>NC_091291.1:109345254-109646504 GCF_032444005.1 Ranitomeya imitator | reverse complement strand
ATCACTGGGGTCAGCAGCTGCGGTACGGGGTCCTGTGCAGAAGTAGCACCAGGCAGCTACCTGCCGCACAAGCCTGACCTCACCACTAGAGACTCCAGGGAACACCGAGGTAGCCGCTTACTTACATCCTTTCCTGGGTAGGCCCGATCCATCTGCCTTAGATGTTAAAGAAATGTTCTATGGAACTCGGTCTTGATAAATATTTTAGAAATGTTTCTTGTGTTCAGTGAGGTATTGATTAAAATCTAACGTTTCAAAGGGGGTGTACTCATTTTGCTGAGCACTATATCATAGAATCCTAGAATGTTCGAGTTCGAAGACACCTCCAGGGTCATCGTGTCCAACCCCTGCTCAATGCAGGATTCACTAACCCATCTCAGACAGATGTCTGTACAGCCTCTGTGTGAAGACTTCCATTGAAGGAGAACTCACCACCTCTCGTGGCCGCCTGTTCCACTCATTGGTCGCCCTCACTATATGATTTTGAATTTTTACTACGTGGTGATTTATACTTCAATATCGGATTCTCTACGGTGATGGTGATGGCGTATTATGGCATTGAAATATAAGACTAGATTATATAAAAACAGATGGTATTGAGAGTTATAAATCATCTTGTCTTAAATAATGTATACTTAATCGAATGTTGAACTCGATTATCCGGTGTCTTTTTTTTTTTTTTCCGCCATAGAGAGCGACAATCAACACTTTTGTCCAAAGTAAGTGACAAGCGTGGATCTGCACCTCGAGGATTGATGTCGTGATTGATTTATTTATCAAAAGGGAAAACTCATTTGCAGTGGTATTTCTTGGTAAATAATTGATTAAATTAATCATTAAATTAGTTGAATTAAATATAAAGTCTTCTTTAACGTGCAGATTTCCACGTTGAGCTCTTATAATGCAGGCGGCCCAGTAGAGGGCACAGTAACACCGACATTTGTCATCACCTTCAATATTCTCATGTATCAGACGATATCGGAATTGCAAGTTTTTCATCCATTCTATAATGTAGCACGTTCGCAATGATTTCTCCCATTGCCGTTTTCGATTTCCTCTGCACCCCTCTCCCCCTCCTAAGCCGTCAGCATTTCTATTGAATACTTTCTGGACTATTAACAATGTTGCATCTTGACCTTGTGCACAAGGAGGGAGGTTTTCTTTGTGTTTTATTCTGCAACTTCGACCAGAAAAAAAACTCTTTATAATGTATTATCGATGATAGCATAAACTGATGTTCACATGTTGCATTTTGCAACGTTTTTTTTCTGCAAGCAAAAGCTGCTTACAAAAAGCAGGTTTTGGTGCCTTTTGCTGCTTTTTTGTTGCATTTTTGTTCTTCTTTTGTTGCGGATTATATTTGTCATTTGTCTACAGTACATGGTTAATGAAATTAGTTTTTGTTGCCCAAAAATCAGCAAAAATGCATGGTTGCGTTTTTTCCCCAGCTTTTTTTTTTTTGCATTTCCTCATTGCTTTCCATAATGAAAAAAACCTGAAAGAAATGACTTGCTGCAGATTTAAGAAAACGCAGACATTTTCCAAATCAGTCAGGACCTTTTTGAAATCTCATAGTTTTTGCTGGTATTTAAAAAAACCCCAGCTTTTAATTTGCATAAACAAATGCGGCAAAAAAATGCTGCAGTATTGCAACATGTGAACATAGCCGTAAGGAATCATGGTGCAACGCTCTATGTCGGATAGGAGCTATAAGACTATGGCCTCTTTGTCTCATTTCTCCCTTCATTTCTTTGATATATATATATATATATATATATATATATATATATATATATATATATATATATATATATATATATAGTACAGACCAAAAGTTTGGACACACCTTCTCATTTAAAGATTTTTATGTATTTTCATGACTATGAAAATTGTACATTCACACTGAAGGCATCAAAACTATGAATTAACACATGTGGAATTATATACTTCACAAAAAAGTGTGAAACAACTGAAATTATGTCTTATATTCTAAGTTCTTCAAAGTAGCCAAGAGTGTTCAAAGCAGTCATCAAAGCAAAAGGTGGCTACTTTGAAGAACCTAGAATATAATACATAATTTCAGTTGTTTCACACTTTTTTGTTAAGCATATAATTCCACATGTGTTAATTCATAGTTTTGATGCCTTCAGTGTGAATGTACAATTTTCATAGTCATGAAAATACATAAAAATCTTTAAATGAGAAGGTGTGTCCAAACTTTTGGTCTGTACTGTATATATATATATATATATATATACTGTATATACACATGTGAATGATAGTGATATCAGCCGCTCTTTTTACTAGCTGCACTTTTATAACATTGGAATATTAGGTTTATTGTTTTGTTCCATCACACATGCACGTTCTGTTCTTTCTCCTATTCTAATCAACTGTGAATATTATAACCTCGCACATCTTTCCATCTCTCCTGCGGTTATTTCTAGTACAAAAACAACAACAATCAATGTAAATCTGCATCCGACAACCAATAGAGGGCGATGTCATCATAAATAGTTCCTTAGAAGTGAATAACTGCTGCTCATTTTCCTCAGCGCTGCGTCTGCCGTATATATCGCCAATGCAAACTGCTATTTAAAATAGAATGTGAATCTGGGTTACAACCTTCATAACCTCCAACATCTGGAAAATCAGGCAAATTATGCTGCGATACTTCCCCATTCCATTATTGCTGGTACTTGTATGGCCCCAAATATATCAGAACTTTCCCATAGTCACCAACAGCAAAATTCTGCCTTGCTATTTAGTGACACATAACCTTAATATTGTTTAACGCTGACTTGTCAATTGTCATAAATATGTAGTATTTTACCTGGTGTAAACGCCGCTGTTCTCCTGAATCCGGCGATGTTTTTCTTTGGTTCCTGCGACTCTCCGTTCCTGAGATATGGCCTCCTGTTCCCCATATATAAGTCTTGCTTTTTTATCCAAGTGGGCATAGTCTTTGCTTCTCCTCTGGGGACGTCTTCTTAAAGACCACACCCAGTTGACTAACAAGATTAGATTAATTTCAGGCCATATCTCAGGATTGGAGAGGAGCAGGAACAAACGAAAAACATCTTCGGATTCAGTAGAAAAGCGCTATTTACACCAGGCAAAGAAAATGACATATTTATGGAAAGCGACAGGTCATCATTAAAGGAAACCTGTCCGGTCCCCCATGCCCTCGAACTCAACAACATTCACCTATGTAGGGCTAAACTTCCTGCCTAACCAGACTTGTATAACATTATTAAGTGAATACGAGGTTTGCATGAGCTGGCGATGACGTCGGCTCCTGCGCAGGGGCGTTATAACATGGGAAGAGGGCTGACTAGTCAGGGGCAACTAAGACCCCCATCGTCTAGTCACAGCCCTCATTAGTATAGGAAACGAGGACGATATAAATGCTTTCTTATAACCTTGTTTCCACTGAATAATGTTACACAGGGCTTGTTAGGCAGGGAATTTAGTCCTACATAGGTGAATGTTGTTGGGTTGGAGGGCATGGGGGACCTGATAGGTTCCCTTTAAAGAGAATCGTATGCTAATCAGGGCATAGATGGTCTGTGATCTGCATCTACACTGGATTATGCGACTCCTGTCTTGATTGGTCTGGATGATATGTACTGAGTTGTAAATCTTGTGCCTGCGCAGTTAAAGCACGGGCCTGCGCAGGAGCACTTTGCTTTGCACTACTAGCGGGAAAGCAAAAACCTGTAATCTGTCAGCGCCTATTAACAAGAAGGGAAGTCTGCGTCGACGCCGTCTCTTTGTTCTGCCTTAGAACCTAACGTAGATCATCTTGCAGACATGACACAAACAGTAAATTTGGGCTGACTTTAGGACTTACATTTTTGGGCCCATGGAAAGGTTGGTGGTAACCCCCCGGCCCCCCACAGTGGAAACGGTCGGTAATGGTGTTCATGTTGGTTGTCAGCAAATCCTTCCAGAAAGAATCATATTAAATAAATGATTACATAGAATTGCGACAAAGTGGAAAATTCAGTGACTTATTTATCGGAGAGTTTTCATTTATGTGGAAAAGGCTCTTAAAATATTTATTGACCTTGTGGAGCAGCTGCAATTTCAATTTCTCCTTCTTACCCAATTTTATTTTTCTATACTTTCTAAACATTCAATCATGAACAGCCTTGGGTCAGGTATGCAAGGCAGAGAAAGAAAGAAAGAAAGAAAGAAAGAAAGAAAGAAAGAAAGGAAGGAGGGAGAGAAAGAAGGAGGGAGGGAGGAAAGGAAGGAGGAAAAGAGGGAGGGAGAAAAAAGGGAGGGAAGGAGGGAAAGAAGGAGGGGGAGGGAGAAAGTGAGTAAAGGAAGGAGGGAAAGACGGAAGGAGGGGGAGGAAAGGAAGGAGGGAAAGAGAGAAGGAGGGAAGGAGGAAAGGAAGGAGGGAACCTGAGGGAGGGAGGGAGAAAAAAGAAGGGAGGGATGGAAGGAAGGAGGGAAAGAAGGAGGGGGAGGGAGAAAGTGAGTAAAGGAAGGAGGGAAAGAGGGAGGGAAAGGGAGAGGGGAGGGATAAAGTGAGTAAAGGAAGGAGGGAAAGACGGAAGGAGGGGGAGGAAAGGAAGGAGGGAAAGAGAAGGAGGGAGGGAGGAAAGGAAGGAGGGAAAGAGGGAGGGAGGGAGAAAAAAGAAGGGAGGGATGGAAGGAAGGAGTAAAAGAAGGAGGGGGAGGGATAAAGTGAGTAAAGGAAGGAGAGATAGAGGGTAGGAGGGGGAGGAAAGGAAACAAGAAGGGAGGGATGGAAGGAGGGAAAAAAGGATGGGGGAGGATGAAAGGGAGAAAAGGAAGGAGGGAAAGAGAGAAGGAGGGGGGAGAGAGGAAAGAAGGAGGGAAATAGGGAGGGAGAAAAATGAAGGGAGGGATGGAAGGAAGGAGGGAAAGAAGGAGGGGAGGTAGAAAGTGAGTAAAAGAGGGAGGGAAGGAAGGAGGGAAAGAGGGAGGGAGAAAAAAGAAGGGAGGGAAGGAAGGTAGGACAGACAGGAAGGGAAAGGCGGAAGAAAAAAGCAAAGAAGTAAGAGGAAGGGAGGAGGGAAGGTAGAGAGGGAAGGAAGAAAGGGGGAAGGGAAAGAAGGAAGAGAGAAAAAAGGAAGAAGAAGGGAAGGAAAGAAGAAAGGGGAAGGAGGGAGTGAGGAAGGAAGGCAGGCGTGAGGGAGGGAGGGAAGAAAGCAGGGAGTGAGGGAGTAAGTGAGGGAGAAAGACAGGGAAGGAGTGAGTGAGAGAAAGGAGAAAAGAAAGAGAAAGAAAGTTTTTTTATGATATTACCCGTCTAGAACATTGGTTGTTTTTTTTCTGATATTACCAGTCTAGAACATTGGTTAAGTGCTATATTATGTACATTATAAGGTACGCATTGACGTTGCAGTTGGGCTCACATACATAGACCAATCTATGAGCTAAGTACCTTTTTTTTACTGTAAATTTTCCTATAGCAATGTTGCATTTCCAATTTTTCATAATTTCACATGTACATATTATAGCACTTATATTATTATTATTTATTTATTATTATAATAATATATGTTCTGTAATGCAGTTCCAATTTTCTAGATGTACAATTCTAAACAATCCAGAATGCAGCTTTATATTTTCTTAGAGTTGTAATGTTAGCTGGCACGGAGCAGTTAACCCTCTGCCTGACGCCGATTTTTGCTTTACACTTTTTATTATTATTATTATTTATTATTATAGCGCCATTTATTCCATGGCGCTTTACATGTGAGGAGGGGTATGCATAATAAACAAGTACAATAATCTTGAACAATACAAGTCACAACTGGTACAGGAGGAGAGAGGACCCTGCCCGCGAGGGCTCACAATCTACAAGGGATAGGTGAGGATACGGTAGGTAGGGTAGAGATGGCTGTGCAGCGGTTTGGTCGATCGGTGGTTACTGCAGGTTGTAGGCTTTTGTTTTCTTTCCTCCCCTTTTTCGCAGAGTCATAACTTTTCGAACAATAAGTAGGAGCTTAGTATTAGGCTTAGCTGCAAGTGTAAAAATTACTAGGTTTCAGAATTTATTATTGTTTTATATAAAGTTAGTGATGTAGAAAATTGAATAAAATATCAAAAATGTAAAAAAATATATATACTGAATATAAAAATCTGCTTTAATCAATAATGATAACACCTTCCTTTTAAGTCTAAGAAAATAGCAACACTTTATGAATCAAATTTGCATTTTTTTTTTTTTGCCATAGTTAAACTGGCACTGAACTGAAGGCTGTGGAGGTTTTATACAGTTAAAAAAGAGGTTTCTTTTGAGAAACAGTGCCACTTTTGTACAGTGGCAGCAACTGGTATTGCATATCAGGTCAATGTAGCTGTGTTGTGATACCATTCATAACCATGGAGAAAGGCGGCATGATTCTGGAATAATAACATAGTATTTAATAAATTACAACCCCTTCTTGTCTATTAATTAATACTATTATTACCAGGTAAATATTACATGAGACGGAGAATGTCTTTTTCTAGATATAATCTGCACTGGGAAGAGTAGTGTTTTGTCTACACTCCGACACTTGCTGCTCTACTTAATGAAACAAATGAATAATGTCGACACTTTCCCCAGAGAACAAGTGAACACTGCAATTACACTAAGATTCATAAAAACGTCCTCAGCGTTATCTGTACTGATTTATTGGTTTGATAAACTCTGTAAGTGGTGAGTGTATAAATTATAGCGATGTATACTGTGTACTGTACTCCACCTATTGTAGCAATAGAAAGAAGTGACTACTGTACATAACACAGGGTTTATTGTGTATATGTAATGGATGGATGGATGGATGGATGGATGGACGTACAGATATGAGATACACAGAACAGATAGATGGATAGATATAGTTGTGAAAAAGTGTTTCCCCCCTTCCTGATTTCCTATTCTTTTGCATGTTTGTTGCACTTAAATGTTTCAGATCACCAAACAAATAACACCAGTAATCAGAAAATGCAGTTTATAAATTAAAGTCTTTATTATTAAGCAAAAAAGAAATCCAAACCTTCAGGGCCCTGTGTGAAAAAGTGATTGCCCTTTAAACTTAATAACCGGTTCAGCCGCCCTTAACAGCAACAACTGTAACTGCGATAACTGGCAATCAGTCTTTTACAACGCTCTGGAGGAATTTTGGCCCACTCATCTTTGCAGAATTGTTGTATTCCAGCCACAATGGAGGGTTTCCGAGCATGAACTGCCTCTTTAAGATCATGCCACAGCATCTTAATTGGATTAAAGTCAGGACTTTGAATTGGACACTCCAAAGTCTTGATTTTGTTTTTTCTTAAGCCATTCGGAGGTTGACTTGTTTGTGTGTTTTGGATCATTTTCCTGCCGCAAAACCCAAGTGCGCATCTGCTTGAGGTGACGAACAGATGGCTGGACATTGTCCTTCAGGATTTTTTGATAAACAGCAGATTTCATAATTTAATTTACCAAGACTTGCAGGTCCTGAAGCATCAAAACAGGCCCAGACCATCACACTACTACCACCATATTTTACTATTGGTATGATGTTCCTTTTCTGAAATGGTATGTTATTTGTATGCCAGATGTAATGGACATACACCTTCAAGGTTCAACCTTTGTGTCGTCAGTCCAAAGTAGTCTTCCAAAAATCTTGTGTGTCATCAAGATATTTTCTGGCAAAACTGAGTCGAGCCTATATGTTCTTACTGCTAAGCAGTGGTTTTGGTCTTGGAACTCCAAGTCCATGCAGACTGTTTTTGCCTAGTTTCTTTTTTATGGTGGGGTCATGAACACGGACCTTACTGAGGCAAGTGAGGCCTACAGTTCTTTGGACGTTGTTGTGCGATATTTTGTGACCTCTTGGATGAGTCTTTGCTGCGCTCTTGGAGTTATTTTTGTCAGCCGGAAACTCCTGGGAAGGTTCACCACTGTTCCATGTTTTCACCATCTGTGGACAATGGCTCTCACTATAGTTCACTGGAATCCCAAAACTTGAGAAAAGGCTTTATAACCTTTTCCAGACTAATAATAATTATTATTTTTAATTATATAGCGCCAACATATTCCGCAGCATTTTACATTATAGCGGGACTTGTACAGACAATAGACATTACAGCATAATAATAAACACAGATCAAAGCAGATACCAAGAGGAATGAGGGCCCTGCTCGCAAGCTTACAAACTATGAGGAAAAGGGGAGACACGAGAGGTGGATGGTAACAATTGCTTTCGTTGTTCGGCCCAGCCATAGTGTAAGGCTCAGGTGTCAATGTAAAGCTGCATGAACCAGTTAACTGCCTAATTATGTAACAGTACAGACACAGAGGGGTATTAACTGCATAAAGTGTATGAGAACATGATACGAGGAACCTGATTATGGTTTAAGGTTTTTGAATGGGCCACACAGGGATAGTTAGGTTAATGCATTGAGGCGGTAGGCCAGTCTGAACAAATGCGTTTTTAGTGCACGCTTAAAACTGTGGGGATTGGGGATTAATCGTATTATCCTGGGTAGTGCATTCCAAAGAATTGGCGCAGCACATGAAAAGTCTTGGAGACGGAGTGGGAGGCTCTAATAATTGAGGATGTTAATGTCTGGTCATTAGCAGAATGGAGAGCACGGGTAGGGTGGTAGACTGAGACCAGAGAGGAGATGTAGGGTGGTGCTGAGCCATGGAGTGCTTTGTGGATGAGGGCAATTACTTTGTTTCTCACTTCTTCCAGAACTTGGGTTGAACTAGATGGACTTAAAGTCTTCCTTCAACTTTGATAACTATGTAACTATGTAACTTCTTTGGGTCGCGGTATGATGTCTAGCTTCTGATAACCTTTTGGTCTTATTCACATTGTCAGGCAGGTCCTATTTAAGTGATTTCTTGTTTGAGACCACGTGTGGCTGTAATCAGGCCTGCCTATGGCTAAGAAATTTTAACTCAGCGTCCCAAAGATGTGATAAACCACAATTAATTTATGTATTAAGGGGAGGCGGTCAATCACTTTTTTCACACTGGACCCTGGAGGTTTGGATTTCTTTTTCCCTTAATAATAAAGACCTTCATTTAAAAACTGCATTTTGTGTTTACTTGTGTTATCTTTGTCAAATATTTAGATTTGTTTGGTGACCTGAAACATTTAATTGTGACAAACATGCAAAAGAATAGGAAATCAGGAAGGGGACTAACACTTTTTCAGACAACTGTAGATAGATACATAGATAATCTCATATCTATCTATCTATCTATCTATCTATCTATATATATATATGTAATGTTGCTAGTAAAAGGGGCTTTCTGGACAAAAACACAATTGTTCTTTATGCTATGGTAGAAGCAGTGATGTCATAACTACAGTATATAACCGCTGCAGCCAATCACTGCGCTGAACAGTCCTGTGTCATGTATCTCAACATAGCAGATGGCAGCTGAGGCCAGTTATTGTCAGCAGCAGGGAGGCAGCACTGATGCAGGTGGTATCTGATTCTGGTTTTAGTATTTTTTGGCTTGCGCCCTAAAACATGTGTATGTGGAAAACCTAATGAAGCTGTTTAGCAGTATTAGGCTACATTCACAGAGAGCTTTTTGGAGGTGGAAAAATTCAGTGAGTTTTTCAAATGTAATCCACTTCAGGAATTGCTCTCTTTTTTCTGTGTTTCTTGAAGTTTTAAAGATATTTTTTAAACATATTTTTTCTCCACTAAGTATTTTGCAGCCCTTTGACTTCACAGCGTCAAATTTCAAAGTTGATTCCATGAGGGATCAGCCTCAGAGAAGTGAGACATGTCACTTCTTTTTGTCTTTATTGAAGTAATGTTCTACACCGTCAACATAACAGTGCGCATGTGCCGGCCATAGGGATAATGGCTGTGGCTGGTGCGTGCGCACTGCTATGTTGATGTTGTAGTAGAATTCTTGAATAAAATGGTGACGGAGTCAACACGTGCGCATACCGCGATATCCAGCGCCATTTTCTTGAAGACACTGTGTCTGCAAATTCGCAAACACAGTGTTGTCAATAAAATGGCGCCGTAGTGCGGTATATGCATGCGCTGACTCCGGTGCTACACTACGCCATCAACATAGCAGTTTGCACATGCCGGCCATAGGGATAATGGTGACGGCTGGCGCGTGTGCACTGCTTTGTTGACGTTGTAGTACAAGTCTTCAATAAAAATGGTGCCGGAGTCGACGCGTGCGTATCCAACGATATCCGGTGCCGTTTTGTTCAAGACACTGTGTATGCGAATGAAATAAAATGGCGCCGTAGTGTGGTATGCGCACGCGCTGACTCCCACGCTATGCGCACGCTCTTACTCCAGCACCACACTGCGCAGGAGCCGCCCATCCGACTTCAGATGGACACATCCACTGTTGTATATAAGATATGTTCAAAGTTGGAGAAATGTACCACCGAGGACAATTGTGTAAAATGTTAAGTTCCCCGAGAGCTAGAATAAAAATTCCACAAAACGATAATTGCCTCATGGTTTTAGGTCTTTAATTGGACCACAGAGAAGGGAAAGCAAGTAACATCTGATTAAACCATCATTTCCCCCATCACTATGATGTTTTCACAGCTACGCAGACGTCTTCCAGTTTTCCGCAACATCAGCAATGGTGTCATCTTAGATCAAGCAATTTTTCTAACGGCAGCACAGTGACAACACCAGGACTTAGTCATTTTAGCTGTTGATTCAGCTGACACTTCTAGTCAAAAAAGAGGTGAGAACATCAAATGTGATGCTTTGACCCACAAATGTAACTGTGATAAAAGGGCTATCCAATCCATCTATCTGTCAATCAATCAGTCTATCTATATTAGTACTCAGGTACTTTTCAGTCTTGCTAATAAATGTCTTTTATCATTGTGTTAAAATTCGTCACATGAATGATAATTTAGGATGTGTGCTCCATTCTTCTCTGTTAGGTCTCACTTAAGTGGATTTAATAAGCTGCGGGTAAGGGTGAAGGGCGATATAGGACCAAGAGCTATGGCACATTGAACTAGATTTTCCGGATGACATGTGAAACAATGAAGACTAAAACAACAGGCAATGCTGGACAGCAGGCTGACTAGTGGAGCAGGACATGCCAGAAACCAGACAGCCAGGAGTATAGACAAACAATGGAGCTGAAGATGTATAGGGTCCAGAAAGTGCTGCAGCGTTATGTATTCAAGACCAGATAACAGTTTGTTATACTTACAGCAGATAAAGAGTTAAATAACAGGCCGGGATGTTGATGCCAGTTGTAGAAGCCAAAGGAGTTTGCAGAGATGACAGCAGCAAGTCAACAAGTCCAGATAATAGTTTGCAATGCTGAGCAGATGAAGGGTTAAACTGCAGGTCTAAGCTGGCATGTAGATGCAAGATGTAGAAGCCACAGGAGTTTGCAGAGATGATTGCAGCATAATGTCAGCAAGGTCAGATAACAGTTTGTTATGCTTACAGCAGAAGGAGGGTTAAACAGCAGGTCCGAGGCAGGAAGTAGATGCAGGTTGTAGAAACCACAGTAGTTTGTAGAGATGATTGTAGCTGTGAGAATTGGATAATGGCAAACTGTAACTAAACACAACACTGACTGAATACTCAAATACACATGTGTTACTTAGTTAACCTTAAAAGGGCTTGGGTGATGATGTCAGTGAGGTTCGCCAGACAACTTGTGAAACCCGATATGCAGCACAGTAAATAGTTACAGCCTTAAGGTACCGTCACACTAAGCGACGCTGCAGCGATACCGACAACGATCCGGATCGCTGCAGCGTCGCTGTTTGGTCGCTGGAGAGCTGTCACACAGACAGCTCTCCAGCGACAAACGATCCCGAGGTCCCCGGTAACCAGGGTAAACATCGGGTAACTAAGCGCAGGGCCGCGCTTAGTAACCCGATGTTTACCCTGGTTACCATCCTAAAAGTAAAAAAACAAACGCTACATACTTACCTACCGCTGTCTGTCCTCGGCGCTCTGCTTCTCTGCTCTGGCTGTGAGCGCCGGGCAGCCGGAAAGCAGAGCGGTGACGTCACCGCTCTGCTTTCCGGCCGCTGTGCTCACAGCCAGAGCAGAGAAGCAGAGCGCCGAGGACAGACAGCGGTAGGTAAGTATGTAGCGTTTGTTTTTTTACTTTTAGGATGGTAACCAGGGTAAACATCGGGTTACTAAGCGCGGCCCTGCGCTTAGTTACCCGATGTTTACCCTGGTTACCAGCGAAGACATCGCTGAATCGGTGTCACACACGCCGATTCAGCGATGTCTGCGGGGAGTCCAGCGACGAAACAAAGTTCTGGACTTTCTTCCCCGACCAGCGACAGCACAGCAGGGGCCTGATCGCTGCTGCCTGTCACACTGGACGATATCGCTAGCCAGGACGCTGCAACGTCACGGATCGCTAGCGATATCGTCTAGTGTGACGGTACCTTTAGGCTTACCAGCCAACTGTCCTGAAATATCCGGGAACCTCCCGGAAAACTGGAAGACATCACAAGACCAGGAAGAGCTTGACAAATCTTTCAAGGTCCACCAAAATCACCATGAAACATATCCAAATATTTCAGCAGATTGTTTGTGCCTGGGCTGGACTCAGCACTTCTGAAAAGTTTGGAGACGTTTCACATAGATTTTGGTAGAACTTGGAGGATTTATCAATCTAATGGGGACATTACCATAATAAAGTGGTATGGCTACAGTAAAAAATTCCTCCTGGATCAAAAAAACGAAAATAGATGTTAAGTACGGTCTAAGGGATAGGTTTAACTCTAATGCTACCGATTGGCATATGGGGCTCACTGGGCCATGTGGGTAGTGAAATATAAAGGTGAGGGAGCCCTATCAAACTATGAAGCTCGATTTTGCCACCATGACTAAAGAAGGCTTGTTTCGTCCTACACTCCATCTCCCAGACTCTTTAGCCAATTTCCCGACACCTTGTTTGCTGACAATGCAATTCTTCTGAAGACAGGAGTCCAGTTGGTCACCACCTATTAACAAAAAGAAGGACACAAACCAAGGGCCCTTCAACAGCCACATGGACATCATGAATGGTAATTTGGGGTGCTGGTAGAGGTACTCTAATATAAATTGTCAGTCTGCAGGTTTATGGTGGTTGTAACGCATGTCACCACTTACGGACAAGCCGTGAGGTGGAGTAGTCAAATATTACGGGGTCAGATATCAAGAGAGTACATACTAAACAAAAGGGAAATGACAAGTCCAAGGTCAGAATACCAGGAAAATAGCAGATCAGAGCAAAGGGGTTGTGCAAACAGATGGTCAGATCCAAAATCCAAAGTCAGGCAGCAATAGATCAATAAACAGAGCACAGAATTACCAAGAAAACAACACCCCCGAACGAATGCTATGATTTGCAGAGATCTTGGGCTGAGAGCTCAGCTAAGTAGCATAGTAATCATTTGGAAACAGGGAGCACCTGCAAGAAGCCCAGCACCTCCATGTCTGGAACTTGACAGCTGAGCTGTCAATCAAGGTACTGACAGCTCAACACACCCCTGTACTGGATTGTACGACTGAGCAGTCCATCAACACACTGACCGCTCAGCACGCCCCTGCATCCGATTGGATGACTGAGCTGTCACTCACTGCGGCCATGACACACTGAGGGGAGGAATCTTGACAGTGGTTACATATGCTAAAATATAGAGAATTTTGTAAGAGGCCATGTTTCAAAATTTCTAATCGAGTATCCTACGGGAAAATGTGTTCAGGGGTGCCCCCATAAAACCTAAGCTGCCAATCACAAACTCATTGGAGACATTCCAATGCAGTTACCCATTTTATTAAATGTTTCCAGGGTGCTGGATTTAAAGGTCTCCACCGTGGAAGTGATTGTGATAAGTCCGCTCGGTGCTAGCATAAGGCAAACAATGTTTTCATTACAGTTAATGGGATTGATGGTCAGATAATGGTCGGTGTCAAGAGGTTCGCAATTAAAAACTTTAACGCTGCATTAATTCTTTGCTTCTATACTTCAGCTAAATTTTAATGACTTTGTGTGATTAGCATGGCAGAATCGCATGCACTATAAATAGGTAACTCCGACTTCTTTGTGCTGAGATCATTTAGCAAGCTGATCTAATTTTTCCTGACATTTCACTCACTTTATTAGGAAAGCGAATGAAATGTCAAATTAAGTAATGTCACAACGTTCCGCGCCAGTAAAGGGTCCACAAATACGGCAGCCACTCAGGCAGAAGATAGAAAAAATTTTTTGATGAATACACAGGGAAACTTCTATGTTCCTGATGTGAAGTTAACAGGATGAGTAGCAAAAATTAAAAAAAAAAATTCAATATTTGTGAATGAAATTTATTTTATTTTTTTAGTAATGTCTTTGGAACGTCATCGAGGGCTGGATTATAGTGAGATCACAAGGAGCAAGTACCTCCACCAACTTGGGGTTTTAGGAAAAATTTGATGCCTAGTTGTCTCATGTCTATTCTCTACATCTCTATCCTGCATTACACAGGTGACCTATGGGTTTTACTGAGCACTATGTAATGCTTTATTTTACCTGTGGTGGCGCTGCAGGGCAAGTACACACTTAGGGACCTATTCATTAAGGTGTTGGCACCAAGTATTTTTGGGCAACTTCGAAGCTTTGTGTGTATCGCAATTTTTGGCATTTTCACACTAATTTTGAACAGCATTGAACAGCTCTTTGACCTTTTCCCGGTGCATGCGCACTGCAGTACTTTGGTCTGCCTTCAACAGGGCAGAGAAGTGCGCCTGCGCAGGATCGTGGTGCCGAGGAGACGCGTGATCCACACGAAGCAAGAAGGAGGGCGGCATCGCAAGAAGATGGGAGGCACCGGACCAAGACCAGCGACACCCCTCAGACCGGACCGCCCCACAGGTCAGTATAATAAAAGGTCTTTTTCTTCTCTTCCAGGTCGAGTTGGGGCCAGATACACAGCATTATAGAATGCTGTACATCAGCCCTGAAAGGTGATCGGCGTATCTCCTATCGGCCAAACCTGGTGACAGGTTCCCTGTAACTATTTGAGTTTTGCCTGTTAATTATTTCATTAATATTTATGGCTATTTTGTTATACAGGGTGGAGCGCGGTAATTTGCTGATTTGGGAATGAAATAAAAAAATTATGATCATTAGAAAAATTTATTTTATATTTTAATTATACTGAACAGTAATGGAATTTTTAAATTACATGGTTTTAAATAGTGTATCTGGCAAATGTCGACCTTCGCTATCCACACACTGCTGCATACGTTTTCTGAAGTTTTCATGAACTCTAACAAGCATGTCCACTGGTATTCTGCCAATTTCAGCTTCAATATTGTTCCTTAGGTCTTCCAAGGTGTTGGGACGGTTGATATACACCTTAGACTTCAGGTAACCCCAAAGGAAAAAAATCGCATGGGGCTAAATCTGGTGAGCGTGCTGGCCAGTTCACATCTCCCCTCAAAGAGATAAGCCGTCCAGGAAACATTTGCCTCAAACAATTCATGGTAACCCTCGCTGTGTGTGCAGTGGCACCATCCTGTTGGAACCATGTATCCTCTAGTTCCATTGCCTCAAGAGCCAGCTGAAAATAATCCTGTATCATAGACAAGTACCGTTCGGAGTTCACAGTTATGGCACGACCATTATCCTGAAAAAAGTAAGGACCAATGATGCCTACTCGTGATATGGCGCACCACACAGTGACGCGGTCCGAATGCAGAGGTCTCTCGTGAACTTCTCTGGGGTTTGTTTCACTCCAGTAACGCATATTTTGTTTGTTTACACACCCACTGAGGTGAAAATGTGCCTCATCAGAAAAAAACACAATTGCGTCACGGGGTATCGTTGCTAACATGTCTTCACAAGAGGTCCGCCGTGTCAAATAGTCCCATGCTGACAAATGTTGGACCACGCACATTTTATACGGGTGAAAATTCAGTTCATCATGAAGATTCCAGTGGAGAGAACGTCTTGAAATGCCAAGAGCAAATGATTGCTTCCGAGCAGAGCGTTTCGGAGATTGCAGTACTGCTGCTCTAACTCTCTCGATGTTTTGTGGTGTTGTAATCCTTCTCTCAGGTCCCCTTCGTACACATGACACATTCCCTGCTGTTCTGAATGCATTCACCCAATTTACAATTGATTGCCGTCCAGGAACACGTCCGCGTGGAGGAACAGCGAATTGTAAACGAAAAGCACGCTGCACTGCAATGATCGAGTGGGCATTTGAAAAATACGCTTCAACACAAAATGACCTCTCCTCACGTGTCCACTGCATGATGGCAACTGAAAGGCAGAGGAATACAAATCTCCCATCAGCCACTGTAAGCCACACCCACTCTCCCCTCTCTTCGACCGACAGTGCCGCCACAGCATGCAGTGCAAAAAAGCAAATTACCGCGCTCCACCCTGTATATGTCAGCCATTACATGTCTCACACCGGCAACGTCCCTATTAATTTAAAATGTGCTCTGGAGGCAGATTCTCAGGGAGATCTGTGTTCTGCCCATAGATCTTAAATGGAATCTGCCAGAAGGTTTCTACTAATCTTTAAAGCACCATGATATAGCGGAAAGCTCCTGATTCCAGCGATATGTCACTTACTGAGCTATGTCCATAGAAAAGAAAGCGGATTGGCACATACCGTCCCGTGCAACAAAATCCTTTATTGTGGCATCATCGTACCATGAGCAGGCAGATAAAACAGTGGAGCAAATACAGACGACGATCGTTTCATGACCTGTTGAAGCGCAATGTAAGCGTGAAACGATCATCTGTATTTGCTCCACTGTTTTATTCACCTGCTGTTGGTATGATGATGCCACAATAAAGGATTTTATTGCACGGGATGGTATGTGCCAATCCGCTTTCTTTTCTTTGGACATACAGGTTCTTTTCCTTTCAAAGTGGCACCCGTAATCCCTGGTGTGTGCAGCTTCATCAAACTGAGGTCATACAGCTGTGCCTTTGTCCTGCTTCTCTTCTATGGTGTACTTGCTAGGCTATGTTTTGCTGTTTTAATAAAAATCAGCCACTACTCCAAGCTGTTGTCAGATTACATAGCAAAAACCTGCTGACAGATTCCTTTTAACAGCTCATTTACATATAAAAATGCGGAATAAGACATCGGATCGCAGATATCAAGGTTTCAGTTTCTTCAACTAGGTGGCTTAGGAGGGTTGAATCTACAGATTCCCTCTAATGAATCGGCCCCTTAATTGCCAGGTTTCCCACAGATTACAGCTGATCACTGGGGGTTTGAGTAGAGTGACACTTTGTGGGGTGGTGAGTTCTCCTTCAATGGAAGTCTTCAAACAGAGGCTGGACAGACATCTGTCTGAGACGGTTTAGTGAGTCCTGCATTGAGCAGGGGGTTGGACCAGATGACCCTGGAGGTCCCTTCCAACTCCAACATTCTAGGATTCTATGATCAGTTTATTTGTCCAGAGGTCATTCTAATAAGTAGGGTTTATAATGCCCACAGTGGACAACCCCATGATACACTCGAATTAACTGTGTAGACCTATTGGGGAAAGAATATCACAAGTTTCCGCCAGCGAGCCAGTGGTGAGACCCCAATAAAGAACCTCATATGTCAGTTTCCTATGACTTTTGGGTTGGGGATCGTGGTGGTCACCACTGACCTTCTAGGTTTTTTGGTTGGTTTAGGCTGCAATCCTATTTCGGCTCTCCTTCTCACTTTGCACTGTAAACACTGGGATCTCTCAATCCTTTACGAGATCTTTTCTGCCTGGATTCTTGGCAACTTTATAATTTAATTGATCGGGTCGAGTTCTTCAATAAGCTGTCATTGCATGGGATGAATGAGGCTTCCTATGCCGCGCACCTGAACAAGCAGGGTTATTTCACTCATTTATCTTCATGACCCAAACACATACTGGAACATTTCCTAATAAAAAAAAAATCCCCATCTCTATTAATGATTCGGCAGCCTCATTCATTTGACCAGCGAATGTCGAAAAATGGTGTTACCTTCAGTTTCCCAAACGCACACAGGCCTATCAATCACTGTAGAGCCGCCGAGGCCTGGCTTGTTTCAGCCGTCATGGAGGTTAATGACAAGCTGCTTTTTATAGTTACATGCACCAGTATATTTCATGGTCGCCTTTAATGGTCTGCCGGGATGTCATCTATCTCCTGCTGAGTGGGGTTAATCTACAAATAGAGAAAATGCAAATAAAGACTGCAATAATGCTTTGTTCTGTCATTTTTGCATTCGCAAGTCACTGTTTGTTTCCAGCAAGGTCAATTCATGAGATGAGGTGACCGTATCCTCTCCGGCGATGGAAAGGTTATCAATCAATCTGAGAAATCCTCCGGGAAAGTTATTTTATTATTATTACTGTGTTTTATGGGTACACTGCAGTCAAGGACTTACGTTAAAAGGGTTAAAGGCGTTCCTACATTTTGAATCTTCAGGAGCACTTTGCTTCCCAGCCTCCCAGCTTCCTGCATGCCGGGGGGAGCACTGTGCTCCTGAAGATTGACAGTTCTGGCAAGCGGCATGGTTGTGCTGCTGATCCAAACTCCCCCATGTTGCAAGCAGAGTCATCTTTGCTTCTGCACCTCTGGAGTAGCGGAGGGGTCCGAAAGCTGGTCGGCTCCAGCCATCTACAGAGCAGCGCTTACAAGCACTAAATCAAAGATATTGTAAGCGTGCACTCCTTTCCTAGGAATCCAGCTACCTCTGGTAGAATAGCCAAAAAGGATCAAAAATGAAGATATTCGATCAAATACCCCCACCATGCTCAAACCCCAAATAGGGGAGCTGCCAAGGGAGATATTTAATTTTTATTGTCACAACGGACACTCCTCAAAATAGCGAAATGAAGGAAAAGATGGAGTTCAAGTCCATACATAAATCTTATTTATTTTACAAAGGTAACAACCATAGCCAAAGACATACAAAGATAATATTTTCAAGTAAACATTATATATACAAATACAAAAAGAGGGTGAATGGTAGCAAAAGATGGAAACAGACACCTTATGGGAAATCCTAATGCCCAGTAATTAACTCTTAAAGTGCATAGTGCAATGAAATCAAAGGGTCAAGGACCAGGTAGTGTGAGGCTCCCCTACCGATCTATCAAGCTAATTTAATATAAGTATCACTAGCCCTGCGCACAGGCTAAATGACCCAGATCAGGTCAATAATCCACAAGCCAGATAGAGGGAACCGCCATAAATAAATCCATCTCGGTCCTTACCCAGATGATAGGCAACTAGGATACCCCACGCGGTGGCCCCAACGCGCGTTTCGCGTCAGCTTCGTCAGGGGGCAGTCTCTGGTAGAATGCAAAAGAGGACGGAAACCTACGCAGCAAGCGGAATGCTATACAATGAAGAATCCCTCTTTTTGTGAGAATGGAGATGATTTTTAATAAGATGTACATTGCAAAACTCTTTTGTTTACCAGTACTTTGTAATTTTACACCATTTACCCAAGATGAGACAACCCCTTTCATATTGTGACTGAATTTTACATATGTCAGGCACTGAATAGCCGCCTACTGTTTGGTGTTATATTTTGACAGTGGGAAAAGGAGGCCCTGGGTTCAATGTTTGTTGGACAATTAAGAGTTAAGAAAATTGAGACAGTGCTGCCTGGATGATGATAAATCATTGTAGATTGAAGTATGTGTATATGCATGTATTATGTAATATGTATGCAGTATATACATGGTATGTGTGTAGTATGATGTGTGTATGTAGTATGCATGTAGTATGATGTGTGTAGTCTGCATGTAGTATCTATGTAGTATAATATGCAGTATATGGTCATGGCCCAAAGTGTTGGCAGCCTTGAAATTGTACCAAGAAAATGAAGTATTTCTCTGAGAAAATTATTGCACTTATCCATGCTTTGTTATGCACATGTTTATTTCCTTCTTATGTATTGTAACAGCAACAAAAAAAAACAGAAAAAAGGCAAATTGAACATCATTTCGCACAAAATCCCCAAAATGGGCTGAACAAAATTGTTGCACCTTTCCAAAATTGTGGGTAAATAACTTTATTTCAAGCATGTGATGCTCGTTCAAACTCACCTGTGGCAAGTAACAGGTGTGGGCAGTATGAAAATCACACCTGAAACCAGATATAAAGGGGAGAAGTTGACTCAATCTTTGCATTGAATGTCTGTGTGTGCCACACTAAGCACGGAGAATAGAAAGAGGAGAAGAGAACTGTCTGAGGACTTGAGAACAAAGATTGTTGAAAATTATCAACAATTTTATGGTTACAAGTCCATCTCCAGAGATCTTGATGATTCTTTGTCCACGGTGTGCAACATAATCAAGAAGTTTATGACCTATGGCACTGTAGCTATTCTCCCTGCATATGGATGACAGAGAAAAATTGCAATGCAAGATAGTCTGTATGGTGGATAAGCAGCCCCAATCAAGTTCAAAAGAAATTCAAGCTGTCCTGCAGGCTTGGGGTGCATCAGTGTCAATGCGGACTATCCGTCAACATTTGAATTAAATGAAACGTTTTGGCAGGAGACCCAGGAGGACCCCACTGCTGACACAGAGGCATAAAAAGCTAGAAATCCTTCTGGGAGAGCGTCTTGTGGACACATGAGACCAATATGGTGCTTTTTGGTAAAGCAAATCATTCTATTGTTTACTGAAAACTGAATGAGGCCTACAAAGAGAAGAATACAGTACCTACAGTCAAATATGGTGGAGGTTAAAACATGTTTTGGAGCTGTTCTGCTGCCTCTGGCTCTGGACTTGACTGTGTGCAAGGCATCATTAAAATCTGAAGATTACCATCGGATTTTGGGGCACAATATAGTACTCAGTGTCAGAAACCTGGGTTTGCATCCTAGGTCATTGGTCTTCCACTAGGACAATGAGCCCAAAAATACTTCAAGAAGCACCCAGAAATGGATGGAAACAAAGTGCTGGAGAGTTCAGAAGTGGCCGGCAATGAGTCTGAAATGGATCTAAATCTCATTGAAAACCTGTGGAGAGATCTGAAAATTGCTGTTGGGGAAGGCGCCTTCAAATTTGAGAGACCTGGAGCAGTTTGCAAAAGAAGAGTTCCAGCTGAGAGGTGTAAGAAGCTTCTTGATGATTATAGGAAGTGATTGATTGTAGTTATCTATTCCAAAGAGTGTGCAACCAAATATTAAGTTTAAGGAGCCAACAATTTTGTCTGGTCCATTTTTGTGCTTTTGTTTTAAATTTTGCCCAGTTTCTAGCAGCTATTTAGCATATGATTAGTTATGCAGATTCTTGTCCTGTCAGTGCATTGTTACTGTTTTACAGGGTGGGCCATGTATATGGATACACCTAAATAAAATGGGAATGGGTGGTGACCATGGCGACCATTTTGAAGTCGGCCATTTTGGATCCAACCTTATTTTTTCCAACGGGAAGAGGGTCATGTGACACATCAAACTTATTGAGAATTTCACAAGAAAAACAACGGTGTGCTTGGTTTTTACGTAACTTTACTCTTTCATGAGTTATTTACAAGATTCTCTTTGTTTACAGCCATTGACATGTCGCAGAGGTGAACGCGTGAGGAGCGGATAGAAATTGTGTTGATGGGGTGGGCCATTTATATGGATACACCTAAATCAAATGGCAATGGTGGCAGTTTTCTTGTGTAGGGTGTCCTACATTGAAATCTGCTGCAATGACCCCGATACCGATATCATTATTTTAAAACTAATATTATTCTATAAATGACAAATATTAAACAAACAAAATTACTGACAACGAGGAGCGCAGAATTGATTTCCCGGTTCCCTCCACCCTAAGTGGCCGTGTACAGCTTGACACAATATCAGTTAAAAGGCAGAATATCGTATAATAATAATAATAATAATAATAATTCATGTATTCATCCATTAAAAGCCATTCGCTCTTATGTGACAGATTTACTATTGGGTGATTGGCTTAATTAATATATCAATCATTCTGAGATAAATTGTCTTTTAATGGATGTATGCATGAATTCTTATGGGATATTCCTCCTTTAAATTAATATTGTGTCATGCTCTGCCTGGATGACCAATTACGATGAGGGGACTATGCTTCTGTGTTTTTTTAGTGTCATGTCCAGACGTCAATTCTGTCACCGTGTTTCTCAGTAATTTTGTATATTTAAAGGGAATCTGTAATTTAATTCATACGGCCCAAATCATAGGAAGCAAGGATCCTTGCCTGGCTGCGTGATTGCATCCTGGTATGTTTTACTATGAAAATATATACTGTAGTTAAAAGATCCAGGAATAGACGAGACAATTCCAACGTGGCCCCCAACCAGCTTCTCCCCGCACCAATCTAGTTAATTGACAGGACTCTATGTACACACACGGGAGAGACCTGTCGATCAACTAGAGCAGTGCGGGAAGAAGCTGGTTGGAGGCCACTTTGGACTTGTCTCATCTATTCTTGTGGTCCTTGGATGGCTCTTCTGATGATTGTTGATACTGTGTTATGTTATGGAGGAGCCACATAATTGTGGAGGTTTGTAGTAGGTGGATTGCAGTTGAAGATGTCTGATCCTTTTCTCCTCTATCAGCCTTATTCCAGGGAGAGTTGGGAGGCCACCATTACAATTCAATGTTCAGCTGGTCTTACTAAAACCGCCATGTAATTGTACATATCAATCACCACATTATCATCTGCCCATATAGACTTTGTAGGTTTCTGCTTATATGCCCAAGCCATAATTGTCCCAAACCCACCAACATACTGTACGTGTAGACAATTCTCCATCCCGGTAGTTTGTAGTAATTTTTGAAATGTGAAAATGACTCTCCAATAAGAGATGAGCAAAAAACTTGCAAGACCCTCGACTATTGGCCAAGTCAGTACTCCGTGGTCATTTTATGGGAAGACTACAAACCGTCTCCTACCGGCTCCTCTTCTGATTGGTCAGCCTGGTTCTACATCGTGTCTGATTCACGCTACAACAATAACGTCTCAACCAAAATAAGAGTTGCGGGTGCCGGAAGGTACGAGGCGTATCGCGGGGTTCCCAGAATATTAATGTGGCCGGTGGACCAGGATTCTGCAAATTGATTGGCTCCTCTCTATCTCCGACCATTGGCAACAGGTCTTAGATAGTGGCTTAGCGAAATAATGCTCCTTACACACATTTATACATATACAGTATTACATACACATATTTATTACATCCATATATTACATATATATTCCCTGAATATTTATTGCATATTTATTTATGTATAGTTATATAAAAAAATGCCCGAATAGCCTTAATTTCATTTAAAAAATGTTTGCAAAATGCATTATTATAATTTATTCATCCGTCTAATTCCTTTTATCTCTCCCTCCGTCTTCCACCTTCTTGGTTTACAGAATTAATAACGAGTTTTTGGAAAAAGGGGACGAGGCTGAGGCTGTTTTGTTCCTGACCTCCATACATACATTTGAAGACCTAGAATCAAGAATAGAAACTTTTTACAAAGCTTGTAGATGTTCATGCACGACTTTTGATACGTAAATGTATGTTTATATATTTTTTTTAATGATTTTTAAGACGTTTCTCCTGAATTTGAGAGATGTCGATAAGTACCATAAATGTAGTTTTCTTTTTTGACAGATAAGCAGTATAGTCTGGTGCCACGAGTCAGATGTGATGGACAAGATAGTGCTGTATTTAGGGCGTATTACATATGTGATCAAGGAGACTCAATTATGCTTCACGTCAACATTACCTTGGACTTGCCATACTATATGAAGATGTATTTAGTTATATGTGGAGTTAACTATTACCAATCATGAACGCTCATAGCTTTCCCAACCTTCCTCTTCTTTACCTGCCCACTATCGACCACTAAGGCTCGTATAAAAAGATAAAAACTTCTCTGTAATCTTCCCTATGTTATACTAAATTTGATACACAGCGCTAACATCTCACTATTCCGGAAATAGACTATATGGGCATAACTATTGTGCCCCCTCCATATTACACCTACAGTATAGGAGTTTTGATGATGTCACATTCTAAATCCATAGGCGTAAATATGGAGTCGGCCCCCATTTTGCAGATAGAACAGCTCCAGCTCAGGTTTCCTACAAGGCTTTGGAGGAGTCTGAAAATTGTTGCCCCTATATCTAGAACAGTGATCCCCAATCTGTGGCTTGGGAGCCACATGTGGCTCGTGGGACCATGATGTGCAGTTCACGGCTGTCTGCCAATTTGGTGTATTAGCACCAGGTCTAACAAGCAGCTACGAAGAAGAAGTCTCAAGATGGTGATTTTTTTTGAGTAGGCCCACATGGAAGAGCAGATTTGGATGCACATTTATTGGCCTTGAGGTTGAAGAAATAAGTAAGTGCTAAGCTGTACATAGGATGATACTGCCAGATAGAGGGATTGCTTAAAATTGTATGCAATAGTGGGGTGGGAGTGTGTGAAGCAAAAATACTGAATGGGGGAACCCCTAGTTTGAAGTCTACTGCTTTGGCTGTCATTATACCGGTAATGGGTGCTCAGGGTGACATGACTGTGGAGATGGCAAGAGCTGTACATCAAATTTGGAGGGGGTTCTGGATGTGGTTTGCGATGCCCTCTCACAGAGCTCTCATGGTACAAAAGGTTATGGATCATTGATCTAGAAGATCATTTGTGAGGTCAGGCAGTGATGTTGGTGGAGAGGCCGGGCTCACGATTGTCGTTCAAGTTCATCTCAACGATGTTGGGTTGGATTGAGGTCCAGGTTTTATGTGCCCCGAACCATTTTTTTTACGAACCTTGCTTTGAGCACTGGGACACAGTCACATCCCCAAATATTCCCACAAAATTGAAAGCTACAATGTTCCAAAATGTCTTGGTGTTCTCAAACTTTCAGATCTCCTTTTCCTTGGAATTAAGGAACGTAGCCCGACCCCTGAAGAATAACCAGATAACATTATCCCTCTTCACAAAACTGTACAGCGGGCACAATTCAGTCAGGCAGGTTCAATTCTCCTGTCATTGACTAAACCCAGATTCATCCGAGTCACTGCGGTTCCTTCCACTTCTCAGTAATATCTGTCACAGGTGATGGGGGAAGATTTTGCAGGGAAGAAATGTCAAGAATAGACTTGTTATACCTGTAGGTCCTATAAGAGGTTCACATTGGTATCTGTGAGCTGTTTACCACCAGACATTGTGTATGTTAGATGATATACACCGGTGGCGAGGGGCCAGATTTCTACACCGGGAGGTGTGGGACTGGATGTTATGCACTTGGGGGCGAAGGGTCGCATGTTATCCACTGGGTGGCGAGGGGCCGGATGTTATACACCAGGGGTGAGAGACCAGATGCTATACACTGGGGGGGCTGGATGTTATACACTGGAGCGAGGGACCAGATGTTTTACATGAGGGATGAGGAGCTG
Organism: Ranitomeya imitator; assembly: GCF_032444005.1. NCBI lineage: Eukaryota > Metazoa > Chordata > Amphibia > Anura > Dendrobatidae > Ranitomeya > Ranitomeya imitator. The sequence continues at coordinate 109,621,151 of NC_091291.1, read as the reverse complement.
GGTGTTATGCACTTGGTGGTGATGGGTCGGACGAGAGGCCAGATGTTATACACAGGGGGACGAGAGGCCAGATGTTATACACTGGGGGTGAGGAGCCAGATGTTATACACAGGGGGACGAGAGGCCAGATGTTATACACAGGTGGATGAGAGGCCAGATGTTATACACTGGAGGTGAGGAGCCAGATGTAATCCACCGAGAGCTCTAGAGCTTCTGATTCCATTGTATTAGTGGCAACAAGTTTCAACTACAGGCAGCCATTTTGGAGGAGCTGTGGCTATATTTTGTCAACCAGTCTCAGAAGACGCACCATACAGGCAGACCGATATACTCTGTGCTTAGTTGAATTGGAGATCACATGGCAACCTCCATGTCGGCTAGAAATGCAAACTCCTCATTGAGTTTCCTTTCAATTAAATTGCGTCATCTGTCAACTCTAATGTCTGTAGGTTAGTAACAGGAGAAAGACGAAAGCGAAGTAACACATAATCGCAAGATCCGAATGCAAACAAGGTTTATATAAAGTATGAAAACCCCGAGACACATCAGTTTGCGTTGGAGCTGTATACAGAAAACGCATGGAGAATTTAAAGCAAAGTAATTCGCTAACTGAGTTGTGTCAGCTCAGAGTTTTTTATTTAATACATTGTGATGAATGCAAATTTTAATCTAGGTTTACAAATTGTAGACATTCTTTTAAGCCGGTGCTGATAAATACGTTCAAGATGTTTTTGGGTTTTTTTTTCCGGCGTTAACCGACCACCAGCCGGTAACATGTGGTAGTCATTAAATAGCTTGTATCCACTGGCCGACTCGCCTTTAGAGGCAAATTAAACGATCTATACTAGACCGCTCTGTGTGAATAGACCGCCATGGTTCTCGGCAGCGTAACTCCTGTTTACACAGCGCAATGTGCTGCTGAGAACGATGATCTGTTGTGCAAAGCAAAAGATCACTTCACCCAATGAACGATCATTTTGCTCATTCATTGGGTGATCGGCAACAATTTAAACTGCCCAATTGTCATAAAACCTAGGGACCGTCGTTCACGATAATCGTGCAGTGTACAAGGACCTTAGGTTTCCTTGAATCATGCTGTATATTTAGCTCTGCATATTCCAGTACCAACGCTGTATTTGATATTCTAAGAAATCTCATGCTCGTGCTTCCGAGAACATCAGAAGGACAAACTGATGGGAGTCCGGATGCTACCGATTTCACGCCACTTTATGCTTTGCAAAGGGTGGAAATTTATGGCAAATTTCGAGGTGGAATTTTCACTGTGGGAGGTTCTTGTGTGCCCATACCTTAATAAAAAAGATCCTCCAATCCTTGATATAGACCATCTGTCAGCACCACGACAAGCAATAGCCCCAAGTCTGTTCTCGCGCACTAGTCAAGTAACAGTATGTGAAGTTGGGGTTGTTTGGGTGATTCCAGATGAACTTAGGGTGTAAAACATCAGATATAAAAAATACCCGTGGTCACACAGCCCCCCATCCTTCGCAGTATCACGTCCTTCTTCTGCGGTACACCGCTGACCTCAAACAACATAGCGGAAAAGGTGCCGTTGTAATTCTACGATAGAGATGTCGATAACCAAATCCAATTATTTTCCACCCATTAATGATCATTTTCCGAACCCTGGGAGCTACGGATCTGTTCCGAGTCGTATCTTATGAATTATCAAGGCTTTGCTGTGTGATTCGTTTTATCACTTTTCTTCTTTAATTGCTTCGTACAAAGAACAATGTCACCCTAAATGTCAGCACAGGTGATCAAATGATGCGAATGTGGACTTGTGGCGAGAAGAAAAGGATCCTTGGGACATGAGCAGAAGCGTGCAAGGAGGAGAGAGCTGGTCAGCAGCGAAGCACAGACTCAGGCTGCATTTCGACAATAGTGGAGATACATTTTCCATGCATAGAACATTCCCACTATTTGTTTCCCCTCCCCCAAGTCTGCTGCTATCTGATCTATGATGATATGTGATCTCTAGGATACACTCACACACAAGTACCGGGCATTGCTGCTCAGCTATGCACCATGTCTCTGTCTTAGTACCACTCTCTGCTTTAAATCCTTTACAATGCTGCCATGCTTCCATTTCTGCATTTCACCTCTTTTTTGCTTCTGTTGTCTGCTCGTTTTGCCTCTAGGTCTTCTTTGCCCTTCTGTTTGTGTATGTTTGGACTATCACACAATAGACTGCAGGGACCAAGGACTTCCAAGCCTTCCCAACCTCTTTCCCTTGGATATAAGGAAACTCGTGGCAGCCAACAACCACATACAATCGATCCCGGGGGATCTTTTCTTATTTTACGCAGATCTGATCTATCTGGATCTCCGGAACAACTCATTGACCTCGTTGGAAGAGGGCACCTTCAGCAGCTCCACCAGGCTGGTGTTCCTGGATTTAAGTTACAATAATCTGACGCAGCTCGACGCCGGGATTTTTAAGTCTGCGGAGAAGCTGATAAAGTTAAGTCTGGGGAACAACAATCTTTCGGAGGTCCACGAAGATGCCTTCGAAAACTTGGAGTCTCTACAAGTCTTGGAACTGAATGACAATAACTTGCAAAGTTTAAGTGTCAGTGCACTGGAATCCTTGCCATCGCTTCGGACTATCCGCTTAGAGGGGAACCCCTGGGCATGTGACTGCGAATTTGCCAACCTCTTTTTTTGGATTGATGAAAATTCTAATAAACTACAAAAAGGTGGGTGAAAACTATTTAGATTATTTATACTCATCATCATCGGCCCCGCTGTCTTCCAACGATGGGGTCCTATAGGCTCAAATCCCACCAAGGACAACATCTGCATGGAGTTTCGTATGTTCTTCCATCTCCTCCAAAAATCATACTGATAAAATTGACTTTTTCTGAAATTCATCCTAGTGTGGGAGTGATAGTACTGCAGAATAGGTGGGTGCCGTATAACTATGCAGAATAAAAATGGCTAGTTGTTACATAGTTATTGTTGAAAAAAGACAAATGTCTGTCAAGTTCAACCGAAGGATGGGAAAGGGTTAAGGAAAAGGGCACACGTGCTATCACAATTCATGAACCAGACCACCCTCCAAAAAAGGAATCTTTCCCTCTTTATCCCAATTGTCGATCCAGTAGACCAAACATTCAGAAAAGAACTTTCCACACTTACAGAAGAATGTAAGAAAATTCGAAAGGTCCAACAATGTCATGACAATAGAGGTGGCTCCATCTGGTAGAGATGACCATTTGTATTATTTAATTAACATAGTCAAAGGATTATGTTACTCCATATTTATGTGAGTTACTTTAGTTATCTCATAAAGGACATCCACGGTCAAACTATAAATTTCCATAATTATCGAACGAAGCATATCCAATTGTCATGGCACGTCAATTACAAAAGTGATAGACATCGATTTAATGAAGCTAGAGAAAGGGATTCCAACCAAAACCAAAAATGAAGGGGAACCAAGTTCTGGGTTTCACGAGAGAGTTAGCACAAGACGAGTCCCCTTCGTAAAATTCTGCAAGAGTTGTGGAAATCCGAGACGAAGGCATAAACTAATTATTTTGAACTTCATGTTTGATTAATTATTACGAGTCTCTAGGTTAAGGAAAACATTTGGTAAGGTGTTCATCCTCACCTGTCTTACTTTTATGGCATAATTGCAAACCATGATCATAAATATCTTGATTAAAAAAAAGTTATGAGCTCACTGATCTCAGATACCCCGAAACAAGATGTTTGCCATGTTCCATCTGCAAAAAAGTGTCCATACCATTAAAACAGTCCACAATGCAGGAGTGCCAGGAGCCATGAGGAGAGGAATCCCAACTCTGGTTGGCAGTGAGATAGTGCCCAGGTAGTGCTTTCAGGCCTTAATGACCTGGCTGAAAGGGATAATATTTCTTTTTTTTCCCTTTCCACGTGTCCTTTTTAAAATGAAAAATATACATATACATGAGCAGCACTGTGGCTCAGTGGTTAGCACTGTACTATGTATAGGGCAAAACTGTGGCTCAGTGGTTAGTACTAACTATATATAGGGCAGCACAGTGGCTCAGTGGTTAGCACTGTATTTTATATAGGGCAGCACGGTGGCTCAGTGGTTAGGACTGTATTTTATATAGGAAGCACGGTGGGTCAGTGGTTAGCACTGTACTATGTATAGGGCAGCACGGTGGGTCAGTGGTTAGTGCTGTACCATATATATGGCAGCATGGTGGCTCAGTGGTTAGCACTGTACTATATATAGGGCAGCACCGTAGTTTTGCGGCACTGAAGTCCTGGATTAAAATCCCACCAATGACAACACCTGCAAAGAGCTTGTATGTTCTCCCCATGTTTGTGTGGGTTTCCCCCAGGTTCTGCGGTTTCCTCCCACATTCCAAAGACCTACTGATAGGGAATCTAGATTGTGAGCCCCATCGGGGACAGTGATGACAATGTGTGTATAGTTCAGAAGAAATGAATGGTGATTCGTAAGTAAAATAAATTATAAATTCATTACATATGTACAGTGGCACGTAAAACTTTGGGCACCCCTGGTCAAAATTACTGTTTTTGTGAACAGAGAAGCAAGTTAAAGATGAATTTATCTCTAAAATGCCTAAAGTTAAAGATGATGCATTTCCTTTGTATTTTAGGCAGAAAATATATATTGTCGTTTTTTTACATTTTAAAAGTTCCAAAACGGAAAATGGACCAATACAAAAGTGTGGGCACCCTGGGAGATTTGTGTGCTCAGATAACTTTGACCAAGGTTTTAGACCTTAATTAGACTGTTAAAGTTATGGCTTGTTCACTATCATCGTTAGGAAAGGCCAGTTGATGCAAATTTCACAGCTTTATAAAAACCCAGCCTCCTCTAATCTTGTGCCAAAAAATAGCAGCCCTGGGTTCTTCTAAGCAGCTGCCTGGCACTCTGAGAATGAGAATGGTGGAGGCCCACAAAACAAGAGAAGGCTATAAAATAGCAAAGAGTTTTCAAGTTGCCCTTTCCTCAGTTCGAAATGTAATTAAGAAATGGCTGCTAACAGGAACAGTGGAGGTCAAGATAAGGTCTGGAAGACCAAGCAAAATTTTAGTGAGAGCTGCTCGTAGGATTGCTAGAAAGGCAAATCAGAATCCCTGCTTGACTGCAAAAGACCTTCAGAAAGATTTAGCAGACTCTGGAGTTGTCTGGAATTGACTTTTTGGATTGCTACTTCATATAGGTGGCACTAGAGTTCTAGTCTACTTCCTCTCTGAAGAGACAATCTGTTTTAATCCCACTCAGTAGATTACAAGGGCGAGGGATTAAAGCACCATCAATTTTATCAATCTTTTTCATGTACCGACAGGAGAGATGATAAATCTATGATCACTGGTTATCTGGTTAGTGAGAACCCCACTGGTCTAAAGTTCTCTGTATGAATGAAGCTGTAGTGAGCATGTGCAACAACTACGCCCATATATGGAGGTGAGCAGCGGCCGCACATGCTCATTACTGGTGCTTTCATACACAGGGAACCCTGTTGGTTTTCCAGAGATCAGACCTCCGGCAATCGAACCTACAGTGATGACACGTTTTTCACCTATCCAGTGTATACCGTATGTGGTCTATTGGACATCCCCTTTAGCAACCATGAGTTTTGCCACTTGGCTCCCATATAAGTGTTGAGAATTAGGACCAGATACAGGAGGCGTGAGAATTGTTTTTACATTAGACATTAATCACTTTTCTTTTTTTCCATTTTTGCAATCCTAACCCATCTCTGGGTAATTAATTTACACTACAAAGACAAGTAGCTCGATCCTCAACGTCCTTGTACTTTGAAAATAGAATGAAAGGAGGACAAGGTGACGGTGCGAGTCTCGCTGTAGTCTGTGATACCTTTCTACCATGGTGGATCACGATGTTAACATTTGTCAATTTAGGACAGAATTGCAGAGTAGTATGCCAAAATGTCTATAGCCACCTGGCACATAACATGCTGGGACATCCTAACTACATGTTGTTCCAAAGTCTTGAACGATATGATTTGTGGGAGTCACATATTATCTTGGTTCTGGACTAGATGGTGACTTGATAGAGTCGTTTAGTTAATTATCTACAGTACAGACCAAAAGTTTGGACACACCTTCTCCTTTAAAGATTTTTCTGTATCTTCATGACTATGAAAATTTGAAAATTCACACTGAAGGCATCAAAACTATGAATTAACACATGTGGAATTATATACTTAACAAAAAAGTGTGAAACAACTGAAATTATGTCTTATATTGTAGGTTCTTCAAAGTAGCCACCTTTTGCTTTGATGACTGCTTTGCACACTCTTGGCATTCTCTTGATGAGCTTCAAGAGGTAGTCACCAGGAATGGTTTTCACTTCACAGGTGTGCCCTGTCAGGTTTAATAAGTGGGATTCCTTGCCTTATAAATGGGGTTGGGACCATCAGTTGTGTTGAGCAGAAGTCTGGTGGATACACAGCTGATAGTCCTACTGAATAGACTGTTAGAATATGTATTATGGCAAGAAAAAAGAAGCTAAGTAAAGAAAAACGAGTGACCATCATTACTATAAGAAATGAAGGTCAGTCAGTCCGAAAAATTGGGAAAACTTTGAAAGTGTCCCCAAATGCAGTTGCCAAAAACCATCAAGCGCTACAAAGAAACTGGCTCACATGAGGACCGCCCAAGGAAAGGAAGACCAAGAGTCACCTCTGCTTCTGAGGATATGTTTATCCGAGTCAGAAATCGCAGGTTAACAGCAGCTCAGATTAGAGACCAGGTCAATGCCACACAGAGTTCTAGCAGCAGACACATCTCTACAACAACTGTTAAGAGGAGACTTTGTGCAGCAGGCCTTCATGGTAAAATAGCTGCTAGGAAACCACTGCTAAGGACAGGCAACAAGCAGAAGAGACTTACTTGGGCTAAAGAACACAAGGAGTGGACATTAGACCAGTGGAAATCTGTGCTTTGGTCTGATGAGTCCAAATTTGAGATCTTTGTTTCCAACCACCGTGTCTTTGTGCGACGCAGAAAAGGTGAACGGATGGACTCTACATGCCTGGTTCCCACCGTGAAGCATGGAGGAGGAGGTGTGATGGTGTGGGGGTGCTTTGCTGCTGACACTGTTGGGGATTTATTCAAAATTGAAAAACTGAAGGCATACTGAACCAGCGTGGCTACCACAGCATCTTGCAGCGGCATGCTATTCCAACCAGTTTGTGTTTAGTTGGACCATCATTTATTTTTCAACAGGACAATGACCCCAAACACACCTCCAGGCTGTGTAAGGGCTATTTGACCAAGAAGGGGAGTGATGGGGTGCTACGCCAGATGACCTGGCCTCCACAGTCACCAGAACTGAACACAATCCAGATGGTTTGGGGTGAGCTGGACCGCAGAGTGAAGGCAAAAGGGCCAACAAGTGCTATGCATCTCTGGGAACTCCTTCAAGATTGTTGGAAGACCATTCCTGGTGACTACCTCTTGAAGCTCATCAAGAGAATGCCAAGAGTGTGCAAAGCAGTCATCAAAACAAAAGGTGGCTACTTTGAAGAACCTAGAATATAAGACATAATTTCAGTTGTTTCACACTTTTTTGTTAAGTATATAATTCCACATGTGTTAATTCATAGTTTTGATGCCTTCAGTGTGAATGTACAATTTTCATAGTCATGAAAATACAGAAAAATCTTTAAATGAGAAGGTGTGCCCAAACTTTTCGTCTGTACTGTATATTAATGATAACCTTATGTTCAACTGAATATTCTTATTCCATAAGCCAAGGCTCGGCGTGTCGGCCAAGCTCAGGAGACACGTGCTAGAGGAGATAAAGGAACACTTAAGTCCTTCTAAGTACAGTGTAGTCAGATGTTCCTACTCATCAGCAAAGTTCCTTTTGCTTACGGAGAGTAATTACGGGGCTGTCATCTGTAGTTATAACCTTGGCTGGGACATGTGTGATGACTATGCATAGAATATACTGATATCGAAGCAAACGGAACATTATTCGCTATGCTCCATCTGCAAAGCGCTAGTATAATATGTTCATCTGTCGTTCTATGAATAGGTTGAAATACAGCTATGGAAGCAAACTCTCTCCTCTGTAGTTATTACAGGCAGATGATGGCTGTGTAAAACAGCCAGCATCTGCCTGGTATGAAGTAGGCTCAACTCTTGAGACTGCTTCATACCTTCTGAAAATGTACAGCATAGGTTATTAAGGAGTTAATATCAGCATCCCTAAAATACAAAAGTATAAATATGACATTAAGGTACAGTGTGATCAAATTGTGTGAGTCCATCTGCTGACAACCAGGTCGGCGTCCGTAGGGGACAATCTACAGTACAGACATAGGAGGTCTGCTCGGCCATTATGGAGGCAGTTCATTATCCCATATGTACACCTGCAAAAAAAGTTAACAAACAGCACACACAAAAAGCGGTTGTGTTTATTTGCTAGTGCTACGCGGTCCCAACAACCTGCATTTTACAGCATACGCCTATACATTTGCTTCATTTTGCTAGGAGGTGCTTGACAATGTCATTTTTTGCAATGTCAGCATCCCTGGTGGTCTAGGATAGTGAGTGCAATAATACATCATCATTGATGATCTAATGTAATAATTCCAGCGTTCCTGGGAGTCTGGGAGATAGTGAATGCAATAGTATATCATCCCTGGTGGTCTAGGATAGTGAATGCAATAATGCATTATCATTGGTGGTCTTAATGCACTAATTCCAGCATCCCTGGTGGTCTAGGATAGTGAGTGCAATAATGCATAATCATTGGTGGTCTCAGGGTATTAATTACAGCATCCGTGGAGGTCAGGGGGATTGTGAGTGAAATATAGTAACATAGTAACATAGTTAGTAACATAGTTAGTAAGGCCGAAAAAAGACATTTGTCCATCCAGTTCAGCCTATATTCCATCATAATAAATACCCAGATCTACGTCCTTCTACAGAACCTAATAATTGTATGATACAATATTGTTCTGCTCCAGGAAGACATCCAGGCCTCTCTTGAACCCCTCGACTGAGTTCGCCATCACCACCTCCTCAGGCAAGCAATTCCAGATTCTCACTGCCCTAACAGTAAAGAATCCTCTTCTATGTTGGTGGAAAAACCTTCTCTCCTCCAGACGCAAAGAATGCCCCCTTGTGCCCGTCACCTTCCTTGGTATAAACAGATCCTCAGCGAGATATTTGTATTGTCCCCTTATATACTTATACATGGTTATTAGATCGCCCCTCAGTCGTCTTTTTTCTAGACTAAATAATCCTAATTTCGCTAATCTATCTGGGTATTGTAGTTCTCCCATCCCCTTTATAAATTTTGTTGCCCTCCTTTGTACTCTCTCTAGTTCCATTATATCCTTCCTGAGCACCGGTGCCCAAAACTGGACACAGTACTCCATGTGCGGTCTAACTAGGGATTTGTACAGAGGCAGTATAATGCTCTCATCATGTGTATCCAGACCTCTTTTAATGCACCCCATGATCCTGTTTGCCTTGGCAGCTGCTGCCTGGCACTGGCTGCTCCAGGTAAGTTTATCATTAACTAGGATCCCCAAGTCCTTCTCCCTTATCATTATCATTGGTGATCATTATCATTATCATTATCATTATACATTATCATTGGTGATCTAAGGTATTTATTCCAGCATCCCTGGTAGCCCGGGGGATAGTGAATGCAATAATGCATCATTCTTATTCGTCTAAGGCAGGGGTCCCCAACTCCAGTCCTCAAGGCCCACCAACAGGTCATGTTTTCAGGATTTCCTTTGCATTGCACAGGTGATGCAATTATTACCTGGGCAAGACTAAGGAAATCCTGAAAACATGACATATTGGTGGGCCTTGAGGACTGGAGTTGGGGACCCCTGGTCTAAGGTACTAATTCCAACATCCCTAGGGGTCTGAGGAATAGTGAATGCAATAATGCATAATCTTTGGACGTCTAAGGTATTAATTCCAGCATCCCTGGAGGTCTGGGGGACAATGAATGCAATAATACATCATTTTTGGTGGTCTAAGGTATTAATTTCAGCATCCCAAGTGGTCTGGGTATAATGAATGCAATAATACATAATCCTTGTGAGCGAAGGTACTAATTCCAGTATCCCTGGTGGTCTGTGGGATAGTGAATGCAATAATACATCATCCTTGGTGGTCTAAGGTATTTATTTCAGCATCCCTGGTGGTCCGGGGGATAATGAATGCATTAATACATAATTCTTAGTGATCTAAGGTACCGTATTTATTCCAGCATCCCTGGTGGTCTGGGGGATAATGAATGCATTAACACAACAAGGATGAATGTCAGCCTAACATCCAATTTGATATCCACCTCCACAGACTTCAGGTCTGAGCTTTCTAAAACCTGACATGTGTCTTCTAAGTCCGAGTTTGTCACTTTTCACCACTCGCGTCTTACAATGTGCTATCATTGGTTTGCCATGGGGATTCAGGTAAACCTCTTTAACAGCTAAAATCCAACTCTGCTATATTTGTTACTACGTTTTTTCTCATTTTCACGGCGTGTTATAGAAAAGCAGCTGCAATAATCATATTTGTGCTTGTACAGGAATGGGTCAGCCATCTGTTTCAGCCATGGATATATAAATCAGCAAAGCCAAGGGCTGCGGGATGGAAAATCATTACATTCCTGACGTATTATTACCCCTTTAAGTAACAGCCACCTTTGTATATAGATCCCAATTATATTATCCAATTATCTGAATGAAGTTCCCAAGATTGAATGCCCAATAGTTACGAGTTGTGTAAATCCCATCTCCCAATGTCAGGTCACGACCCTCACACAACCCCCGTGATGGATGGATGTCCACCGACTCACTGGACATATTAATTAAACCAATGTTAATCACGTCCTTTAATGCTTCTACTCCTTGACAAACCACTGAGAACATTTTTGCTGTTACTTAAAAATTATTTATTCACTTTTCTGTTGCTTAAAGGGGGTCTTTCACTGGATTTTTAAAATTTAAACTGAGTCCCTATTCCGATTTCCACTGATCCACTGGTTCTGGAACAGTTTTTCTTTTTCATCTGTGACCTTCCATTCTAAAGTTATGCCCCTTGGTAATAAAGATGCAAATTTTCCGTTAGAGCACAGAACATCTGTGTTCTGCGTTTGCTTTTCCCCTGACAGTGACCAATCAAAACATAAAGAAATTCTGCGGTACACGCCCACTTTGTTGAACAGGAAAATTTGCACCATTATTACTGAGGGGTATAACTTTGGAACGGAAGGTCACAGAAGAAAAAGAAAAACTGTGTCGGAATCAGTGGAGCAGCTGCAATTGGAGGAGAAATTTGGTGAAAGGTCCTCTTTAAAGATTTTTTTTTTAAGAAAATGATTCCCATCGTCAATAAAGTTAGAAAAAAAATGAAACATTACTTCCGTGTTTCAGTTTCAGACCAACGGGGGAGGATGGGAGCGGAAATGTTGGAGCAATGGGAATTTAAAATTTTTAGAATAACTTTTTTAATTTACCTGAATGAACACCCCTTACTTTCCAAGCAAATTTAGTCTTAATGAGACCCCTTTTTAAGTCAATGTACGTTACATACCACCAGAACACCATTTTGGTTATTCTCAATGGGTCCCAAATTTTGTGTTAATCAATGTATAAATATTTCTTTAACTTACTGTGCCTTTATACACATAGTACTTTTAATGGGTTAAATTGCTATGATCAGAGCTACCTGCAGCAGTTACCGGTGGGTGCTTACAGTGTAAATTAATGGGCACCTCCCGGGTATGCAGCAGACGTAGCCTAAGAGCCCGCTCCATGCAACTTCTCCGGACCTCTACTGTACATGGAGAAGTAGGTGAATGCCAGGCCGGGTGCAGGACTTTTTGGCACTGGGCACTTTACTATTCATAGGCTGCATAGCAGCGGTATTGTCTGCCACCATTTGCAATGCGCTACTGGTCTTTATTAATTGTAATATTCCCCCATTTCATTATGTTCACAATTTTTTGCCGACACATAGCCCCCCACGATCATCTTCTATCACCTTCGTGTATAAAGACTGAATGCAGCCGGAATAACACGGCTCTGTTCCCCTTGTAGTAGAACTCCCCGCTGTTGAGAGCTGCAGATCAGCTCCTATACAAGATCTTCATTCACTCTTTACACCCAGCCATCAACAGAGCTAATAACAACTGATGATGGGGGGTGTCTGGTACTTTCCAGGCAGGGAGAATGAAGGTTTAACTTTGGTGTCATGTGAATATTCCCTGCCTGCTATTAGCCCTAGGCTTCTGCCACCCATTTATACTCCTGAATCTCTTATGTCCGCTGCCAGTTATAAGCACAACTTGACCTGGTTCACATCCCATTTTCAGACTCCGCCTTGCTAAGTTGATTCCTGCTGTTTGACCTCGGCCATTATTTTTACCACTCTTTTATCTGACAGTCCTGCACCGAATATCCTGGTATTGACATGGTTTCATGTCCATCCTATGCCTGCCCTATTACGGGGACCCAAAACAGGGGTTCCAGATCCCTGTGGAGGGGATGAAAGGTTAAGGCCGGGCACTGGCGGACACAGACAGAAAAGGGTCCCTGTGCAAGAAGAACATATGGGACCTTTACAGCCCAAGAGCTCCCAAAAATGCAAAATTGAACCTGCTTTGGAGGTAGAAATGGACCCACTTACCTCTTGGGTTGCACCTATGATATGCCCAACTCAGAGGCCGGGGCAACCCCTAGACTCTGGTAGACAGAGTGCAAGTCCTTGGAAGTCTTATTTATTAAGAACAGCCACTAACAGAGTCCCTGAGGCGTGACACTTAATAAATGACATAATTCTGCCATGTTGAAGCCACCACTAGAGGGAGCTCTCCGCAATGTGGATTTATGCAGCGAGTGTTACAGCAAGCAGAAGGCATCAGTGCCAAGCTCTCTCTCATCCGGTGCCCCATTGTTGTAACCTGCCCCGCTTCTTCAGTAGGTACATAAAATAGACAGAGGCCTTTATCTGCACTTCTATATGTTGCAGATACTGATTATTCCTGTGTTTTCCTCCTGTCTTTTTTTCCAAAGAAACATTCACAGTAGATGCCATAAAATTCTGGTGCTAAATCGCCATTTAACTATACAAAAAAGATTCTCTGCATCGCCTTGGGTATAGCGAGCGCTCTGTGTTTCATATTCAGCTGGTGCAGACTTAAGACCCCTGTGAGAGATCAATTGCATGCAAAGTTCCGCTGAGCTGCAGTTGCCGTGGAAACTGTCAAGGAGATGTGACAAGTTTTATGTTACTAAATCTTTTGATACATTGTTATTGCATGGTCCCTAATAAAGTGACGGCTACAGAGGGGGAAACAGATAATCAAACTCTGGGAACAGTTTTAGGTTATGAAATATTTAATTATATCTATTTGCTTTGTTTTTTTTTCTCCATAAAATATTCATCAGAGACACATGTAAGCATCTGTGCAGCCGCGAAGAACGCCAGACTTAAAGGGCTTGTTCATGTTCCATTCTGTCGTGTTTATTAGGAGGAGGATTGTGATCATCACTTACATGGTTATTTAGGTAAAGGCAGGCGACCATTAATGCTTGTCTTTTTTCAGATCTTATGCTGACCATGCACATTAAGTCTAAGGATGTGAGGAGACTTAAAGGCTACGTAATGCTCCCTTGGAATTTAAATTTATTTTGTATGTATCAATCCTAAAAGTCAATATCGACCCTTTAATGAATCTAGGATAAGAAGCCAAACCAGAAACTACATTTCACAGACACGTAACAATCAGAGAAAAACACGTCTGCAAATGTTGCGTGTGGTTTGGCTTCAGATAGTAAGTCATGTGACAAGGCTCGTTATAGGGTCAATATTGACTTTTAGGATTGCTACCTTCAATAGGTGGTGCTTGAGTTCCAGTCCTCTTCCTCTCTGAAAAGGCTACTTGTATGGCCGATAAGTCTCCTTACACCCTTAGACTCAATATGTATGGTCAGCTTAATGTCTTAAAGAGATGAGCATTAATAGACGCCTGCCTTTACCTAAAACACCTTCCTTTCCTTTCTTTCCTCTCAAACGATAGTACGACTGATCGCTATCTTTCGTGCTTCCGCCATGCGGAAAAATGCTTTGCCAAACAGTCTAAGGCTACATTCACAAGACTATATTTCAGATTTTACAGATACATTGCAATTTTTTAATATAGGAAACTGTATTTGATCTTGTAAATTATAATAAATGCTGATGTAAAAAAAAAAATGGATGCGATATGGATGACATTATGATTTTTGACTTTATGTATTCAGCCGAGTCATACCCTTGGAAACTCTGTAGGCCAGTTCTCCCCATGCTTCCCTGTTTTCTATGACTTCTTTCATTTGTTTGATGTTCATTTCCGTGTCCCATTTTTGCCAATGACCATTCCGAGTAGCATCTACTTATCTAATGAATTTGCCCTCATCACATGTCCAAAAGAGGTCCTTTTCTGTCTGGGGATCTCGCCTTCCAGGGACAACTCTGAGCTTATATGATCTATGTTGGTGATCCTAGCTGTCCACGGGGTTTGTAGAAGTCTCCTCCAGCACCACGGCACAAAGTCATACACTTTATGTTACCATGGGGGACATAATAGTCGTGATCTGTCTTTGGCGCAGTTTGAGATGCCCTTCCATTTCCATATTTGGACCATGCTCATCATGATCTGTTGTCAAATGTGCCACTATCATTAATGAGTAAGCCAAGAAAACGAAGCTGTCAACCTCTTCTATGTCTTCATTGTTGATCCTTATTTGGACTCCCTCATTGGTGATAGTCATGATTTTGGACTTTGATGCTCAGGTAAAGTCGCATCTTCTTACTTTCAACTTCAGGATCATTTTTTTTTCAGGTCATTGTCGCTCTCTGCCAACAGTGTTGTATCATCTGCTTATCTCCGATCACTGTTGGTTCTTTTGCCTATTTTCAACACAACACTTGAATGATTGAAGTCCAACCTTCGCGTGACTACTTTTGCATAGAGATTGAAAAGAGAAGGAGGAGAACACATCCTTGACATGTGCTGTTTATTGATCTTGGACAGTTGTGTAAAACTCGATACCTGTCTCACACTGTAAATTCTCGATCGTCGTAGAGTAACCGGATTAATCTAACCAGTTGTGCCGGCAGTCCTACCTCACTCAGGGCTTCCAAAAGCTTATCGTCCTCAACATAGTCAAAAGCCTTGATATAATCAATGAAGCTCAGGAAGAGATGTTTCTGGTACTCCTTCGTCTTCTGTATGATCCATGACAGGTTTGTGATCGGACCAAGGATCCCCCGCCCTTTTGGAATCTAGTTGAGGCATCAAGGATAACAATATACATGAAAAATCGTTCACTTTCTCTGGATTTTTTCTGTGCCTGTGTGAATTTAGCTTAAGAGAAAGCAAGTGCCAAAGTCATCTTATCTCCACACCACACAAGCTGGTTGGCTGTTAAAATTGAGGCCATATTATGGTTCAGCATTGGCTGCTATGGGACCATATCGCGGTTCTGTTCATCTTTAGACTTTAGGAAAATCTGGAAGAAAAATTAGGGCACATGCATCATAGTATGAATGTTTTCTTCCCTACACCGGTATAACTAAACAGTCTTGCCAAGGCTGCTTTTACAGAACCCCAAAAGTCAATATCCCCACTGGCTTTTCAATGACAGCAACATCATCACCACTCCCCAGTTTCCCCTGTTCATCATCATCAGCCCCCAGTGACACCAACTTTTCTCTGCCACTTGTCACTTCTGCATTCCAACTTCTAATCATGCATTTAAAGAAATAGATAATCAGCAGACGCGCGTTTGCAGGAATACCTGTCCATGATAATCTAACCATGTACTCATGCTAGTGATCACTCGAAGAACAAGTTCGAAATCGCCACGTCTAAATGGCCTATCTCTCGTTCTCCTTTTCTTTATGATCCTTACCATCGGTGAGGACCTTCTAGAGCAGACACAGTTTGTGGCGCTGTAAAGAGGAGATTGTGTCAGAGAGGACCTGGCCAGCCCATTGTGCTCTGATTTGCTTCGATTATTGCATAAGATGGTGAAATGCCAACTACTGAGGGGCCCTGGACACTTACTTACTTAGCACTGAGGAGGACATTTGTTTTTCTTGCTTGACTAATGTTTTGGACATCGGTGCTTCAAAAATAAAAAAGGTGGCACTCACCATCCATTAAAAATGTCCTTATTTTAGCATCAATGCTGGAGACAAAGCTGGATGTGCTGTGGATGATGTCCGTTTTGAGCGTATCAATGCTTCTACAGGTCCCAAACGTTTCGGACTCTCACAGTTGGCATTTAACCATGTCGTCCTTAGGTTATAGGCAGAGAACATCGGAGCAAAGCACCGTGAGCTTCTATTGTCCTGCCATTGTGTGCACTGTAATGATGTGCTGCTGTAGCAAGACTTTTGTTGTTGTCTAGCATCCCAGGAACCACTACAGCCGCAAGCCATGTTGCAGCTGCCATAGCCATACTTATATCCCGCTCCCCAAAAAGTAATGCTCATTGAGGTATCATACATCGGGCGTAACTATAGCTGCAAGGGTTGCAATCACATCAGGGTCCTTGAGCCTAGGGGCCCAAAAGGTCCCTTTGGTCCATATATAAAGACTATTGATATTAAAGACCTGCAATAATCGGGGGCCCTATTAGAGATTTTGCACTGGGGCCCACCAGCTGCAAGTTACGCCACTGCGTAGAGCGGGCCATCAAGCCGATCATGCTCTTCCCAGGAAGATCTGGGAAATAGGTTCTTCCTCTTTGATGTTAGGAGTGGGGCAGGCCCCCAGAATTGTTAGTCGAAAAAGGAGAGTTATGGAAATGAGTGGAAACTATTTGATATTGGTGGCAAAATCAGATACAATTTGGGGGACACTAAAGTTTTTGTTACCTAACCTCATCTCTTCTCTTTAATGGACCAAAGGGACTCATTAATTACAAGGCACTGTGCACACGGCAGTCCCATGTATATGACCCCTTTGCCTTGTTTAAATTCCGGTATTGATTACTGCCTCTTGCGGTATAGCATTTCGAGCTTTGACTACTCTTACTGCAATGATAATGTTTCCTCCGTACATAAATGATGTTCCCTAGTCTCTTCTTGGGATGAATAATGTGTACATACACTGCTCAAAAAATTTAGGGAGAAAACTAAAATACCACATTCTAGATATCACTGAATGAAATATTTCAGTTGCAAATCTTTATTCATTACATAGTAGAATGCATTGAGAGCAATAAAACATAAAAATGATCAATGTAAATCAAAATTAATATCCCTTGGAGGTCTGGATTGGGAATGATACTCAAAATCACAATGAAAAATCAAATTACAGGCTAATCTATAACTCAAGACAAGGAAATGATGCTCAGTAGTGTGTGTGGTCTCCACGTGCCTGGGTGATCTCCGTACAATGCCTGGGCATGCTCCTGATGCGGTGACAGATGTTCTCCTGAGGGATCTGCTCACAGACCTGGATTAAAGCATCAGTCAACTCCTGGACAGTCTGTAGTGCAACATGGCGTTCTTGGAACAAGACATGATGTCCCAGATGTGCTCGATTGGATTCAGGTCTGGAGAACGGGCAGCCCAGTCCATAGCATCAATGCCTTTTCATGCAGGAACTGCTGACACACTTCAGCCACATGAGATCAAGCATTGTCATCCATCAGAAGGAACCCAGGGCCCAGTGCTCCTGCATATGGTCTCACAATGGATCTCAGGATCTCATCCCGGTTCTTAATGGCAGTCAGGGTACTTCAGGCTAGGACATGGAGGGCTGTGTGACCCTCCAAAGAAATGCCTCCCCATACCATTACTGACCCACTGCCAAACCAGTCACGCAGGAGGAAGTTGCAGGCAGCAGAACGTTCTCCACTACATCTCCAGACTCTGTCATGTCTGTCACATGTGCTCTGTGTGAACCTACTCTCATCCTTGAAGAGCATAGAGCGCCAATGTGACATCTGCCAATCTTGATGTTCTTTGGCAAATTCCAATCACCCTGCACGGTGTTGGGCTGTAAGCATAACACCCACTTGTAGACATTGGGCCATCAAACCACCCTCATGGAGTCTGTTTCTGACAGTTTGAGCAGACATATGGATGTTAGTGACCTGCTGGAGGTCATTTTTCAAGGATGTGACACTGCTCCTCCTGTTCCTCCTTGCACAAAGGAGGAGGTAGAGGTCCTGCTGCTGGGTTGTTGCCCTCCTATGGCCCCCTCCACGTCTCCTGGTGTACTGGCTTGTCTCCTGGTATCTCTTCCATTCTCTGCCCTCCAGAAGAGAAAATCCTGAGGGTCCTCCTCCATCTATCTAGAACATGTACATGTCCACTAGTAGTCACTTTGTAATCAATGTATCTTCAATAAGATCTAACAGGGTAATGGAAGATCATCCTATCAGTCATGGATCCTAGTGGTGATTGCTCCAAAGTCACCTAAAAAAGGACTGGTCATTTGCTGGATTTTGTGAGGTTGAAGGGCAGGAGCACCTGGGCAGGATCCTTGCAGGATCTTCTCGTACTATTCCGGGAAGGTCCAACCCTGATGACAACCTCATACACCACAATACTAAATGCTGTGTATCTCTAGCTTAGAAAACACATGATAAGGTAAAATAATCAGAGGTCAAACTTGAAATCAGATACAGGAAAAGACTTAGAAGCCGAATCCTATGTACAGCCTCGTACCTCAATTATCCCCCATAAACGGTCTTCTGTAATACAATTGTGGTTCATAATGACATTACATTTATATCTGCTCTATGACATAGAGAAATTGTGGGAAAAATCATTTTCGGGCTATGAGTTATTATGTCATTTTATACTGGAAAATTATTATTATTTAGTATATGGAGCAGGTGACTCCCGCCCATGATGAGAAGGGCCCTTGTGCTTGTTTCCGCACCTGGTGGTATTATTTGGGCACTTTATGTTGTTTTTAATAAGCAGGATGGTGTTGTTAGGGTGATGTGTTATATTATTACAGGATACTATACTGTATGCACTATATAGCAGCATTGTTTGGGCAATATGTTTTATTTCTGCTGCTTGAACATTGCAGATTAATATACATCCAGTGTCTTACAGGAACATTGCTTACTCTGCTTTATAGAAGTTGGGTTACTGGTTCAACCTTGAGCACATTCTGTTTGTGGATAAAGTAGAGCGGAACACAATCTGGTCATCAGATGGTACCAGCCGTCCTGGCGTCAGATGTGATCCTGCCAACACTGCAAGAAAGGACGATGACGCCGCAAATCGTAGAGTAATTACCTGCCCAAAGGTGAAGATCCAAGTGCATCAGATTATCTATCTATCTATCTATCTATCTATCTATCTATCTATCTATCTATCTATCTATCTATCTATCTATCTATCTATCTATCTACAGTAGCTTGCAAAGTATTCACCCCTTTTTAATTTTTTTTGTTTTGCTACCACTCAACCTGGAATTTCACAGGTTTTTATTTGGAGGGTTGGATCAGTTCATGTAAAGAACATGGCTACAGCTGTGAACATTTGGCTTCTTTTTATCGTGAAGCAAACAACAATTTTGGACAAAATAACTAAAAATGTCTGCGTGCATAACTGTTTAACCCCCTAAAGTTAGTACTTTGTAGAGCCTTGTTTTGCATCAATTACAGCTGCAAGTCACTTTGGATAAGTCTCTATGAGGTTTCCACATCTCGCCGCTGGGATTTTTGTCCATTCCTCAAGGCAAAACTGTTTCAGCTCCTTCAGGTTAGATGGTTTCCTCTGGTGAACAGTAATCTTCAAGTCTGACCACAGATTCTCAATGGGATTAAGGTCTGGACTTTGCCACTCTGAAACATTTACAGGTTTACCCTTATAGCACTCGAGTTTTGCTTTAGCAGTATGCAGTGGCGTAACTACAAAGTTATGGGCCCCGGTGCGAACTTTCAAATGGGGCCCCCCACCATGCCAAAATATTTTCCACCCAAATTCACATTTTCCCTATTAATATTGCACACTATAGCTTTATTGCAAAGTTGTATAGTGGGACCTCAGTTGCATAACTATCCAGGGCCCCATCCTGGCATATATTTGTCCCCCGTACTGCCATTGTTATGTAATGTATAAAAGAAAATAAACCATTATACTCATCAGGGGCTAACATAGAAGTCATGGGGATCCATATGAGAAGTATAATGCACCCCCATAGTACTCCTTATAGTATAATACACTCCCCATAGTCCCCCATATAGTATTGTACACTCCTCAGTCCTCCATATAGTATAATACACTCCTCCGTATATTAAAATACACTACTCATAGTCATCCATATAGCATAATACACTCTTCGTAGTGCTCCATATAGTATAATACACTGCTCAGTCCTCCATATAGTATAATACACCCCTCATAGTCCTCCATATAGTATAATACACTCCTCAGTCCTCCATTTAGTATTATACACTCCACATAGTCCTCCATATATTAAAATACACTGCTCAGTCCTCCATATAGTATAATACACTCCTCATAGTGCTCCATATAGTATAATGCACCGCCATCGTCATCCATGTTGTACAATTCACTTCCCATAGTATGATGGACCATAGTTCTTCATATAGTATAATATATTCCCCATAGTCCTCAATTCAGTATAATGCAGCCCACATATAGTATAATACAGCCACCCCACAGAGTATACTGCAGCCCTGCCATACAATACAATGTAACCCCCATAGAATATAATGCAGCCCCCCTCACAGTGTAATGCAGCCCCTCCATACAGGGGCAGTGAGAAAGACATGAGCAAATGGTGACTAGGGGGCAGGGGACAAGGACACAAGGGGAGTAGGGGAGACAGGCACAATGGTAACATAGGGGGGCTAGGGAGCAAGGAAGACAGGCACAAGGGGACACGTGGGGGCTAGGAGGCAGGGGAGAAGGTTACAAGGGGACTAGTGGGCAAGGGAGACTGACACAAGAGGACAAGGGAGACTGGCACAAGGGGACACACAGGGACTAGTTGGCCAGGGAGACTGAGAAGGGGACACACAGGGACTAATGGGCAAGGAAGACTGGCACACAGGGACAAGGGACAAGCATAAGGGGACAAGGGAGACAGGCGCATGGGGACACACAGGGACTAGTGGGCAAGGGACACTGACACAAGGCTACACACGGTGACAAGGGATAGAAGCACAAGGGGACTCATAGGGACTAAGAGGAAGGGGAGAAGGGCTCAATGGGACACACGGGGACTAGGGTGCAATGGAGACAGGCACAAGAGGACACAAGGGGACTCCGAGGGCAGAGTAGATAGGGACGCAAGGGGACAGAGGAAGATGGGGGGGGAGACTTGGGAGGAGGGAAGAAGGGGGCACAGGGATTACAAGGACAGGGTAGATGGAGAACACACGGTGAGAAAGGGGACAGGGGAGACTTGAGAGCAGGGCAGACGAGTCACACGGGGACAAGGGGCAGGGAATGCATGGGGGGTGCAGGAGGACTCAGGGCATGGGAGATGAGGAGCATTGGGAGACCAGGGGAGGAGGAACAAGGTGTGTACGGGGAGCCCAGAGGAGCACCATGACCTGAACCTGGGGACCTACTAGGACATGGGGCACGGGACAGCAGGGACGAAACGGGGCTGGTGTCACAGGGGGCCAGGGACGCTGGGGGCCGAGATGGCGACACACGGGCAGCAGACACACCTCACTTCCGCCGGTCCCGTACACCTCCATGTTCATCCCCGGATCCTCCATATGGCTGAGCCGCTGCGGCATCCCCCTCCTGGGCGGCTTGGTCCACGTGCCCCCCACTATCTCCGGAACCGCCTGTTCCCAGTCCCAGCAGCCGCCACAGGCTTTGCCAATATGGCGGCCACCATCACCTGTGCAGATGCTGCACTGCCTTGGCCCCACACACAGCGGGTGCGCGATGAAGTGATGTCATCACGCACCCGCAGTGTCAGAGGCAGAGGGGAATGATGGGAGAGGGAGCATCAGCTGACGTTCTCTCCTCCATCATTGCTTTGAACTGTACCGGCATCATAAACGCCGGTATAGTTCACTGCGGCGGCTGCGACGGGGGGAGTCGGGTGCCTCTGACCTATCAGGCCCCTGACTTGCCAGTCTATCGTAGTTACACCCCTGCCTCACACACCCTACAGATATCACACACACACACACCAGATATCACACACACGCACACACACACGCACTACAGATATCACACACACACTACAGATATCACACACACTACAGATGTCATACACACACTACATATGTAACACACGCACTACAGATATCACACACACACACACACACACACTACAGATGACACACACACACTACAGATAACACACACACACTACAGATATCACACACACACTACAGATATCACACACGCACTACAGATATCACACACACTACATATATAACACACGCACGACAGATATCACACACACGCACTACAGATATCACACACACACACTACAGATATCACACACACACTACATATATAACACACACACTACAGATATCACACACACTACATATATAACACACACACACACTATAGATATCACACACAAACACACCAGCTCATACACACATCTCACACTCCTCTCTGGTAAAGGGGAGGCTGATATTAACCTGCAGCTCCTCAGCGTCTCCTGCTTGCACACCGCTGTCATGTCCCGCCCCTCCCCCGCTCTCCCCTTCAGTCCCGGGGCTCAGAGCAGGAGACGCTGTCAGTCTCACAGTGCTGACTGGAGCTGCTTCCAAGTTCCTCTCCCATACCCCGGCTGCCCCCTCCCCTAGATACGCCTGGGACTGTTGCCGTGTGGGAGAGATCTCCTCCTGCACTGCAACATGGTGTCGGTGTCGGCCGGTGCCTCTGACCTGCCGGGTGGAGGGCCCCTGACCAGCCGGGCCCCGTCGCAATGGTGACCGCTGCGACTGCGGTAGTTACGCCACTGGCAGTATGCGTTGGGTCATTGTCTTGTTGGAAGGTGAAGCTCCATCCCAGTCTCAAATCACTGACAGACTGAAACAGGTTTTGCTCAAGAATGCCTCTGTATTTCGCACCATCCATCTTCCCCTCAACTCGGGCCATTTTCCCTGTCTCCACAGCATGATGCTGCCACCATGTTTCACTGTAGGGATGGAGTTATTGGGGTGATGATCTGTGTTGTTTGGGGCCAAACATAGAGTTTACCTTGCACACATAAGTTCCATTTTGGTCTTACACAGCAGCTTCCTCCATACATTTGGGGAGTTTCCGACATGTCATTTGGCAAACTCAAAATGAGTGTAACAATTTTTGTGTGTAAGTAAAGGCTTTTTTCTGCTTACTCTTCCATAAAGGCCACCTCCGTGCAGTGTACACCTTATTGTGGTCATATGGACAGATACTCCAGAGTCTGCTTGGGGACTCTGCATCTCTTTCAGGGTTACCTTTGATCTCTGTGCTGCCTTTCTGATTAATGCCCCCCTTGCCCCCGGCTGAGAATTTTGGTGGGCGCCTTCTCTTGGCTGGTTTGTTGTGGTACCACATTCTTTCCATTTGATGATAATGGTTTTGGTGGTGCTCCGGGGGGATCATCAGAGATTGGGATATTTTCTTATAACCCCATCCTGACTTGTACTTCTCAACAACTTTGACCATGACTTATTTGGAGATCTCCTTGGTCTTCATGGTATTGCTTGGAGATCTACTTGGTTTTCATGGTGTTGTTTGGAGATCTCCTTGGTCTTCATGGTGTTGTTTGGAGATCTCCTTGGTCTTCATGGTGATGTTTGGAGCTCTCCTAAGTCTTCATGGTGTTGTTTGGAGATCTCCTTGGTCTTCATGGTGTGTTTGGAGATCTCCTTGGTCTTCATGGTGTTGTTTGGAGATCTCCTTGGTCTTCATGGTGTTGTTTGGAGATCTCCTTCGTCTTCATGGTGTTGCTTGGAGATCTCCTTGATCTTCATGGTGTTGCTTGGAGATCTCCTTGGTCTTCATGGTGTTGTTTGGAGATCTTCTTGGTCTTCATGGTGTTGTTTGGAGATCTCCTTGGTCTTCATGGTGTTGTTTGGAGATCTCCTTGGTCTTCATGGTATTGTTTGGAGAACTCCTTAGTCTTCATTGGTGTTGTTTGGACATCTCCTTGGTCTTCATGGTGTTGTTTGGAGATCTCCTTGGTCTTCATGGTGTTTGGTTAGTGGAGACTCTTGTTAATAGTGTTGCAGCCTCTGTGGCCTTTCAGAAAAGGTAAAGTGTATATAGTGACAGACGTGTGACACCTATATTGCACACAGGGGGACGTCCTGTCACTAAGCATGGGACTAATGAAGGGAATTGCTTACTCCAGGAATCAATCTATCTATCTATCTATCTATCTATCTATCTATCTATCTATCTATCTATCTATCTATCTATCATCTTTTTTCTATCTATCTCCTATATATCCTGTTTATAATTTTTCATCTATCTATTTATCCATCTCTATCGCTCTTCTAAATATTTATCTTTTTTTTCCTATCTCACACCTATCATTTAATTTTCCTTTTTAATTTGTTTTTTTATTACTATTTTTGCTGGACATTATAACCTATATTTATTTTCTCTTTTATTTTTGATAATATCGGAACCATTGGGAGTTTCATATTAATTCCTAAATATTTTATAGCAAATCGCTCTTCAAATATTTATTACGTCCCAGTAAAGTTCTCCCATATTTTTTTCTGTATTATTCTCACGGGTATTCCTTGCATACACAAATACTCCAAGGTGGAAATTGCACCTGGTTAGCACATACGTCCTCAGGTTGCGTGTCTGTTATTGGAGCTCAGCCGGATTCAGTCAGTGGACATGACCTGCAGTACCAGACACAACCCATTGGCAGGGGTGGCGCTGTTTTTGGAACATTTATGCTACTATTTCTCTAATTCTGAACAATTTTTTTCATGAGTTTTTAAATGACATTCATCACTCTTATGCCGTCACTGTCTGCGTACCTGAGTCCCATGTAGAGCGGAGCAGATTTGTACATAACGTGGATGAAGGAGAAAAGCAGACTTGGTCAGAACTGCAGGTCTGGAGATTGCTGCGGGGAATGGAGGCCAGACTGGTGAATTATTGATGCTGGACATGGCTGTTCTGTCACATCTCGAGGAACTTTGACTTCTTTTATTTAATTACTCCGCTGTTCTCGCACCATCAGGGAGCGGAATATATATAGAACATTTTTCCTGTACTGTACATTACACATCTCTGCAGGCATCAAGAATTTTTAATATAAAATATCAATCAGTAGATAAAATTTAGGCGGATCAGACAGTTAACCCTTCCGTACTGTTCACGTCCATCTGACCCGAAAAAAAAAAAAGTTTGTGAAGCTGCAGATTATTTATTATGAGGATCTGCAAATTGTTTTTGGGTGAGTTTGTTTATGGGTAGGTGTTGTTATTATGAGTGTTGTCTTTTGGTTTTTTTTTTTTAATTTCATTTTTTTTTTGCATGAAATAATGATTGTTACATACAGTATGTAGTGTCCGGGTCAATATGACCCCATAGTGTTTTATACAGATCCCCGCCATATTTTCCGTCACATGAATGATTTATGGTATCATTGCGAATTATTTATTGCATCTACTATTGTTTATCGATTTCTCCAGTTCCTGCAGGTCCGTGCACTCGATATATTTGCAAGTTACTGCAGATGGATGGACTTTGAGTACAGGTCCGTGCAGGTCCGTGCAGGTCTGTACACTGCTCAAAAAAAATAAGGGGAAGACTTAAACAACACAATGTAATTCCAAGTCAATCGCACCTCTGTGAAATAAACCTGTCTAGTTATGATGCAACACCGATTGTGAATCAATTTCTCCTGCTATTGTGCAAATGGAACAGACAACAGGTAGAAATGATAGGCAATTAGCAAGGCAAGCCCTATAAGTGAGATGTTCTGCAAGGGGTGACCACAGACCATTTCTCTGTTCTCATCCTTTTTGGCTGCTGTTTTAGTCATTTTGTAATTGCTCTCACCTCTAGAGGTACTGTACAGTAGCATGAGGCGGTGTCTGCAAACCACAGAAGTTGCTCAGGTAGTGCAGCTCATCCAGGATGGCACATCAATGCGAGTTGTGGCAAGAAGGGTAGCTGTGTCTGTCAGCACAGTGTCCAGAGCATGGTGCAGATACCAAGAGACAGGCCGGTACAGCGGGAGATGTGGAGGAGGCCGTAGGAAGGCAACAACCTTGTGGAAACTTCTCACTAGACCTCAAGCGGCTTGGATTGTGGCCTCTCCACTCTTCCTCCAGACTCTGGGATCTTGATTTCCAAGGTCTAGTGTGAAGTTTCCACAATTAGTGATGGTTTGGGGAGCCATGTCATCTGCTGGTGTAGGTCCACTGTGTGTTATCAAGACCAAAGTCAGCGCAGCCGTCTAGCAGGAGATTTTAGAGCACTTCATGCTTCCCTCAGCCGACAAGCTTTTTGTAGATGGACATTTCATTCTCCAGCAGGACTTGGCACCTGTCCACACTGCCAAAAGTACCAATACCCGGTGTAAAAACAACAGTATCACTGTGCTTGTTTGTGCTCTTAACCACTAATCCGGTCTTTCTAAGAAATGCAAATTCACAAGAGTCACAGACCAGACACATGTATACCGGTGACATTTCCTCAGTTTCTAAGAATCCGTCATCTGGGAGCAACTACAAAATCCAATCCCAGGTAAGTAGAAACCCACATTTCTCCCATTCCCCTTTTCAATTATAAGTAGACATCTGAGGAAGTCGAAAATCTTAGCACCTACTGTAGTCGCGTGCGGTGTCCCCTTTCCTGCAAGTCAATATTTCACACTGGTCCTCTCCTCGAAGTTGTTATAAATGTAGTTGTCAGCCCTATCACTTCCAGGGAAAGTTGGATGATGACCAATATGGCATATGGCTGTCAATGGAGCAGATCCATTTATGCCCCGCAGCGTTAGGTATAAAAGTTGACACTTAAAGGGATTGCCCACTTCTAATTTAGCTTTTTACTACTGCTTCAGATGTCTCCTGGCTTCCTCTACCAATAGGAGTCTTCAGATGACCACTGCAGCCAATCAACAACTGCTGATTGGCTACACCAATCACATTCCATTTGAGCCGAAAAAAAAGCTTAGGAGTCTTTTTTTTTCCATTTTGTGACCACTGTAGGCCTGTTTTTTTTTCTTTTAACGTAGTGAAAAACTCAATTTAAGGAGACAAGCAATCAAACGTGGACAACATCACTAAAGGTCAAAGACAAGATAGTGGTAAAAATGAGAACAAAATAAAGATGTAAATGATAAAAGTCTGTCTGCCTTCAGCCACCACTAGAGGGCACTAATGATTTAGTATTGAGTTCAATGCATGAACAGTAGCATGATCCAAAGCGCCCTCTGGTGGTGGCTACAGCAGACTGTTATATATCAGTGAAACCTAGAGTCAGATGTTATCCGTGAAAATGATTAGGTCTGTACAGAAATGAAATGTACGTTAATCTTTCTTATCAGATACATTATTTTCTCCACCTATGAGCCACATCTCCTCCACCCTCTCTGTACCAAACTCATCATTTACTCCGAAAAACTGCCCAAATCTGTTTTGATTAAGACAATCTGTCTCGTGAGACTGAGGGATCAGATTACAGCTGTCTATTAAAAGTCTGGAGAATTGGGGAAAGAGAAGGTGTAACAATCAATGTCTACAAGTCTGAGGAAAATGGCATCAGTGTTTGACAGAGAGGAAAAGAAACAGTTTCTCCACCTTCTCCAGTCTGTCAATCCATGAACATCGGATCGCACTCGACTGTCATCTGAGTGCTTCCAATTTTTTTTCACAACCCATAGACTTGCATTGTTGATTTTGATCTGACACTCAGATCAAAATCGAACATATCTTTGATTTTTTTTCTACTGACCACTCGGTCCATTGAAAAAATCGGCCCCAGAGAATATCACAGGTAGGAATATAAACCATGGACAGCACTCTTATGAGAAAATTGGCCTTGTGCGCGAGCCCTAAGAGGCAGAGAAATGCACTGATATAGAGCTGCTGTTTTCTAGAAAGTGTTTTATCTCACCTTGATGCTTGATTCACAGTTACGCTGCTCAGTACTTTTGTACAATGTTCTCCATGCTGCTGTATCTCAACATATGCTACACAGAGACAAAAAAGGTGAGCAGGAATGTCTCATGTATCTGTGTATAGGCGACATCATAGCGGCAAGTCTCCTTCCACCAGCTCAGAGACAACTGAAAAGTAACAGAGGATACGGCAGAGTGTAAAACTGGGAATAAATGCAGGATAGAAGTCATATAATGACCAGAAGGTATTATTCCTCCTGTACACCCATGATGACTTATTCTGAGAAGTCTCTTGATATGACGGCTAGACTTTAAGACTTTCGGGCTTCTTTAGGATTCAGGTTTGAGAAAGTCGCTGCTGAGCTGTCAGTAAATTGTAGAGGGCAGGAGAACAGAGGACAATCCCCCCCGGGAAGCCGTGTTACACTTTCCTCACGTTTCTCTGCTTCCATTTATAAATAGTCATTAAATGATGATGAAGCCGAATAGAATCAGCGCCGAGTCACACAATCCCCGGATCCCCGGCTCTACGTCGCCATGAGCATTAATCAGGAACGTGGCTTGTGATCCCCATCCCTGAGTTACACAGATGCCAATAAATCCATTATTCCAGAATCCTTCAGACGTAGACGACACTAATTCCCTTATATCAGATATCGGGATCGATCCTAACGTGGAGAATCGGGTGATAATTAAAGGACACAATCCATGTGTCATACACCGCCCCAAAGGTCCCGCATTAGGAAAAAACATGTTAAAAAAAAAATGTGTCTTCGGAAAATTAACTTTTGCATAAATCGGGATTTTCTGGAGCCAGTCAGACGTCTCACTGACGGTATTGCATGGTGGATAAGTATCTGCCTGTATTTCTCAGCATTGAGGGTCACTGGGGCTATTTTACGATCCTACTCCTTGTCCTTTCAGTAAGAGTTTTCAGCAGGTTCATTATCATCAGAGGCAGGAATGCAATGGTACAATAGCACCTCTGTGCACAGCTGATAGCACAAGCAGTAAGAGTTTTCACCAGGTTCATTATCATGAATCTCAGAGCAGAATTTTATTAAATAGAGTCATTTTAATAATAAATAATTCATGAAAAACTTGAGGGGCGTCCTGAGGAAGCACTAATAGCGAAACGCGCGTCGGGGCCTCTGTCCACGTGTGGTTAGTAGGTTGGTATTACTCTATATTCATTATTTGTCCCGTATCTCTGATTTCTTTTGTTATATGCATGTTTCTATGCTAAACGGTGTAATTTGTGGCGGTAGATTCTACACATGTTCTTATTGAGCTGGTTGTGGCTCCCTGTATTATATTGTATGGACTTGATTTTTTTTTACTCTATTTCACACTTGCATATGTTTGCGAGCCTACATCTAATTCCTTATCAACCTGCCACTGCCTTAATATCTTCTTATATGCAATTTTGAACAACATTAGAGGGACATTCTTTTGTCATTATCACGCAGTAATTGTATTCTAACTCCGCCAGGCGTGGTATCTAGGTGTCACTATCCCTGTCATTATTCTTTTTAATGATTACTTTTTTATTTATTATTAAAATGACTCTATTTAATAAAATTCTGCTCCGAGATTCATTCTTTTTGTTTTAGGTAATACTTCATTTTTGATGTGATAGAGATATCATATATTTTTGGCCATCTTTTCTGGTTTAATTCATTATCATCAGAGACAGGAATGTAATGACACATTAACACCTTTATGCACAGCTGATAACACAGGCAGTAAGAGTTTTCACCAGGTTCATTATCATCAGAGGCAAGAATGCAATGGCACAATAACACCTTTATACACAGCCGATGACACAGGCAGTAAGAGTTTCACCAGGTTCACTATCATCAGAAGCAGTAATGCAATGACACAATAACACCTTTATACACAGCCGATGACACAGGCAGTAAGAGTTTCACCAGGTTCACTATCATCAGAGGCAGTAATGCAATGACACAATAACACCTTTATACACAGCTGATAACACAGACAGTAAGAGTTTTCACCAGGTTCATTATCATCAGAGGCAGAATATAATGACGCAATAACACCCCTATACACAGCTGATAATACAGGCAGTAAGAGTTTTCAGCAGGCTCATTATCATCAGAGGCAGTAATGCAATGACACGATAACACCTCTATACACAGCTGATAACACAGAGAGGAAGACTTTTCACCAGGTTCACTATCATCAGAGGCAGTAATGTAATGACACAATAACACCTCTATACACAGCTGATAACACAGGCAGTAAGAGTTTTCACCAGGTTCATTATCATCAGAGGCAGTAATGCAATGACACGATAACACCTCTATACACAGCTGATAACACAGGCAGTAAGAGTTTTCACCAGGTTCACTATCATCAGAGGCAGGAATGCAATGACACAATAACACCTCTATACACAGCCGATAACACAGGCAGTAAGAGTTTTCACCAGGTTCACTATCATCAGAGGCAGGAATGCAATGACACAATAACACCTTTACACACAGCCGATAACACAGACAGTAAGAGTTTTCACCAGGTTTACTATCATCAGAGGCAGGAATGCAATGACACAATAACACCTTTACACACAGCCGATAACACAGACAGTAAGAGTTTTCACCAGGTTTACTATCATCAGAGGCAGTAATGCAATGACACGATAACACCTCTATACACAGCTGATAACACAGAGAGGAAGACTTTTCACCAGGTTCACTATCATCAGAGGCAGTAATGTAATGACACAATAACACCTCTATACACAGCTGATAACACAGGCAGTAAGAGTTTTCACCAGGTTCATTATCATCAGAGGCAGGAATGTAATGACACAATAACACCTCTATACACAGCTGATAACACAGGCAGTAAGAGTTTTCACCAGGTTCATTATCATCAGAGGCAGAATATAATGACGCAATAACACCCCTATACACAGCTGATAATACAGGCAGTAAGAGTTTTCACCAGGTTCATTATCATCAGAGGCAGGAATGTAATGACACAATAACACCTCTATACACAGCTGATAACACAGGCAGTAAGAGTTTTCACCAGGTTCACTATCATCAGAGGCAGGAATGCAATGACACAATAACACCTCTATACACAGCCGATAACACAGGCAGTAAGAGTTTTCACCAGGTTCATTATCATCAGAGGCAGGAATGTAATGACACAATAACACCTCTATACACAGCTGATAATACAGGCAGTAAGAGTTTCACCAGGTTTACTATCATCAGAGGCAGTAATGCAATGACACGATAACACCTCTATACACAGCTGATAACACAGGCAGTAAGAGTTTTCACCAGGTTCATTATCATCAGAGGCAGAATATAATGACGCAATAACACCCCTATACACAGCTGATAATACAGGCAGTAAGAGTTTTCAGCAGGCTCATTATCATCAGAGGCAGTAATGCAATGACACGATAACACCTCTATACACAGCTGATAACACAGAGAGGAAGACTTTTCACCAGGTTCACTATCATCAGAGGCAGTAATGTAATGACACAATAACACCTCTATACACAGCTGATAACACAGGCAGTAAGAGTTTTCACCAGGTTCATTATCATCAGAGGCAGGAATGTAATGACACAATAACACCTCTATACACAGCCGATAACACAGGCAGTAAGAGTTTTCACCAGGTTCACTATCATCAGAGGCAGGAATGCAATGACACAATAACACCTCTATACACAGCCGATAACACAGGCAGTAAGAGTTTTCACCAGGTTCACTATCATCAGAGGCAGGAATGCAATGACACAATAACACCTTTACACACAGCCGATAACACAGACAGTAAGAGTTTTCACCAGGTTTACTATCATCAGAGGCAGTAATGCAATGACACGATAACACCTCTATACACAGCTGATAACACAGACAGTAAGAGTTTTCACCAGGTTCATTATCATCAGAGGCAGTAATGCAATGACACAATAACACCTTTACACACAGCCGATAACACAGGCAGTAAGAGTTTTCACCAGGTTCACTATCATCAGAGGCCGGAATGCAATGACACAATAACACCTTTATACACGGCTAATAACACAGGCAGTAAGAGTTTTCACCAGGTTCACTATCATCAGAGGCCGGAATGCAATGACACAATAACACCTTTACACACAGCCGATAACACAGACAGTAAGAGTTTTCACCAGGTTCACTATCATCAGAGGCAGTAATGCAATGACACAATAACACCTCTATACACAGCTGATAACACAGGCAGTAAGAGTTTTCACCAGGTTCACTATCATCAGAGGCAGTAATGCAATGACACGATAACACCTCTATACACAGCTGATGACACAGGCAGTAAGAGTTTTCACCAGGTTTACTATCATCAGAGGCAGTAATGCAATGACACAATAACACATCTATACACAGCTGATAACACAGGCAGTAAGAGTTTTCATCAGGTTCACTATCATCAGAGGCAGTAATGCAATGACACAATAACACCTTTATACACGGCTAATAACACAGGCAGTAAGAGTTTTCACCAGGTTCATTATCATCAGAGGCAGGAATGCAATGGCACAATAACACCTTTATACACAGCTGATAACACAGGCAGTAAGAGTTTTCACCAGGTTTACTATCATCAGAGGCAGTAATGCAATGACACAATAACACATCTATACACAGCTGATAACACAGGCAGTAAGAGTTTTCATCAGGTTCACTATCATCAGAGGCAGTAATGCAATGACACAATAACACCTTTATACACAGCTGATAACACAGACAGTAAGAGTTTTCACCAGGTTCACTATCATCAGAGGCAGGAATGTAATGATGCAATAACACCCCTACACACAGCTGATAACACGAACAGTAAGAGTTTTCAGCAGGCTCATTATCAGCAGAGGCAGGATTACAATGAGGGGTAACACCTCTATTCTCAGCTGATTACACAGGATCCACCTATGACAATAGCTGATATCACATCTCCCCTGCCCCTCCTCCATTCACAATGACTCTTGCACACGCGCAATAGATGCTTCAATATAAAATATAGGGTCAGAGTAGGATCATTGCTGCTAATGTACATGTGGATTTCCTGAAGCAGCAGGAAGTTACAGTCTAGACTGGCCCCAGAGGCCAGTGTGAAAAGTATAATATTTCCCATTTTTATTATTAATGCAGATTGTGATATGAAAAACAATTGTTAAAAATGGCACAAATGGAAAAGAAACAATGAATAAATTTAGCACAAAGAACTGATTGAAACAAGGTCATTTTCTGAAGACACATTCCCTTTTATGTAACAACCATTATCTACAGGACTAGCAGTCTGTGCAGTGGTTTTTGTGGGTGATAAATCTTCTTTAAAGGGTTGAATCAGGATTTTGTTGCTAACTACCTGCTTGTTCTACCCGGCGCCGGTTATTGACCGCTCCTGCCGAGGATTCAGCTGCTCACAATCAACAGAGCAGCTCTTCCAGGGTTTTCTGTTGACAGAGCGTGACAGCTGACGTCATGCTGATTGACAGCTGGCTCCCTGCAGTTAAGCAATAGTGAGTCGACTGTCAATCAGCATGACGTCAGCAGTCACTCACTGTCAACTGAGCAGAAAAGAAGCAGCTGCTTCTCCCAGCTCTTCCTTATGTCTCATGGATGGATCTCGACCACTGCAGTCAATCACTTGATGAAAAAGAAAGCCAGTAGACCATCAGTGGGCATTGACAGCAGTACAGAGGTCTGGCGGAGGTCCGGTAGATAAGTATTCGCTTTTATCATTTTAGAACATATATGGGTTCCTTTTTAAACTAATAAAAACTTGTGAACCACCCCTTTAAAAGGAACTTTCATTAGGTTTTTGCTTATGGAAATAGTAGTATGGCTGTGTAGCCGCTTGCCCCCCAATAAAAATGATACCTTATTTGTAAAGATCTGATGTGCCAGGCGGGAGATATAAAGTGTAGAAGTCATATTCAAATCAGGCTGGAAGTGCACTGGGGGCGTGTCAGTGCACTCTGAAAAAAAGCAGAATAAGAGCATTGACACGCCCCCTGCGCACTTCCAGCCTGATTTGAATAAATCTTCTACACTTTATATCTCCCGTCTGGCACATTGGATCTTTACAAATAAGGTATCATTTTTCTTGGGGAGCAAGCGCCTACGCAGCCAAACCACTACTTCCATTTCTAAAAACGTGCAGAGGCCGTGTCCACTCTGCATCATGGCTTCTTCTATAACAGAAGGCACAACGCTCTGCCAGGTCTACTGCACGATGGATACTGACACGGCTCAATATCCCGAAGAATTATAATGTGGAACATTGAGTTCTGCAGAGAAAAAGAAGCTGCAAATGTGAACAGAGGTTTGGGGTGCGTTCACACAATGGATTTTACAGTGTCAGCGCTGCGCATGAGATTTTATAAAATGGCTGTTTCTGCTGCGGATATTAACACTTGGTAATGCAAAAGGTGAAGTCTGTGGATTTTAACTGCTGTATCCCCACACTTGAACGTGGAGATTAATGCTTTGAATTTCCTCCGAAATAAGTCTCATGTGACCCTCACAGATGCAATGGGGCCACTGCCATACTCTTCTATCCTTACTCTCCTACCTAAAAGTGCCCTCTGGTGGTGGAAGGACAGTACTGCACTTTATGATGATCATGTAAGGATATACTGCCAAACAGAAATATGAAAGATGATGAATATTAAGCACAACCATTTTTCGAGAAGAAAACTCATGAAAAAGGTGACATTAAGTTAAGTATCACTATGGCCACATTGTAAATGAATGGCCATAGATGCTACAAGATGTACTATATATATATATATATGTATATATATCTATATATATATATAATTGTCTAAGGGTTTTTCCGTCTGTCTGTCTTTCTGTCTGTCTGTCTGTCTTTCTGTCTGTCTGTCTGTCCTGGAAATCCCGTGTCTCTGATTGGTCGAGGCCGCCAGGCCTCGACCAATCAGAGACCGGCACAGCATCGACGTAGAAATCCCGCATCTCTGATTGGTCGAGGCCGCCAGGCCTCGACCAATCAGCAACGGGCACAGCGACGATGATGTCATAAAGGACGTAGACATCTCACATTTCTGATTCAGCGACGGGCACAGTATCGACGTAGATGTCATAATGGTTGCCATGGCGACGATGATGTCATAAAGGTTGCCTCGACCAATCAGCGACGGGCACAGCATCGACGTAGAAATCCCGTGTCTCTGATTGGTCGAGGCCGCTAGGCCTCGACCAATCAGCAATGGGCACAGCGACGATGATGTCATAAAGGACGTAGAAATCCCACGTTTCTGATTCAGCGACGGGCACAGTATCGACGTAGATGTCATAATGGTTGCCATGGCGACGATGATGTCATAAAGGTTGCCTCGACCAATCAGCGACGGGCACAGTCTGCCGCGAATTCTGGAATCATCATTGTCCATATACTACGGGGACATGCATATTCTAGAATACCCGATGCGTTAGAATCAGGCCACAGTCTAGTATATATATATACTGTATATATAGTGTTGCGTATTGATTCCATCCAGATATCTCATTACCCATCAGCGAGTATTCATCATCCTATTACACACATACTGCATACTCAGCTGGTATATCGCCTACCATCGAAACCTTCAAAAAGAACCTGAAGACCCACCTCTTCCGACAAGCCTACAACCTGCAGTAGCCACCGATCGACCAAACCGCTGCATGACCAGCTCTACCCTCACCTACTGTATCCTCACCCATCCCTTGTAGATTGTGAGCCCTCGCGGGCAGGGTCCTCATTCCTCCTGTACCAGTTATGACTTGTATTGTTTAAAATTATTGTACTTGTTTTCATTATGTATACCCCTCCTCACATGTAAAGCGCCATGGAATAAATGGCGCTATAACAATAAATAATAATAATAATAATAATAATAGTATATTGACGTATGGCCTTGGACCTTGTGTGCTGTCTCGTGTTTGTCCGTTAGGTTTTAAAGACGACCTTGTCATAAATAAGTCATTTTTCTTCCCTGGTGTAAATGCCGCCGTTCTCCTGAATCCGATGTTGTGTCTCTTTTGTTTCTACCCCTCTCCGTTCCTGAGATACGGCCCTTTTCTTCCCTGTCGATAAATCTAAGTCTCGTTAGACAAGTGGGAGTGGTCGCCATGATGACTTCCTGAAAGAATTTGATGACCTGCCCAATTGTATAACAAGACTAGAATGATATATCGGAAAGAGGGGACGTATCTTGGGAACGGAGAGGCGCAGGAACAAAAGAGAAACATCGCCGGATTCAGGAGAACAGCGGCGTTTACGTCAGGTTAAAAAAAATAAAAATACACATTTATGGCGAGTGACAGTTTTTTTTTAAAGAGATAGGTGATAGGACCTGATTTGGGCCACATTAAGTAAGTATATTATGCATATGAGAATGTGGCAAACATTGTGTGCACCAAACATAGACGTAGGCTCTGACGGAAGGCAGGAGAGTGTCCTTTCACCCTACTGTCTGGTGATCTTTGCCATCTCAGGAGTCAGATACTTTACACAGAGCAGCAACCTTGAAGGGATTTCCATATTATATTTGCTTTATAGCAATAGCGCCACTACTGTCCACTGGCTGTGTCTGGTATTGCAGTGTGACCTTAATCACTCGCATGGGACTAAACAGCTTTACAAGGCACAGCCATTAGATGAGAGTGGTGCTGTTTTGGGAAGAAAAATATTTTTTTTTCCCTAATCTTTTAAAATTCTGCATATATTAATGTAAATTTAACCGTTTCCTCCCCTTTTTTTCTCCACTTTCCGCAGGTGTCGAAGAAATTCAGTGCACGTTAGAGGATCGGAAAGTCTTCCTTCACGAGCTGTCGGACATCAGCTTCAGCGAATGCAAGTTCACCTTATCGCTGACTGATTTTTTGATCATTATCTTTTCTGGAGTCGCTGTATCCATCGCTGCCATTTTTTCAAGCTTCTTCTTGGCTACCACTGTGCACTGTTTCCAAAGATGTGCCCCGAGCAAGGATGAAGACGAGGACGATGACGATTACTAATAACCTGGCGATGACCTGGACTTTACCTTGTTGGACCGCAAACATCCACGATGGGTCACTGGTTGTATAGGGTGAATTTTCTCCATTTTAGAAGGACAGGACTGGACTGGTTACCTAGGAGGTCTACTTAGAAGGTAACTCCACCCGAAAATACATAAAAGTCCAACTATTTTGTTTCTGGTGATGAAAGTCTCCAACGGGGTGTAAAAGTGTTCAAGCACTTTACGGAGCGTCATGGGCCTCTTCAGTTTGGGATGATGCCAACTACTTGAAATGTCTTCATGGCATGTAAGAACATTTTTTAAGATGGATTTCCCCTTTAGTTCCTTAAGGAGAAACCATATTTCAGTGTTAAACGCCAACTCGAATGGCTAAGAAGAACCCTGTTTTGCGATGATGAGGTACAAGAACCCAAAACAGACCTGTCCAGAGATAGTCTACGCTCTTCAACTGACCTTGGTATACCGAATATAGGTTCTGGTTCCTACATCATCTATGGCCAGATAATAAAAGTATATAAGATAGGCGCCCAAACCTCTGGTACCACCACCATTTCTGGGAAGGAGGTGCTCAAAATCATGTCCTCTTACTCGTGATCTTATTTAACTCAATGGAAAAGGGTAATGCTTTATGGGTTATCGAAAAGGCCAGAACATGTGGGCTAATAATTTCTGAAAGTGATTCCTGGATCTGATTTACACACAAGCCTAACCCTTTCCTTAAAAAAAGGGTTTGTGCACATGACATCCTTTGCAGGCCAAGTTTTGTGCCAGCATCTTTGGAGTGGAAAACGCCTGAAGAACGGTCAGCTCGCTTCTTTTAGCCATCTGGCTTCTTGGGCAACCTGAAGCATTTAAAAAATGCTCAAAAGCCCGAATGGATGAATAGCAAGCCATTTGTACAAACAAAATGCATATGTTCATTCTTTTGAGCTTTTTTTGGGGGGAACATTTAAAGATGTGTTTCAAATTGGAAATCAAACAGGTAGGTGGCACACCCAGTGAGATAGAGTTTTGAGAAGGGTCCTAGTTCTTCTGGATCCAAACGGTGAGCTCCTGTAGACCAATAATAGACAGAGTGAAAAAGCAGCACACCTAAAGGCACTTGGAGATGCTTCAAATTAGGATTTATTATCAGTATTTCACATCCATTGGTTAGAACGTGGTAAGTACAGTATTATGTTAACGTTTCGGGTGAAGACCCTTCATCAGAAGTATAGGCTATATTCCATGGTGGGCCACCAGAAAAGAACGTTGTGTGAATATACCCCAATGGAAACCTGCCTGTACCCCGGCCGAAAAAAACCCCTTAAAAAAACGTCAAAATGAATGAATATATGCACAGCAATGTCAAAACTATTGTTGTGTCTTTCTTGACTTTTTTTTAACTACCTTCAGTCTTCGTAAGCCGTTAAGCAGCCAAAAGTAGTGACCCGACCATTCTTCAGGTGACTTCCGCGAAGAAGCCCGAACTAACCTATATGTGACATGAATAACAAAAAAAGTCGCAACAACGTCTCAAGAAACGCCAGAGAAGAAGTTTCAGGAAAAGTTTTCCTGAAGTTTCTTCTGCTTCAAACAACGATGTGGGCTCACGGTGCCGGCGTCTGACGGATGTCATGTGCACATTCACTAAAACTGGATTTTCACATGGCGGTAGTGGGGCTGTAGTGTCTCACACGCGGGTTTGCCGCAAGCTGATGTAAGGCAGCAATTCACAGTAAACCATGCACGTTCCACCGCAGAGATCTACCGCCTCACTTCCATTATGTGAAAACACAGCTGTAACATTACGACTGTTAATCCTTCTGCAATAAGGGTTTAGCCTGTGACTACTTTCTCGCAAATATGCAACTGAGGAACCTTCCAAATCATTTCCATTGTGCTTACTGTACTTCGTCTGATTAAATCATTGCCGACTTCCCACTTAATAAAATAATTTTTTCATTCTTATATTAGTCCAAAGCTTCCCCCAGATTCTTCTCTAGTGCCCTGCCAGTGCAGTGCGTATTATGTGATTTCATCCATCTCTTCGAATCTTGTCGGAACGTTTAGGTCATTATTTATATCTTATAATATGAAAAAATACAAGAGATTCCTGCAATGGTTTTGCTTCGATGAGAAGTCCCAAATTATAATCCATGGATAATTAGCGAGTGACAGTCCCATAACTAACTCATTGTGTTTTTTCACCTTACACATTATTCACCTTCTGCTAATAAAGGTGTTAGCTGACTGTTAAAGGGGTGTTCTGTGAATAAACTATCGATGGCCATCAATGTTTGATCAGATGAGTCCGATGTTCGGATGTTCAATACGAGGGAGCAGGTGAATGAGGATGAGCTGCAGCGTCAGGGTCAGCCGCTGTGCTTCTGAAATTATTTATTCTAATCATCAATGGATGTTAAACCCCACCGATCAGACAATGAGGGACTTTCCTCCTAATAGGTATTGATATTTTAATGCCTCCAAAAAATCCTTTTTAGAATGCAGCCATTAAAGACAACAATTGTCTTCCATTTTACAGGATCTAGGTAGTCATAGTTGATCTGATCCATCAAGGTCCATTATGACCTATTGTATTATTATTTTATTTTTACTATTGACTTTTGTGGGTTCTGTCCAGTTTTTCTTTACTAACAGTCAAAAAGAACTGACCCCCAACACAAGAAGTGATAAAGGATTTGTGCCAAACTCTACAGTTATCCCTTATTATCCATATGATAGGGGATAACCTAATGATTGCTGGGGGGTGCACCCACGTGGACCCCCTCTGGTTCCCTGAGCTGATCAGAGGTGGAGCGTGCGTACCTACACTACATTGTTTTTCTATGGGACTGTCTGAGATAGCCGAGAGCAGAGCTTGGCTATCTCCAGTAGTCCCATGTGGGATCCTATGGATCGGGGATATCGTTAAAACTTGGCACAACCCCTTTAAAGGGAATGTGTCGTCAGATAGTGACCTATCGAGTTTTTGCCTTCAATGCGTTTTAAAAAAAAACGTTGGCAAAATTTCACACTATGGTTTCAGGAAGAGTTTTCAGCATTTTCATTATCATCAGAGGAAGGTTGACAATGACAGGTAACACCTCTATATACAGTTGATAACACAGGATCCACCACGCAGAAAGCACACGCTCATTAGATCCCTCAATACAAAATAATAATAATAATCTTTATTTATATAGCGCCAACATATTCCGCAGCGCTTTACAGTTTAACAAATATTTCTGTTTATTGTGGCTAATGTGAATTTCCTGAAACAACAGCAACTAGTAGTCTAAAAAAGCCCT
The DNA here is from genome assembly GCF_032444005.1 of Ranitomeya imitator. Lineage (NCBI taxonomy): Eukaryota > Metazoa > Chordata > Amphibia > Anura > Dendrobatidae > Ranitomeya > Ranitomeya imitator. The sequence goes on along the minus strand of NC_091291.1, from coordinate 109,580,701 downwards.
GGAGGTCAGCATGAAAATTACAAGAATTATAATTTTATTAAAAATGATCTGACATGGAATACATATACATATATATATATATTCTCTATGTTATATCTTTTATATATATATATATATATATATTTATATATATATATCTATATCATAAAGAACTATATATATATATATAATATATAAAAATATATAATTACCAAATATTTAAAAATAATGTGGGTATTTAACACACAAACAAATATAAAAAAATTAACCATCGTATTAATTTTGATTTCATAAATCATTAGTAAATAAAAAACTTTGTCATATAACTTAACTGGGAAATTTGCTCTTTTCTTCACTCTCAATTTTTGGGTGAAATCTGTGAAGTCTGTTTTCCGTGAAGACAGATTTTCCCATTATTGAGATAGAAAATGACAGTTGGTGCTTATAATATTCCATGGAGAGGGAAGAGGAGGAGCTAAAGGAAGACACAGACATTCTCCTCCAAGTTCCCGTGAACTGACAGTTACACTTAGGACATTTTCTGATGACACATTCCCTTTATCTGAGCCTCGCTTAGCTGGAGGCAAAACTTCCACTTGTAATTTTGGGATGTTCTTCCAAATGATGTCCCGGCCTCATCATCACATTATCCTGCAGTCGTCATCAAGCATAAATGGGAGCAGTGGGAGAACAATATGAGCTTATGGTTGTGGCTAGTTGTCACCAGCCGCTCACCGGTCCTATGGGGAATATCGAAAATACTTTTACAGAAAAGCCCAGATATCCTCCATATATTTAAAGAATTCCTGTCTCCATTCTGCTATGAAATAAACAGCGGATTTAAAGGGGTTGCCTTTATTTCCCAAACTGGAGCCACTCTTGTGAAAGGGCATATACCCTATAGTAAGTAAATAAGTGAATAGTAATAGTTGATGTAAATAATATAGGGTACTTGGTTAACAATATTTTGATCAAACCAGATCTCTTGCTTTGCACTGATGAAGGGCAGTATCCCGAAACACGTGTCTGCAAATTGAAATCCTCATTCGGCTTTTATCATAAGTCATATTGCAAGGCTCGTAAAAGGTCGATATTGACTTTTAGCATCGCCGCTGTCAGTAGGTGATGCTAGAGTTCTAGTCTTCCATCTCTCTGAAGAGACAATTTGCAGATCAAAAGCACAAAGTCCATCCCACCGTGACAAGGTATACCTCATCGGGACGGTCCTATCCTGTTTGTAGTATTAACATTAATTTAATCAGCCGGCTTCATTATGAATAAGGGCAGAGCAGGACAGAGGCCGACTATGCAGCCACCTGTCCGTGGGAAGTTATATAGATGAACTGCCTTGCTCAAAAAGTAAAAGAAGCTACAAAAAAAAACAAAGAAATGAGCCGGAGCATAAGTTGGTATATGTGTAATGTGTAAGCGCAAATTCACACTGTGCTCATTTCACAGACAAAACACAAGAAAAAAAAAAAAAAGAGCGCTTACCCTGTAGTAAGTCATGGTTCTAGCTCGTTTCTTTGGTTTTGGTCTTGCCTAAAGACAAGAGTGGCGCTGTTTCCTGTCCTTTTTATTTTTCTAATCTCAGACAGCTCCTTTAATTTGATTTCCGTGAACGAGCATATTAATACTGATTAATATCAAAGTGCAAATAAAATCATTACACCAATATTAATTGCAAGCTTACTGAATGCATAAGTATTAACTCCCTATTATTGTGATCGTCAATAAGATTAATTAGTGAATGGAGTCAAATTAGCCTGTGATGAGTGACGAGTCAATTTAAAGGGGTTGTCCTTGTTTAATTTTTTGTTTTGTTTTTTAATTAAATGGGGTTAAAAAAAATTTGTGCAATTGGGTTTCATTAAAACATGTTGCACTGTTTGGCTTTTGCAGGCTTTTTGTTTTCTTGCGTCGTTGAACTTTGTTGTTGTCGATGGTCTTAAATCAGCTGAGACAAGCTCAGAAAAAGATATATTACAAACTCTCCCGCCAGCACGAGCTCACTGATAGAGTCTCGTAAACTCATTCTGCAGCCAGCATTATATACACACAGAAACTATAGAAGCTAAAAGGGTGCAACATTTTTAATAAAATCCAAAACTTATTTTTAGCCCCAAATACATGTATTTAAGAAAACTAAAAAATTCACAAAGGTGAACAAACCCTTTTCAATGGTAAAAAAATAAACTAGAGTGAACCCCTGAACAGTGTAAGGACACTCAATGGACAAATTCTGCAGCAGCACGCGAATGAGAATAGACCATTAGGCTGGGGCTACACGGGGACTTTGGCCCCAATACCTGTTGTGTGGCCAAAGTTTGATAGGTGTCGCTGCTATGTTGCAGCATGATATAAGTGAATGGGGTCATCTTGTGACCCCAAGGACACTGCAACCATGACAAGAAGTCCGATGTGGTTGGCATTTTTGCGACTTGTTTGTAGCTGTCACAGTGCCCTTGGGGTTGCAATGCGACCCTAGTCACTTTTATTATACTGTAATGAAGCAGCAACATATAGCGGAGTTTTGCTGTCCAACAAGTGTCACAACCAAAGTCGCAGTGTAGCTACAGTCTTAAAGTTTCGGAGTGTGTTGCAATGAGCTGTGGGCCCATGTACAGGTCTGTTGGATCAGGGTCTAGAATCTGTCTCTTCATCCTTGGGCTCTATGTTAGTTGATGCTCCAAAAGGATGAATCATGAATATAAGGGCGAATAGTTTTATAGAGGGCGATCTATTCAAAGACTCTCATTCTGGCAAATCTGACCCCTCTTATTGGTTGGCCTTTAATAATAAAAATTAATAATACATGATAGAGACTCTATCGTTAACCCAAGCCATAACTCTACATCTAACCAAAGTCATAACCGTAACCCCATGCCTAACTGTATACATAGCCCTAGCACTAACCATAGCTCGAACCTTAACCATAGCCGTAAATCTACCCCTAACCCCTGAACTAAACATAGCCATAACGCCAGCCCTCTACCAAGGCCTGTCTCTACCCATTGCCCTAGCACTAACCATAGCTCTAACCCGAACCTTAACCATAGCTCTAAATCAACCCCTAGCCCCAACACTAAACATAGCCATAACTCCAGCCACAATCTCAGGCTTAGCTCTACCCATTGCCCTAGCACTAACCATAGCTCTAACCCGAACCTTAACCATAGCTCTAAATCAACCACTAACCCCAACACTAAACATAGCCATAACTCCAGCCAGAATCTCTGGCTTAGTTCTACCCATTGTCCTAGAAATAACCATAGCTCTAACCCTAGCCCTAACCATATCCGTAACCTCAGCCCTAATCCCAGACCTAACCATAGACTTTATCATAGCACTAACCATTGCCCTAACCGCAGTCCTAACCCCAGGCCTATCTCTACCCATTGCCCTAGAACTAACCATAGCTCTAACCTCAGCCCTAAATCTACCCATAACCAGAGCCACAACCATAGCTCTAACCCCCTGCTAACCATAGCCCTAACCCCAGATCTAAGCATAGCTTTAACCCTAGGACTAACCGCAGCCCTAACCTCAGCCCTAACACTACCCCTAACCCCAGAACTAAACATAGCCCTAATTCCAGCCCCAGCTCTACCTTTAACCAGAGCCCAAACCATAACCCTAACCCTAGTTCATAGAGTACCATCCATCTAGACTTACAAACCAATGGACATGAATATTTATGCATTCAATTAATTTCTATTTCATGTTTATCATAATGTAAATCACTTTGTGGCGATTTGTTTGTCAGTAAAGAACCATTTCCTGTTGATTTTTGTAAAAAAAAGCCTCATTACATCTCTGGTGAATCAATGATGTTACTCAACAATATCGTAAAGTCCAGGGGAGGGCGTAGATTTTTTTTTATAGACATTGAATGTCTATTTCTTAGGGAAACAGGTGGTGTCAGGTTTTCTTTGAAGAACTTGTCTATTACTCTTGTGCCATGTGTGAGATATTTAAACACTGTTTATATATGAGAAATGTTTTGTACGACGACCCCCAGTATTTTATTCCCCTGTCGTGTTATCCACGTGTTGTATATGTTTATATTGCACAATGCAGTCTTGTGTGATTGTCGTTCTCTGTATTTATTACTTGTAGGGTCACAAATATGTTGTACATATTTGTCTGACTTAATTTAATAAAATCATTGTCTGTTCTGTGTATGTTGTGGTGAGTTTCTTGTGTATCATTCATATTTAATTTACAATTTCCCATTTTCCCAAATTTCGGTTCCACCAAATTAGATTCCATGTGTCTGATTTTATTTACAAACATGACATACTATGAAATAAGTATAGGGATTGTCCAAGATTAGAAAAATATATATTTTTTTCAAAACAGTGCCACTTCTGTCCTTAGGTCATATCTGGTATTACACTGTAATTACATTTAAAGGGAGTGTATCGCAAAATTATTATTTTGTCTTTTTTTATATAAACGTTATCATACTATTTAATTTTATAATGTATAATAATATTATATTTGCATATGAAAGTAAGCAAGGTAATCAACAAAAGGGAGGATAATTTACCGTATATACTCGAGTATAAGCCGACCCGAGTATAAGCCAATAGGGTTGAGCGACTTTTCTTTTTATAGGATCGGGTCGGGTTTCACGAAATCCGACTTTTTCAAAAGTCGGGTCGAGTGAAATCGGCCGATCCTATAGAAAAGTCGGGGTCGGCCGAAACACGAAACCCAATGCAGTGCATTGGGTTTCTAATGGTTCCCAGGGTCTGAAGGAGAGGAAACTCTCCTTCAGGCCCTGGGATCCATATTTAAGTGTAAAAGAAAGAATCAAAATAAAAAATATTGATATACTTACCCTCGGATGCGCCCTGGTTCTCTCCGGCAGCCTTCCTTCCTAAGAATAAGCGCCTGAAGGACCTTCGATGACGTCGCGGCTTGTGATTAGTCGCGTGAGCAGTCACATGGGCGTCACGTGACCAATCACAAGCCGCGACGTCATCTAAGGTCCTTCAGGCGCTGATTCTTAGGAAGGAAGGCTGCGGGTTAGAACCAGGGCGCGTCCGAGGGTGAGTATATACCTATTAGGAATATACTCACCCTCGGACACGCCCTCGGACGCTTCCTTCCTAAGAATTAGCGCCTGAAGGACCTTAGATGACATCGCGGCTTGTGATTGGTCGCGTGACCGCCCATGTGACCGTTCACGCGACCAATCACAAGCCGCGACGTCATCGAAGGCCCTTCAGGTGCTCATTCTTAGGAAGGAAGGCTGCCGGTGAGAACGAGGGCGCGTCCGAGGGTGAGTATATCAATATTTTTTTATTTTTATTCTTTATTTTACACTTAAATATGAATTCCGATACCGATTCCCGATATCTTAAACATATCGGAACTCGGTATCGGAATTCCGATTCCAGATCAGAAGATCGCCGACCTCATGGCCGACCCCGCACAGGGGTCGGGTCGGGTTTCATGAAACCCGACTTTGCCAAAAGTCGGCGACTTCTGAATCTGGCCGACCCGTTTCGCTCAACCCTATAAGCCGACCCTCCAAATTTTGCCACAAAAAACTGGGAAAACTTAATGATTTGAGTACAAGCCTAGGGTGGGAAATGCAGCGGCTACCGGCAAATGTCAAAAGTAAAAATAGATACCAATAAAAGTAAAATTAATTGAGACATCAGTAGGTTAAGTGTTTTTGAATATCCATATTGAATCAGGAGCCCCATATAATGCTCCATACAGTTCATGATGGGCCCCATGAAATGCTCCATACAAAATACGTCCCATATAATGCTCCATATAAAAAATATGCCCCATATAATGCTACACAAAGGTTAATAATGGCCCCATAAGATGCTCCATAAATTATGCCCCATATTCTGCGATTAAAATAAAAAAATCACATACTCACCTCTCGTCGCTCAGGGTCCCGGCACTTGCGCTATTCACCTGTCTTCCTCCTTCTGGCTCTCAGACTGTTCAGGCAGAGGGAGCACGCTAACTACGATGTTGTGAGGATGTCAAACCTCAAAACTCAAAGCGAAAAAGTCATAAAACACTGAAAAAAAATGTACAGTATTTGTTCACAAAGAATTTGAACTTGCTCAATACTGTGACGTTGATTCTTTACTGATCAATCCGCTCAACTCTACTCCGCAGTTCTTGCCATTTGTAAAGAAGCGGTTAACTGCAAATCCAATTTTTCATGAATTTTCACCAAAGCTGATGAATTTTAATTTAGAAAAGATTCGCTCATCTCTACTGTTAACGCTTCTACTCATTGACCGCTTCCAGGGGAATAAGTAAGAAACTGAAACCCAAGCTATATTAGAAAGCTGCAGAACTTCGTATCATATAATTATTAACGTTTTATTGACTTGTAGAAAACCTTACAGATCATTGACTATATCTGAAAGCTAAGACGTGATGACAAAGGGTGGTCATGATGTGTGACCCGAGGGTCTAGCATGCGGATTACCCATCGTTCCAGTGAGGGCTGGGGTTGGAGGACACACAGACGACCTTGTATGAATGCCAAAAATGAAGTATGGTGCAATGCTAAAGACATTCTATTATGTAAGCATTTGACATATTCTAATTCTTCGCTCTCCTTATGTTTCTGGACCCGCCCAGTAGGAGCCCTGCGTGTGTCCATTTTCTCGGTTTATAACAGACACAGGAATTTATCGCAGCATCTTCCAGGGATACCGTCTGATTCCCAAGCCATCACTTTTCTTTTTCCGTCCGGACACTTGGAGTTGCATAATTTGAAGTTGCACGTGCACTCGCTGGGTATAGTCGGACAGCACTGCCCATAAGGAGTATGGGGTTTTGTGGCCACAGAATCACGTGGACACTTCAGTGGCTCTTCTTCAGGACAGGTCACATTGGCACAGAGCCGCTCTCCTGTAACAGAACAGATGTAATTATGTCCTAACTAACCCCTAACATTTCAAAAATTCATAATTGGTCTTATAATAACCAAAATTATAGATATTACCCATAGTAACCAACCCAATCCCCATCTTGTTTTGCAAATTTGGGAGTGAAAATTTTGACCTGATTGATACTGTCGGTAATTACCCCATTGAACGATTAGAGAGCCACCATGAGAAGGTACAGTAGCGTCCTTCTTACTTGACCACCCGTCGTGGGGTAATACAGACACATACCTTGCATGAGTATGTACATCAGGTAGAGAAGTAAAATCATACTTAGCACTTTGTGGCAACTCTTTTCATCCTTGTATTCAAATTTACGGTCACATACGCCACGTTCACATTTACATTCGCCGTCCACAAGGTCGCAGCCATAGCTGGTGCAGCGATATTCAAACAAATGATCATAATCGGCTAAAAAAAATAAAAAGAGGGGAAATAAAACAAATCATATCTAAAAATTGGTTTTATACCCCTATTCTTTTTGGAGCAGATGAATCACACAAGAACAGCCATGCCTTCTCGTCTTTGGGGGACTTGCTTATTTTTGAGTTTTAAAACAAAATCGTTTATTAGACTTTTTGAATTATACGGCCTCTGCGTGTGATGATGTAACCTCTTTCTTTTTGTGTTCAATACTCTTCCCCTGTGTCATTTCCCATTATTACACATAACAATTTATGGACATCTGTGGTTTGATTTCTTTGCCCGTTTTGGATTAGATGGGTGGTTACCGACATCTGGTGAGAATTTCATGTCAACAGCAACTTTAAAAATATATTTACTTAGAATATTGATGGCGTGTTCAATACTTATTCCGCCTGCTGTATTTATTTGCATTATATTTCAAAAATGAGTACACCCCTGACATTTTTTTTAAATATTCTATTTTATCTTTTCACGGGACAACATTGAAGATATAACGCTAAGCACGTGCACTCAACTTCTTTGGTCAACCATGGTGAGGCCGGTTCTTAGTGGTACCCATCTTGTTACATCGCTGTATGGTCTTGGCCACAGTGGTACAGCTCAATGTCAGGGTGTTGGCAATCTTCTTATCCTCGGCCATCTTTATGTAGAGCAACAATTCTTTTCTTCAGAGCCTCAGAGAGTTCTTTGCCATGAGGAGACATGTTAAACTTCCCGTGACCAGTATTAGAGCGTGTGAGAGCGATAACACCAAATGTAACACTCCTGCCCCCCATTCACACCTGAGACCTTGTAACACTGAGTCACATGACACCGGGGAGCGAAAATGGCTAATTTGGCAATTTCCGCCTAGTGGTATACTCAACTTTGATGTCAGCGGTTTAGACATTAATGGCTGTGTTGAGTAATTTAAAGAGCACTCCAAAATTTGCACTTTTATACAATCTGTACACCGACAACTTTACATTGTATCAAAGTGTCAGATCTTTAGTCTTATCCCATGAAAAGATATAATAAAATATTTACAAAAATGTCAGGGGTGTACTCACTTTTGTGATATACTGTATAGACGGAAAACTGAATGTCCCCTATTAAGCCCAAGAATGATGAGATCCAAACTGACGTCTTGTGTAGCCGTGAACGCCCAGAAATACAATATATTTAAATTATTGATCAACAGGGACTGGATAAAAAAAAAAGCCGAGCAAGTAATAATTGAGAACCAGGCTCACACTATTAAGCAATGGACAGTATGCAAATGTAGTGTCTCGTATATGCTGTTGACAAGGATTAGGGTATGGACGCCTAGAGTCTTTTGACGCTGGTCAGCTTTGTGAACACACCCTTGAAGGTATGTCCATTTACAGGTGGATTCCGCCTAGAATCTAGTGTTAAAAAAAAGCCGCCAAAGTGCCCCGTAAAATGAACATAGTGCACAACCATGTCAAAAAGACATTGCTGTGCACCAGTTCCATCTTGTGTCACTATTTCTTAACCACTTCTGGGTTTGTAAACCTTGAAGTAGTCGAAAGGAGTGACACGTTCATTCTCCAACAGGAACAGAATAGCCGGTCTCAGGAGCGCAGATGGAGAACACAGACACCAGTTAGGGTAAAACCACAACGCGTTTCAAGGGCGTGCGCCGTCTTCTTCAGGTGGATATTTAGAGCTGCGGGGACCTGCGCACTTATTTCCACCTCATTGGGACGGCCGCCAGCAATCCTTCTACAAACCGCCATTTGTTGTTTTACTTTCATTCTCCAGGCAGCTTCCGCTAGGAAAGGAAGTGTCCCGCTCTCTATACTTGAAAGGCAACAAAACTGCCGACGAATCCATCTTGTCACTATTTTTAACCACTTCTGGGTTCGGAAACCTTAAAGGGAACCTGTCACCCCCAAAATCGAGCTAAGCCAACTGGCATCAGGGGCTTATCTACAGCATTCTGTAATGCTGTAGATAAGCCCCCGATGTATCCTGAAAGATGAGAAAAAGAGGTTAGACTATACTCACCCTGGGGCGGTCCCGCTGCGGTCCGGGTCCGATGGGTGTCGCGGTCCGGTCTGGGGCCTCCCATCTTCTTGTGATGACGTCCTCTTCTTGTCTTCAGGCTGTGCAATGTACTGCAGTGCGCAGGCAATGGGAAAGGTCAGAGAAGCCCGGCGCCTGTGCACTGCAGTACTTTGCTCTGCCCTCAACAGGGCAGACCAAGCACGCCTGCGCCGGAGCCGCAGCCTGAAGACAAGAAGAGGATGTCATCCTTTGAAGATGGGAGGCCCCGGACCACGGAGCCCATCGGACCCGAACCGAACTGGGACCGCCCCTGAGTGAGTATAATCTAACCTCTTTTTCTCATCTTTCAGGATACATCGGGGGCTTATCTACAGCATTCCAGAATGCTGTAGATAAGCCCCTGATGCCGGTGGCCTTAACTCATCTTCAATTTTGGGGGTGACAGGTTCCCTTTAAAGCGGTCAAAAGAGTGACACATTCATGCTCCAGGCAGCTTCCGCTAGCAAAGGAAGTGACCCGCTCTCTATACTTGAAAGGCTGAAAATCTGCCTACGAATCCGCTGCAGGAAAACGAGCCTGGTGACTCACTTACAGCTTCTCAGACTCACGCTGTATTTCCAATCAAGTAGCACCTTCCCCCCTGGCTGATTGACAGGTCGTTCGCTCTGGTACACTGGTCACTGACCTGTCAATCACCCGGGGGGAGGGGGGGGGAGGAGGGTTTCGGTAATTAGGAAATACAGCGTGAAGCCAAGAAGCTGTAAGCGCGTCGTCACGCAACAATTCACTTCCAGACTGAGCTTCAAAACACAATATTTCAGAGCTGAAACAGAACTTTGGGATCATAAAAAGGATTGATTAGTTTATATTTTAAAGGGCTACACAATCATATAAATTATTCGGGAGGTAAAAGTTGCTGATGGGTTCCCCTTAATAAACTTACGTGTATCATATTTGGGTTCACAATATAGAGGGTTGTATTTGGACATGCTGAAGTCTGGTATGCATGTACGCTTAGTGATACAGTCACACATCCCCATGACTTTATAGCAACCAGACTGCTCCGGACAGTTCTCATCATCATCTTCAAAGTATGCTGTGGCTCTTCTGTAAGCAGGCATATCTGCAGCAGAGAAAAATAAGGAGGAGTGATTTGGACGTACATTGCACATAATATTCAGTGCTGTGCAAACGTTTTGACAGGTAGAAAAAATACTGCAAAGCAAGAATGCTGTCAAAAATAGAAGTGTTAATAGTTTATTCTTTATCAATTAACAAAATGCAAAGTGATGAACAAAAGAGAAATCTAAGTCACATCAATACTTGGTGTCTTCAAAACAGCATCAACCTCCTCGGGACACTTACTCAAAATGGGGTACTTTGTAGGATTATAGTCAGGAGTATGACTAACCAATTATTATACCAGACAGGTGATAATGACTCTCGTTTCATGTTTAAGTAACTGAAACAGAAACAGCTGTGTAGAGGTGATGAACAGAAAACATCTGCAACAAAGGTGAGGTTGTGGAAGACAGTTTCATATTACACGTCGTGCACAATAGCAAGACTGAGCAGAGCAACGAGATACAAGGCAGATATACTATAGCGCCCAACCATCCCAGATTTGGAGGGAATGTCCTGCTACAATCCCTGGCAATAATTATGGAATCACCGGCCTTGGAGGATGTTCATTCAGTTGTTTAATTTTGTAGAAAAAAAAGCAGATCACAGACATGGCACAAAACTAAAGTCATTTCAAATGGCAACTTTCTGGCTTTAAGAAACACTAAGAAATCAAGAACAAAAAATGTGGTAGTCAGTAATGGTTACTGACTACCACAAATTATGGAGTCACTTAATTCTGAGGGAAAAAATGATGGAATCATCCTGTAAATTTTCATTCCCAAAACTAACTCCTACATCAAATTAGATCTGCTCGCTAGTCTGCATCTAAAAAGAAGTGATCACTCCTTGGAGAGCTGTTGCACCAAGTGGACTGACATGAATCATGGCTCCAACATGAGAGAGATGTCAATTGAAACAAAGCAGAGGATGATCAAACTCTTAAGAGGGTGAATCATCACACAATGTTGCAAAAGATGTTGGTCATTCCCAATTAGCTGTGTCTAAAATCTGGACCAAATACAAACAACATGGGAAGGTTGTTAAAGGCAAACATACTGGTAGACCAAGGAAGACATCAAAGCGTCAAGACCGAAAACTTAAATCAATATGTCTCCTAAACAGGAAATGCACAACAAAACAAATGAGGAACGAATGGGTGGAAACTGGAGTCAACGTCTGTGACCGATCTGTAAAAAAAACGGAATTAAGGAAATGGGACTTACATACAGAAAAGCTAAACGAAAGCCATCATTAACACCTAATCATAAAAAAACAAGGTTAAAATGGGCTAAGGAAAAGCAATCGTGGACTGTGGATGACTGGATGAAAGTCATATTCAGTGATGAATCGCGAATCTGCATTGGGCAAGGTGATGATGCTGGAACTTTTGTTTGGTGCCGTTCTAATGAGATTTACAAAGATGACTGCCTGAAGAGAACATGCAAATTTCCACAGTCATTGATGATATGGGGCTGCATGTCAGGTAAAGGCACTCGGGAGATGGCTGTCATTACATCTTCAATAAATACACAAGTTTATGTTGATATTTTGGACACTTTTCTTATCCCATCAATTGAAAGGATGTTTGGGGATGATGAAATCATTTTTCAAGATGATAATGCATCCTGCCATAGAGCAAAAACTGTGAAGACATTCCTTGAAAAAAGACACATAAGGTCAATGTCATGGCCTGCAAATAGTCCGGATCTCAATCCAATTGAAAATCTTTGGTGGAAGTCAAAGAAAATGGTTCATGACGAGAATCCAACCTGCAAAGCTGATCTGGCAACCGCAATCAGAGAAAGTTGGAGCCAGATTGATGAAGAGTCCTGTGTGACACTCATTAAGTCCATGCCTCAGAAACTGCAAGCTGTTATAAAAGCCAGATGTAGTTTGGAGCGCCCCCGTAGGGCAGTGGGGTACTCGGCACCGGCCCCTTCGGTTCTCAAGGGGGATGTCACGGTGGCTGACCCGGTCCGTGGCCCTCGGGAGATCCGTTGTAAAAGGGGGATAGGTCTTTAAAGGGGAAATGTTCATGACGCCACCTGTGGTATTCGGTCAGGGTGACTGACGCTGCTTAGGGGTCCGCTGGGCTGATGTGATGGCAGCTAGATGGTATACCTTCCCACAGGTGAAGTATGTCCCCAGGGCTTCCCAGAGGTGTAGATGGTGAATGGTGTGAGGCGCAATGAAGAACGAGGACACAAGGTTGCAGTCTCTTTACCTTTTTACTGAAGGTTCAGCATCCACAGTCCAGAGCACCAGACCACAGGGCAGGCAGAGTCCGGATGGTCTGAAGGCAAATCCAGAGTCCCCTTATCCAGGTGGAAATCAGTAGTCTTCCTCTAGCGCCTGGATGTTGTAGTAGCTTACTGCTGAGCTTCTCATAAGGTCCTCACAACTGTTGGTGGTGTTATGTCTTTCTCTCTGTCCCCCGGATGGATAGGAACAACCCATATGACTGATGGCCTGAGGCTTTTTACAGGAGCTCTAGGATACCCCGGCCTCCACAGTTGCCACCATGCCTCCTGGGTAAAGGTCGGGCAACTAATATGGAATTAGCTATCCTGCCGGTCTCTGGAGCCAGGCTTGGAGATGATTACTCCCTCGGTGGTCCGGCTACCGGATCCTGCACCTCAGAAAGGAGGCAGCCTTTTATAGGGCAGAACTCCTTCTGGTTTTCCTCTCCTTTTGCTACGACTTCATTTCTCATCCTCTACAATACAATTCTCTTTTGTGTCCTTCCTTAGGATGTTACGGCACGCCGGGTTGATGCAGCTCCGTGGCCTTCTGTCTAGGCCTCTGACAGGATCCCACCCCTGTCAGGGACCCTCCTGTCTGCAGCTGCTAGATGTTCCTCCTTTCCCTCTGGCTGCCTGACAGGTGCTGCCTGGGTCAAGCCCAGTCAGCTTCTGCCTAATTTCCAACCCAGACCACCAGTTTTACCTAATTGTGAAGAGTCCCCTACTAAATAGTAGCATAGCTCCCCCTGGTGGACTGGAGTGTGAAGTGTGTTGAATGGTTTGTGATACCTGGTAAAGTGATCTCCTTTATTGTCTTCAGACGTAACATCACTCCCCCTAGAAGAAAATGATATTACTGCAACGACAAGGACCCTGGGGCGCTGCAGGTTCAACAAAATACTAGTGATGTGTTGGAGTGTTTTTTTTGTTTGTTTTTCATGATTCCATAATTTTTTCATCAGAATTCAGTGATTCCATAATTTTCCCCCTATGCTTGGTTAAAAAAGGTAACCATTACTGACTAAAAAAATTCTTTGTTCTTGATTTCTTTTAGTGTTTCCTAAAGCCAGAACGTTGCCATTTGAAAAGACTTTAGTTTTGTGCCATGTCTGTGATCTGCTTATTTTCTACAAAATTGAACAACTGAATGAACATCTTCCAAGGCCGGTGATTCCATAATTTTTGCCAGGGGTTGTATGTCAAAGCTTTACCCCTACCTCTAATACTCAACTTTCTCCAACATCTTCATTTCTCCATATCTTATTCTCCACGGGGGGTGAGGCCACATCTCTCGGCACTGACATAAATTAAATTATACTTTAGTATTCACTTCTACTGTGATCAGGACTACCAGGACTCAAACTCACATCTCCATATTCTCAGGAAGCAGCTCTAGCTACGAACCACAACCCATAATTATAAACATAGGAGAATTTGTTAATCTTGAAATATATTGCAGGCAGTGAACCCAGGAGCAGATTATACATGTACATTGCAAACATCAGTGTATTTCCTTGTACTTGTATACTGAAGTGAAGAAAAAGTCAGATTTTTTTGTTCCCATAAAACTACTAAAAATAAGAAAAAGCCATTACAAAATGTTCTTTTTTTGTGAGTCTCCCCAGGTCTTGAACCCACAACCTTCAACATTACAGACAGTAGCTAAAGCAATTGAGTCACAAGCTCATGGTATATCACTGGGAGAATTTTGTATACTTAATCTGTATTGCAGGCTCTGACTCCACAGGCAGATTATACTGATACATCTGTACATGACATGCATTTTTATGTCTATGTATTCTAGATGGAGAATAAAAGAGATTATTTTACTTCCTATAAAATTACTAAAAAAATAATAAAAACAATTACAATAATGACATGTTTTATGCTTTTCTAAATAATAAATATCACAAATCAGAAAATAACACAGACATATTTGGTATCCCTGTAATCACCAGCACAATACACAATCAGATTATTTACAGGGATTGGTAAATGGCGTTAGAAAATGGCATGATTGATATTTTTCTCTATTAAACCCATAAAAAATGTAATAAAAATATAACTCCGAGGAAGTCCCATGAATTAATCCATTCATATGTAGTCTCCAATCGCGCCAGATACAGCGGATAGTCCTGGATTTGGCTCTACTGAATGTCCCTCACTGTATCTGCTCCACCTGCCAGGGTACAATAAAATGGTAAATGGGAGTGGATTGGGGTGTGACCAGTGGCGTGGGCAAAATTTGCCATGGCGCTCTAAGTGTATCACTTCTTTCTGTTCTTCAAAAGTTGGGAGGTATGGTTATACGGCATCAGCAAAGTCTCTCACTGGCAAAAATTTAACACCTCTATTTAAAAAAAAAAAATATTCTTACTCTGAAAATTATTTTTACACCTGCCTTAAAACTTTTCACAGTACTATATATATTGTAATTCCTATAGACGTAAATTCTCCTTCTTCGGCCTTCCTAGGTGGCTCTTATCTCTTTACGTTATATTGGCAGCCAATTTACCATCTGAATAAGGCTACTTTCACATTAGCGTCCGTACGGGGCCGTCGCGCTGCGTCGGCCTGATGTACCGACGCATACTGTGCAAGCGCCGCACAACGGGGGCAGCGGATGCATTTTTCCAGCGCATCCGCTGCCCCATTGTGAGTTGCGGGGAGGTGGGGGTGGAGTTCCGGCCGCGCATGCGCGGTCGGAAATGGCGGACACAACGCAGCAAAAAACGTTACATGTAACGTTGTTTGCTGCCGACGGTCCGCCACAACACGACGCAACCATCGCACGACGGTTGCGACGTGTGGCAAAGCGTCGCAATGCGTCGCTAATGTTAGTCAATGGAGGAAAAAACGCATCCTGCAAGCAATTTTGCAGGATGCGTTTTTTCTCCTAAATGACGCATTGTGACGTGCAGTGCACGACGCAAGTGTGAAAGTAGCCTAAGCAACAGTGAACCGCAGGACAACCGTGAAGTAGAGGTAAACATGGGCAACACAGCGTCACCCATAAAATCATTAGAGAACCCCATTAACAGCAGACACCATGACTATAGAAACGTGAGCCTTGTAGATTTAGTGTAGTTAAGACAATAGAGGGGACATTAGTGGGAAATGTTCAATTTCTTCACAGCGCCTCACATGGTCTTCGGAGTCACTACAGCTACTGGATGAGGGTCCGAAACACAACGTGTTACCTCTATTGTCGGAGAATTCCCTACTATAGCTGTAGAGAAGGGCAAATAAGTGGGTGCTCCCTAGATACCTCATAGACATCTACTCCCTTCTCTACATGTTCTTGTTACTTGTCTACTACTCTATTGCAATAATTTTACCTTTGCAGACTCCTATGTTGGGGATTTCTACCAGTCCTGTGCCATTGATCGCTGCACATTTATAGTGATTGTCACAATAGCCATATTCCCAGTCCGAGCCTCCACAGATCTCTTCTTCTTGCTTGGCACAATGTCGACAGCACCCACATGGATCTATGGCTTCCCTTCCAGGGCAGGGCGTTATCATTGGTGGACATTGCCTTTCGTGGCATGCTGTGCAGTTGTAGACCGACTCTGCCGGCTGGCAAAACGATGAAAAAAGAAAAACCAAAAAGAAAAGCAGCATTGTCACTGACTTGTTCTGGAGCTTGGTTTTTCTGCTGGTGGGAAGCTTCTCTGTCTTGACTTCACTGGTAAAATGTTTGGCCTGAAGAAGCCTTTAAAACCTTAAAAAAGTATCATTGCACAATAGTTGGCACAGTAAGAACCACGGGGGGCACTGACCTGACCAAATACAAACAAAAAGGAACAAAGTCCAGCCACTAATCTGTGTTTTACTAATTATTCCCAGGACCTATCTCATGTTATTCTCTGTACTGTGTATTTTTTTTTAATATATAGGAAATATTAAAATAAACTTTCCCTCCAAATAATGTTTTCCAGGGCACAGATCAGTCCTCGTCCAGCAACGTGGTTCAGATTTATTAGAAAGTTGGATATTAAGTTGCATCACGTTCATCCAATGGATGGAAGAGAAGGATGTGAATGAAGGGGAGAAGTATGGATAAACATTTTAGAGATTTGCTCCTTCCTACACTCCTTGAAGAAGGCAAAATAAAATAATGCATGAACCAAAAAAAATGCAAATTTTGCCTCCTGATCCCGAGTGTCAATCAGACTGGATCGACATTCCCAGCAAGAATCCTAAACATTTACATAAGTGATGAAGCTTCTTTTTTTTTTTAAACCATTGAGTGTTCCCGTTGTGCCCGGCTCCTGAGGTCTTCTGCTCCACAGATTAAGGCCTGTTCCACACGTCCAGATAATTCCGGTACCGGAAAAATCGGTACCGGAATTATCCGTGTCCATGTGTCCGTGTGCTCACGTGGCACATCAGTGTGGCACACGTGCGGCATCCGTGTGCCGCCTGAGGTCCACACGGACCGTGCAGGAGGGACAGCGCTACACTAAGCGCTGTCCCCCCTGCGTGGTGCTGAAGCCGGCATTCATCTCTTCTCCCCCGCAGGAGAGAAGAGATGAAAGATCAAGTTTTTGTTATTTTTTGTTAAAAATAAAGTTTGCTGGTGAGCTCCCGCCTCCCATCCCCCATGCGCCGCCCAACCCCTTGCATAGAAATACTCACCTAGCTCCCGCGATTTCTCCTCTCTCCTCTCAGCGCTGACAGCTTCTCCTGTATGATCGGTCACGTGGTGCCGCTTATTACAGTGATGAATATGCAGCTCCACCCCTATGGGAGATGGAGCCGCATATTCATCACTGTAATGTGCGGCACCACGTGACCGCTCATACAGGAAGAGTTGCGACGCTGAGAGGATGGAAGCGCCGAGGGAGCTGGGTAAGTATTTTAATGCGGACGGGCGCACAGGGGGTGGGAAGGGGTTAGATTACCGGGAACTTTATTTTAAAAACAAAAAAAATGTTAAAAAAATTATTTTTCATTCCTTCTCTCCAGCGAACGCTGCTGGAGAGAAGAAATGAATGGGGCTTCAGCACCACAAGCTGGGGAGACAGCGCTTACAGTAGCGCTGTCTCTTGCATGGCACACGGACTGAACATGGACAGCATCGTGTTTTTCACACAGTACGTGTTTTTCACGGACCCATTGACTTTAATGGGTCTGTGTGATCCGTGCGTTCCCACAAACACTGACATGTCTCCGTGTTTTCCAAACGGACACACGGTTCATGAAAACACTCTGACATGTGCAGAGACACATTGATTTTAATGTGTCTATGTGAGTCAGTGTCTCCGGTACGTGAGGAAACTGTCACCACACATACCGGAGACACTGACGTGTGAAACCGGCCTAACACAACTCATGCTGAAGAAGTATTGGAGATCGAAGCTCTTTTCTCCAGACAGAAGGTTCAGTGGTTATGGAAAGTATTCAGACCCCTTTAAAATTTTCACTCTTTGTTTCATTGCCTCCATTTGGTAAATTCAAAAGAAGTTCATTTTTTTTATCAATAATGTACACTGTGCACCCAATCTTGATTGAAAGAAAAAACAGAAATGCAGTAAGTTTGCAAATTTATTAACAAAGAAAAACTGAAATATCACATGGTCATAAGAATTCAGACCCTTTGCTCAGACACTCATATTTAAGTCACATGCTGTCCATTTCCTTGTGATCCTCCTCGAGATGGTTCTACTCCTTCATTGGAGTCCAGCTGAATTGGGAAAACAACGTCTGTAGAAGCCAAACGGTGAAACATTTTTTTTATGAGATCCAAGAATTATCTTTAGCTCCAAATACATACATTTAAGTTTAAAAAAAAGGTCCCAAAAGTGAACAATCCCTTTAAAATTTTGGATCACTCTTTTACTTTAGCCATATTTCTAACATGAAATCAAACATCAAAGACAGCAAATCCCCTAGCCGGTCCAGGTATTTGATGTGTAATATCTCAAGCCCATCTGATGTAACTAGTGAAGTCCTATCAGCTGCTGGAGGCAAGGGTTTGCTCTTTTGATGGATTTAGTTCAGGTGGTTAAAGGGACTCTGTCACCTAAATTTGGAGGGAACAATCTTCAGCCATAGGGGCGGAGTTTTCAGGTGTTTGATTCACCCTTTCCTTACCCGCTGGCTGCATGCTGGCTGCAATATTGGATTGAAGTTCATTCTCTGTCCTCCGTAGTACACACCTGCACAAGGCAAGATTTCCTAGAGCAGGCATCTACTATGGAGGACAGAGAATGAACTTCAATCCAATATTGCAGCCAGCATGCAGCCAGCGGGTAAGGAAAGGGTGAATCAAACACCCGAAAACTCCGCTTCTATGGCTGAAGATTGTTCCCTCCAAATTCAGGTGACAGTGTCCCTTTAAATGATTCTGAGACTGCAGACGTCAGCACATTTTTCATAGTCATATGTCTGTATAAAAGCTTGTCTCCCAATAAAAATTATATTTTTTTTGTAAAAATGTACCAGTTATGAGAAGCCCTATGCAAATCCAGCTGTAAGTGCACTGGGGGCGCCTCAATGCACTTGGATAGCTTCTTAGGAGCATTGACACGCCCCAGTGCACTTACCGCCTAATTTGCATATGGCTTTTACACTAGATTTCCTACAACTGGCGCATCAGATCTCTACAAAAAAAAATATCATTTTCATTGTGGCACAAGCGCCTATACAGCCGTACTACTACTCGAAAATGTAAAAACGATGTGCAACCTGCAAATTGTGCACATTGTCATTAAGATATAGTATGAATCTGTAGGGCTGGTTCACATGATGCATTTCTGATGCTGAAAAAAGTAGAATTTTACACTACCAGCAAACTGAATGAGATTTCTAAAACTTCATACACAGGCTGCTTGTTTTTTTTCCTTTACAAATATGAACATTAAAGTGTTGTTTTTTTAAAATCTGCAGTATATGAATGGGGAAAAAAGGAACGTAAAAACACATCCATTTTCCGCAGTGTTTTTCCTGTCAACACTCGGTTCTTACAATGTCTGTTTGTCACCTCTTCAGTCTTCTGTACCTAAGTCCAAAGGCTGGTGATTGAGGAAAGCTGACGCTCACCCAATAATGAGTGATGAAAAATCTGCTGAAAATAGTTATATGATGTTTGCACAGGGTTAACAAAGTATTTACTCTTGTTCTAAAACTGACCCAAGTTTACCCACGATCAGGATTGCCAACTTGACTTTTTATTTTTTCTGGACAAGTTATCAAAAAAATCACAGACGTACAAAGTTTTTTATGGACACATTGGAAAACCATAGTAAATGATTGTGATTATAAGTGATCCATGTCTACAGGGTGATCAATGAGTGGAACAGGCGGCCACGAGAGGTGGTGAGTTCTCCTTCAATGGAAGTCTTCATACAGAGGCCAGAAAGACATCTGCCTGAGATGGTTGAATGAATCCAGCATTGAGCAGGGGGTTGGACACGATGACCCCAGAGGTCCCTTCCAACTGGAACATTCTGTGATACAGCCCAGAATTCTGATATATAGACATCAGTCGCATTCGCTGTAAATCGTAACATGATAATTAGAGTCCAAAATAACCTTCAGCTTAAAAAAAAGAAAAATCACAGACGACTTTATGGACAGGTAAAAAAAAGTGCCTTATTTTTACGGGCTGTCTTGGAATTTCTAGCCAATTGGCCACTCAGTTTTATATGTCTGAGAGACAAAACAAGGTAACCAGACAGGTCAGTCATGATGTGTGACCTAAAGGTACAGTACAGACCTAAAGTTTGGACACACCTTCTCATTTAAAGATTTTTCTGCATTTTGATGACTATGAAAATTGTAAATTCACACTGAAGGTATCAAAACTATGAATTAACACATGTGGATTAATATACCGTAAATAAGGAGAAAAAGTAATAAAACACTGAAGAAACTGTACAGTATTTGATCGCAGAGTACTTGAACTTTCTGGTTCAATCCTCCACTGATGAATCCACTCATATCATTATGACCGAAACAGAGGGTATTTGAGCACGCAAACCTTACTGAACAGTGCCAGGCAGCTGCTGCCAAGGCAAATCAAATCATCGGATTCATTAAAATGGCATAGATGCCCATGGCAAGAACTAGTGCGGCCACATTTAGAATA
This sequence comes from Ranitomeya imitator, assembly GCF_032444005.1. Taxonomy (NCBI): domain Eukaryota; kingdom Metazoa; phylum Chordata; class Amphibia; order Anura; family Dendrobatidae; genus Ranitomeya; species Ranitomeya imitator. The sequence goes on along the minus strand of NC_091291.1, from coordinate 109,559,888 downwards.
CTGCGTACTATTGTATAAAAAACATATAAAAGCAGAGGCAGGGAATGCAGCAGCCATTGCTGTGAATCTTGATCGTGAAAGGATGTCACACCTCACAACGTAGCCATAGAAATAGAGGGAAAAAGCCATAAAACACTGAAAAAAATGTGCAGTATTTGTTCGCAAATCATTTGATCTTGCTGGGTACTGCGAAGTCAATCCACACATCTCTACTCAGCAGTTCTTGCCATTTGTAAAGAAGCAGTTAACTGCAAATCCAAATTTTCATCAATTTTAATCAAAGCTGATGAATTTCGAATTTAGAAAAAATTCGCTCATCGCTACTGTTAACGCTTCTACTCATTGACAGCTTTCAGGGCAATAAATAAGAAATTGAAATCCAAACTATATTAGAAAGCTTCAGAACTTTTTATCATATAATTATTAAAGTTTTATTGACATGTAGAAAAATAACAAATCATTGACTATATCTGAAAGCTAAGAGGTGGTCACAAAGGGTGGTCATGATGTGTGACCCGAGGGTCTAGCATGCGGATTACCCATCGTTCCAGTGAGGGCTGGGGTTGGAGGACACACAGACGACCTTGTATGAATGCCAAAAATTAATTATGGTGCTGGCTTGTACAATGCTAAAGACATTCTAATATGTAAGCATTTGATGTACTCTATTTCTTTGCTCTCCTTATTTCTAGACCCGCCCAGGAGGAGCCCCACATGTGTCCCTTTTCTCGATTTAGATCAGAAATTGGCATTGGCTTCCACAATGCCAAAGCCATTATATAATCCAAGGAGAAGCCTGACATGTGTCCCTTTTCTGGGTTTACAGTAAGCATAGAAATTTATCGCAGCATCTTCCAGGAATTCCATCTGATTCCCAAGCCATCACTTTTCTTCTTCCGTCCGGGCAATTGTAATTGCATAATTTGAAGTTGCACGTGCACTCGCTGGGTATAGCCGGACAGCACTGCCCATAAGGAGTATGGGGTTTTGTGGCCACAGAATCACGTGGACACTTCAGTGGCTCTTCTTCAGGACAGGTCACATTGGCACACAGCCGCTCTCCTAGCCCCTACCATTTCAAAAATTCATAGTTGGTCTTATAATAGCCAAAACTATAGATACTGCCCATAGTGACCAACCCAATCCCCATCTTGTTTTGCAAATTTGGGAGTGAAAATTTTGACCTGATTGATATTGTCAGTAATTACCCCATTGAACGATTAGAGAGCCACCATGAGAAGGTACAGAAGCGTCCTTCTTACTTGACCACCCGTCGTGGGGTAACACAGTCACATACTTTGCATGAGTATGTACATCAGGTAGAGAAGAAAAAACATACTTATCACTTTGCGGCAACTCTTTTCATCCTTGTATTCAAATTTATGGTCACATTTACATTCGCCGTCCACAAGGTCACAGCCATAGCTGGTGCAGCGATATACAAAAACATGATCGTAGGCTAAAAAAAAAGAAAAATAGAAAATAAAAAACATTATAACTAAAAATTGGTTTTATACCCCCTATTCTTTTTGGAGCAGATGAATCACACAAGAACAGCCATGCCTTCTCGTCTTTGGAGGACTTGCTTATTTTTGAGATTTTTAACAAAACATTTATTAGACTTTTTGGATTATACGGCCTCTGCGTGTGATGATGTAACCTCTTTCTTCTTGCGTTCAATACTCTTCCCCTGTGTCATTTCTCATTATTACACATAACAATTTATGGACATCTGTGGTTTGATTTCTTTGCCCGTTTTGGATTAGATGGGTGGTTACCGACATTTGGTGAGAATTTCATGTCAACAGCAACTTTAAAAATATATTTACTTAGAATATTGATGGCGTGTTCAATACTTATTCCGCCTGCTGTATTTATTTGCATTATATCACGAAAATAAGTACACCCCCTGACATTTTTTTAAATATTCTATTCTATCTTTTCACGGGACAACATTGAAGATATGACGCTGAGCACGTGCACTCAACCTCTTTGGTCAACCATGGCGAGGACTGTTCTGAGTGGTACCCGTCTTGTTACATCGCTGTATGGTCTTGGCCACAGTGCTACAGCTAAATGTCAGGGTGTTGGCGATCTTCTTATAGCCTCGGCCATCTTTATGTAGAGCAACAATTCTTTTCTTCAGATCCTCAGAGAGTTCTTTGCCATGAGGAGACATGTTGAACTTCCCGTGACCAGTATTAGAGCGTGTGAGAGCGATAACACCAAATGTAACACACCTGCCCCCCATTCACACCTGAGACCTTTCAAGACTAAGGAGTCACATGACACTGGGGAGGGAAACCGGCCAGTTTGGCACAATTTGGCCATTTTCACTTAGTTGCCAAAGGTTTTGACGTTAATGGCTGTGTGTTGAGTAATTTAAAGGGAACTCCAAATTTGCGCTTTTATTCAAGCTGTACACCGACAACTTTACATTGTATCAAAGTGTCAGATCTTTAGTTTGGTCCCATGAAAAGATATAAGAAAACATTTACAAAAATGTCAGGGGTGTACTCACTTTTGTCATATATTGTATAAATGGAAAACTGAATGTCCCCTATTAAGCCCATGAAGGACAAGATCCAAACTGACGTCTTGTGCAGCAGTGAACTCTCAGAAGTACGATATATTTTAATTATTGGTCAACAGGGACTGTGTAAAAAAACCTGAGCAAGTAATAATTTAGAATGAGGCTCACGCTGGTAAGTAATGGACAGTATGCAAATATAGTGTCTCGTACATGCTTTTGACAAGGACTAGGGTATGGACATCTATAGTCTTTTGATACTGATCAGCTTTAGCTCTTTGTGAACACACCCTTGAAGGTATGTCCACGCAGCGCCATTTTCAGGTGGATTACACCTGGAATCTGACAAAAAAAAGCCGCCAAAGTGCCCCGTAAAATGAACATCTAACAAGACTTGTGCACCAGTTCCATCTTGTGTCACCATTTTGTAACCACTTCTGGGTTCAGAAACCTTGAAGCAGTCAAAGGAGTGACATTTCCATTCTCTGGGAGAGGAAGTGTCCTGCTCTCTATACTTGAAAGGCAGCAAAATTGATGACGAATCCGCTGCAGGAAAACGAGCCTGGTGACGCACTTACAGCTTCTCAGACTCATGTTGTATTTCTCCTCCCCCCCTGGCTGGTTGACAGGTCGTTTGCTCTGGTACACTGGTCACTGACCTGTCAATCAGCCGGTGGAGGGTGCTGCTAGTTAGGAAATACAGCGTGAGGCTAAGGCTACTTTCACACTAGCGTTAACTGCAATCCGTCACAATGCGTCGTTTTGCAGAAAAAACGCATCCTGCAAAAGTGCTTGCAAGATGCGTTTTTTTCCCCATAGACTTGTATTGACGACGCATTGCGACGGATTGCCACACGTCGCATCCGTCGTGCGACGGATGCGTCGTGCTTCTGCGGACTGTCGGGAGCAAAAAACGCTACATGTAACGTTTTTTGCTCTTGACGGACCGCTTTTTCCGACCGCGCATCCGCGGCCGGAACTCCGCCCCCACCTCCCCGCACCTTACAATGGGGCAGCGGATGCGCCGGAGAAATGCATCCGTTGCCTCCGTTGTGCAATGCGTTAAACGCTAGCGTCGGAATCTCTCCCCGACGCATTGTGATGGGGAGATTCCGACGCTAGTGTGAAAGTAGCCTAAGAAGCTAAGAAGCTGTAAGTGCATCATCACGCAGCCATTCACTCCACACTGAGCTTCAGAACACAATTTCTCAGAGCTGAAGCAGAACTTTGGGATCATAAAAAGGATTGATTGGTTTCTATTTTAAAGGGCTACACAATCATATAAATTATTCGGGAGGTAAAAGTTGCTGATGGGTTCCCCTTAATAAACTTACGATGATCATATCTGGGATCACAATCTATAACAACCAGTTTGCTTCGGACAGTTCTCATCATCATCTAAAGCATAATGCGATGGTCTGTCGTAACCAGGCATATCTGTAAAAGAAGATTCCAATGATTTGGATGTATTTTGTATCTGCACCTTACATAAAACTCATGTATTATTTAAAGTGAATCTGTCAGCAGAATTTTGCTGCCCCATCTGTCAGCATCATGATATCGGGGCAGTGGCCCTGATTTCAGCAATGTGTCACTTACTGAGCTGCTTGTTCCAGTTTTGCTAAAATCACAGTTTTATCTGATGCAGATTTCTCTGAATGCTGAGCTCTGTATAACCTCGCCCACACCACTGATTGGCAGCTTTCGTTGTACACTGTGCATAGGCAGAAAGCTGCCAATCAGTGGAGGGGGTGGGATGATGCAGAGCTCATAAATGTGAAGGATAACATGGCAGCAGGTTTACTAGTCCTCTTGTGATTAGAGATGGGCGGACACTTGGATGTTTGGGTCAAGCAGGTTCGGTCAACCAGTTACAAAAAGCTCAGGTTTGGTTACCAGGTCAGTACCCAGACCCGATCCCGGACTCAGTTCACTTGAATGGGGGGACAAACATCCAGTGTTTGCCATGCTGTCATGCGCATGACAGCGTGGCAAACACCGCTTCTGATCGGAAGTAAAATCATCCCCGCCGGTCAGACAGCCACAGTTCCCATGCTGTCAAAAGACATTGTGAGCCAGAAGCTTTGATCGGAGGTGTAAAGCTTACCTCCGGTCACTGGTGTCAACTGGTAGGACTACTGCTCCCATCAGCGAATGCCTGCTGCCTCTAATAACAGCAAGAGCAGGAGTGGCTGATGGGAGTACTCATCAGGAAGTTCGTGTTCGTGTTCGTGTCAGCCAGTACTCCCATCAGCCGGCACTTGTGCTGTAAATAAATAATTTTTAAAAATAGCATGGGTTTCCTGTATTTTTGATAACCAGCCAGACAAAACAGACAGCTGGGGGTTGCAACTTTCAGCTGTCAGCTTCAGCAAGGTTGGTTATCAAGAATTGAAGGGTCCCAACTCTGTTTTTTTTCAAATTATTTAAATAATTTAAAAAAAATGGTGTGGGGGTCCCCCCTATTTTTGACAACCAGTCTTGCTAAAGCAGACAGCTGGGGGTTGGCATTCTCAGGCTGGTAAGGGGCCATGGATATTGGCCCCTCCAGCTTAAAAATAGCAGCCTGCAGCTGTGTATTTATTCACCATACAGCTATAGGATTAGTAATGAGTAGGTGTCTTATAGATGCCTCTCCATTACTAAGCTGTGGGCTTGATGTCACCAGACAATACAAAAGTGACATCAACCGCATAAATATGAACCCCAATTGCCACCGCTACAGGGCAAGTGGGAAGAGCCAGGCAGAGTGCCAGAATTGGTGCATCTAATAGATGCGCCTTTTCAGAGCTGCTGCGGGCTGCTATTTTTAGGCAGGGGGGAACAATATACATAGCCTCTTATCAGCCTGAGAATACCAGCCTCCAGCTGTCTGGTTTGGCAAAGCTGGTTGTCAAAAATGGGGGGGGGGGACTCCACACCTTTTTTAAAATTATTTATTTAAATGATTAAAAATTACGGCGTGGTGACCACTCTATTCTTGATAGCCAGCCATGCTAATGCTGACAGGTGAGAATTGCAGCCCCCAGCTGTGAGTTTTGCCTGCCTGGTTATCAAAACTACAGGGGAACCCATGCCATTTTTTTTACTATTATTATTATTTATTTACAGTGCAGGCGCTGGCTGACAATACTCCCATCAGCAGCTCCTTCTCTCACTGTTATTCACTGCAGCAAGCATCGGCTGATGATGGTAGCAGTAGTCCCATCAGCTGACACCAATGACAGGAAGTAAACTTTACACCTCTGATCACAGCTGTGGGCTCACGCTGTCATTTGACAGCCTGGGAACCACGGCTGTCTTACCGGTGGTGATGATTTTACCGCCAATCAGAAGGGGCGTTTGACAAACACCTGGTGTTCTGGGGGGAGGAACCCGAACGGTAACACGGACTTCCTGGTGCAGTCCGTGTTCGGTGTCCATGCCTGAATAGTAGGTGTTCGGCACGGATGCCAGACTTTACTATTCGGGTTCGCCCATCTCTGCTAGTGATATCTCCTGTTGAAATGACAGTGATTATATGAAAAGTATAGCATGCAGTCCAGTAAAGGACACATCACTACAATCAGGGTCTCTATGTCTACATTATGTTGCTTTTATATTAGGTCACAAACCCCCCTCTATATATGTTGCCATCTGACCTTATAGGGTGTCCTGTAGCTAAGTGTGACATTGACCACATTTTGCTCACAGATCCTACTAAGTGGGCAACAGACATTATCTCTGGCTTGTCTATAGTCTTCCACTTTCTAAAGACTCCAGGTCTGACTACAAAACCCTGGAAACTTGTCATATCTACAGTTCCTCTGTGGAGGCCTGGCTCCTAGTAATCTGTATTAAATGTCCCACTATGTATAACAAGAAGCACACTACAGGAGTAATAAATAATAAGATCACGGCGTGAGATCATCGGACATAGAATAAAAAAATACACTATGTCCAGGACTGTAGCTTTGTAGATATGGCACAGTCTATTGAGAGGAAACCCAGCAGAAAGTGTTCAGTTTCTCCACAGCACCTCCGCAGGAATATTAAAGTGTTACATAGTCAACTTACTGTACAGAAGTGCCGGGTCCTCCACGGAAAGAGATGCTCTTTGTGGTCACTAGGTAATAGGATGAGGATCCTGACCATGAAATTTTACTTAAAGAGTTTCTTAGTAAATTATTTGTGCCCTATAGCAGCCATATGGACTGTCACTAGTTCTAATATTCCATAATAATAAATTTACCTTTGCAGACTCCTATGTTGGGGATTTCTACCAGTCCCGTGCCATTGATCGCTGCACATTTATAGCGATTGTCACAATAGCCATATTCCCAGTCCGAGCCTCCACAGATCTCTTCTTGCTTGGCACAATTTCGACAGCACCCACATGCAGGGGTGGATTAAAGGTAGCAAGGGCCCCGGGCTGTTCAGACACTGTGGGCCCCCCCCCCGGTCATGTGACGGGGTCATGTGACGGGGTCATGTGACGGGGGTCATGTGACGGGGGTCATGATATACCTGAACCAGATTATTCCAGAAAAATGGCCGGGCCCCACTCTACTGTAACCTATTAAATATTTGTTAAAATGTGCAATACAATTTAGGTATATTTTGACCAATAATATCACATACAAGGAACAAATACCACCGCACCATGACCAGACCACAAATAACAACCACAGTGATCGAATAATATCACATACAAGGAATAAATACCACCGCACCATGACCAGACCACATATTACCACCACATAGTGACTGAATACTACAATACTGATCAGTAATAAAAAAAAACCACAATACTATCACCATAAGTGCCAGTATTCACAGGAGATCTGTACTTAGTGTGTAGTGTCTGTGTAGAGGTAATACAGAGATCACTGGTGACATTATACACAGGAGCTCTGTATATAATGTATAGGTAATACAGTGATCACTGGTGACATTGTACACAGGACCTCTGTATATAGTATACAGTGTATAGTGTCAGTGTATAGGTAACACTGACTCACCAGTGACGTCTCTAGGTGAAGTCCTTCATCTTTCATCCAGCACAGACCGCCATCATTTCTTCCAGCCAGGACTCGTTTCTGCAGGAAATAACACAGTTATCTCAAGCTCCGCTTGCAGAACACATTACTTAATTTTTCACAACTTCTACATTACACCACATGAAGAAAAAAAGGCGATATAGTGTCACTCTGCACAGTAACAGGATCGCCCCCCCCCCATTTAAAACAGTATACTCAAAAAATAAAATAAATACACTACAGTAATAATATCCCTTAATTAGCCCCTATGGTAATAATATTCCCCATCCTGGCCCCGTTTATCTCATTCCTGGCTCCAGCCATATGTTCTCCCATCCTGCCCTCATGAGTATCCATTCTACCCCATATGATCTCCCCATCCTGCCCCATCTGTCTCCATCGTATCCATCCTGCCCCATGATCCAATCCTGCCCCATGTCTTTCAGTCTGCCCTGTGTCTCCAATCATGCCCCGTATCTACATTCTGCCCATTCCTCCAGTCCTGCCCCCAGTGTGTACAGCAATCTGCCCCAGTGTGTCCAGCATATTACCCCCAGTGTGTCCAGCATTGCCCCCAGACAGTGTGTCCAGCAATCTGCCCCAGTATGTCCAGCATATTGCCCCAGAGTGTCCAGCATTGCCCCCAGACAGTGTGTCCAGCAATCTGCCCCAGTGTGTCCAGCAATCTGCCTCAGTATGTCCAGCATATTACCCCCAGTGTGTCCAGCATTGCCCACAGACAGTGTGTCCAGCATATTGCCCCAGTGTGTCCAGCATTTCCCCCAGACACTGTGTCCAGCAATCTGCCCCAGTGGGTCCAGCAATCTGCCCCAGTGTGTCCAGCATATTTCCCCCAGTGTGTCCAGCATTGCTCCCAGTGTGTCCAGCAATCTGCCTCAGTGTGTCCAGCATATTACCCCCAGTGTGTCCAGCATTGCCCACAGACAGTGTGTCCAGCATATTGCCCCAGTGTGTCCAGCATTGCCCCCAGACACTGTGTCCAGCAATCTGCCCCAGTGTGTCCAGCAATCTGCCCCAGTGTGTCCAGCATATTTCCCCCAGTGTGTCCAGCATTGCCCCCAGTGTGTCCAGCAATCTGCCCCGTGTGTCCAGCAATCTGCCCCAGTGTGTCCAGCATATTACCCCAGTGTGTCCAGCAATCTGCCCCAGTATGTCCAGCATATTGCCCCAGTGTGTCCAGCATTGCCCCCAGACAGTGTGTCCAGCAATCTGCCCCAGTATGTCCAGCATATTGCCCCAGAGTGTCCAGCATTGCCCCCAGTCAGTGTGTCCAGCAATCTGCCCCAGTGTCTCCTGCATTACCCCAGTGTTTCCAGCATTGCCCCAGTGTGTCCAGCACTCATCTGCCCCAGTGTGTTCTCCAGCATTGCCCCAGTGTCTCCAGCATTGCCCCAGTGTGTCCAGCAATCATCTGCCCCAGTGTGTCCTCCAGCATTGCCCCCAGTGTGTCCAGCAATCTGCCCCAGTGTCTCCAGCATTGCCCCAGTGTGTCCAGCAATCATCTGCCCCAGTGTGTCCTCCAGCATTGCTCCAGTGTGTCCAGCAATCTGCCCCAGTGTCTTCAGCATTGCCCCAGTGTGTCCAGCTATCATCTGCCCCAGTGTGTCCTCTGGCTCCAGCATATTGCCCCCAGTCAGACAGTGTCACTGACTGTCCAGCATTCTGTCCCACCCGGATTGCCGTTAGGTTAGCAAAAAAACAACAACAAAAAAAAACAAGTTCTCCTCACCTGACCAGCGCTCCAGGCGGCGAGCTCCCTCCAGCAGCGCACACTCGCCAGCGACTGACAATGACGTCACAAATCAAGGAAAAGAGACAGCATCCAAACCAGGTGAATCGTATCCAAAAAGCGGTCTTTATTCAGCCATAAAACAGATGCAACGTTTCGGCCACATTGGCCTTTGTCAAGCATGACAAAGGCCTTGACAAAGGCCAATGTGGCCGAAACGTTGCATCTGTTTTATGGCTGAATAAAGACCGCTTTTTGGATACGATTCACCTGGTTTGGATGCTGTCTCTTTTCCTTGATTTGTGACTTTGTGCCCGATTGGATCCTGGGACCCTTGGACGTGCATCCCGCATCTGAGTGCTGGTGGTCGATTTTTTCTCTGACAATGACGTCAGACGCCAGCGACGTGTGCGCTGCACCTGCGGCCACCTTCAGCTGCCAGCCTCCAATTGGCTGGCGGCTGTTGTTAACTATTGATGTGCGGGCGCGCACCCGCACGTCAATAGGAAACTGCCGCAGCGCCGGTAGAGGCCTGGTGTGCAGATGAGACGGGGCCCGATGGATAAATGATACGCCAGTCAGAGCACGGGCAGTAATGCCCTGATGGCGGCGGGCAATCTGTGCGGTAGCCCAGGGCCCCCCACACCACTGGGCCCTGGGCTACCACCCAGATTGACCCTCTTATAATCCGCCCCTGCCTACATGGATCTATGGCTTGCCTTCCAGGGCAGGGTGTTATCATTGGTGGACATTATCTTTCTTCGCATGCTGTGCAATTGTAGGCCGACTCTGCCGGCTGGCAAAAGGATGAAAAAATAAAAGCCAAAAACAAAAACAGCATCATTGTCGCTGACTTGCACTGGAGCTTGGCTTCTACTCGTCCATCTCTTGTCCACATAAAACTTTCAGCCAAAAAGCTTTTAAAGATTACCAACTTCATTGCACAATAGCTGGCACAGTAAGCGGCACTGGGGGCACTGACCTGACCCCAGCAAATGAAAAGGAACTGAGTGCAGCCAATCATTCTCTTGTGTTTTGATAACTATTCATGGGAAAAAAGCATTTATGCAATTAACATCTGAGCATGCACTGCATCCGCCCTGTTAAACTGTCAAAATAAAATGTAAACATTTTTTTTCTTCTGACAATGTTATTGAGGTCCTCATTCACCACCGTGGTTCAATTTGGTAAGTCGTTCTACTTAGGCTGTGTGCACACACTAGGAATTCGCAGCAGATTTTTCTGCAGCAAAACCAGAAGTGTAACACCCCCGGTAACCAGTTGTTACAGTGATGTTGCCTTTCTTTCGGGAAGGGTGATGTCAGGCTTGGAGGCAAGGGAGATTCTTTCTATCAGGTAAGGCTCTCACATTCAACACATCTGAATCTAGGCCAGGAGGAGGAGCTCAGGACCCAGATTCAGGGGAGCTTCCTTAGACTTTATGTATCCTGGTCTGGAGGAGGAGTCAGCCAGTCTGAGAGAGGAGAGGAGTAGGACGTCTGGAACAGACGGAGGGGCCGAGCAGCCACGAGGGAGCTGCAACCCCTGGAAAGAGTGAGAACTTGAAGGAGCTGAATAGTGGAAGAGCTTAAAGGGAAGAAGCACAGAGGAGGAAGAGGCTCAGGAGGGGAACAGCAGAAGGACACCCTTGAAGCTAGAGCGCAGCAACTGGGTACCGGGAGCCCGAGGTCCTGTTGTTCTCCAGGACGTGCGACAGACAAGAGGGCATACGACTGTATGTCAATTGCTCGCATCAAGTCTGGGGTGAAGAAGTAACCTGAGAGCCCGGGTCATGATAGAGACCCTATAAACAGGCTTGCACTGCCTATCGTACAGACATCTGTCTTAGGACAGGAGAGAGGGGACTTTGCAACCAAGCTTCAAGCAGCAGGGACCTCACCAACTAAAGTAGCGCAAATAAGAAAGGCTTACGGACCTCACCTGGGAGAGGGAACCCCTATTGAATTCAAGCTGGCCGGACCACAGCTACCCTGCACTTGGTACCCTGGACTGAGGACTGCTATCATCAGTAAACCAGGTAAAGACTGCAAACCTGTGTCCTCGTTCTTTACCATACCATCCACCACACCATCGGTGCCTTACACTTGGGAAGCCCTGGGGACCCCGCTTCACCTGTGGGAAGCGTCACCATCTTGCTGCATACCATCACCCCAGAGGACACCTTTAAGCAGCGTCGGTCCCACTGACCGAACACCACAGGTGGCGTCACGAACAATAGACTTTATCCACAATACCCTTTAAAAGACCTTTCCCCTTTAATTGGGTGCCCAGGGCCACAACCGGGTCGCAGCCACCATGACATCCCCCTTAAGACCAGACCCGCTGCCGAGTACCCTACGACCCTGGCGGGCGATCCATTGGCAGGAAAAACACTACAGAACATACGATGATTTTGGCATGTTTTTATTTGCTTTTTTTCCCTCTGTTCATTTGAATGAGTGAAAAGCATTGCAAAAACGCTAAAATGATTGACGTGGATGTAACATCACAAAAACGATGTCCTCACTTTTCCTGTACTGGTATAGGAGTTAGGAGACAATTTCTTTTTTCATAGTAGAGCCAGGATCACACCAGCGTATATTCTATTATCTGAGAAAATCAGGCCGATTATGCTAATGAAAGAGTTTGGTCACAGTGTGAAAATATTCTCTACCTTCTCAGTTCTGTGAATGAACTGAAATCAGATCGCACTCAGATGTCATCTGAGTGTGGTCCGATTTTTTACACAGACTTGTTGACTTGCATGGCCTGGTGGGATGCGGATTTCTGATTCAACTCAGGCATGCTGCGATTTCTTCCTCGGAACGTTTCAGTCGGAGGAAACAGTTGGAAATGTGTATGTGACATGTGCAATGTTCACAGCCTTATGGAATAACATTAGTTTGAGTGTGATGTGACGGTGACGGTGGTGTGCACGGGACCAAAGATTCAGTAGCAGGATATTATATTCTACCCACATTTTAGGTTATATCAATGAAAAAGCCCCTTATCAATAATATGACTGGTGCATTCAACAAAAGTAAAGACCATAGAAAACAATAGATACCAAATATAATAAATAAAGATGAACACAAACAAAAATAAAAATCAGAAAACTCAATGCCAAACAGCAACACTTTTGTAGCAATTATACAATTTTAGCTTAATCAGTAGCGATCATATACATTTTTCTTTCATAAGTCAATGAATCTGTTTTTTCTCCTCCAGGACTTATCATTCATTCCCAAAATTCTCGATTCAGTGGTAAAATGTGTCTTCAGTGAACACAGAATTTCCCATTACTGAGATAGATGACAAATGGTGCTCATAAAATTCTTTGGAGAACTGTAACTGTCGATCCAGGAGAACTTGCAGCAGAATGTCAATGTCTGCCTCTAGCTCCTCCCTAGAATGTCTGTCTGCCTCTAGTTCATCTCTAGAAAGTCTGTGCCTGCCTCTAGCTCCTCCCTAGAATGTCTGCGCCTGCCTCTAGCTCCTCCCTAGAATGTCTGTAAGCCTCTAGCTCTCCCTAGAATGTCTGTGTCTGCCTCTAGCTCCTCCCTAGAATGTCTGTGTCTGCCTCTATCTCCTCCCAAGAATGTCTGTGTCTGCCTCTAGCTCCTCCCTGGAATGTCTGTGTCTGCCTCTAGCATATCCCTAGAATGTCTGTGTCTGCCTCTAGCTCCTCCCTAGAATGTCTGTGTCTGCCTCTAGCTCCTCCCTAGAATGTCTGTATCTGCCTCTAGCTCCTCCCTAGAATGTCTGTATCTGCCTCTAGCTCCTCCTCCTTAGAATATCTGTGTCTGCCTCTAGCCCCTCCCTAGAATGTCTGTGTCTGCCTCTAGCTCCTCCCTAGAATGTCTGTGTCTGCCTCTAGCCCCTCCCTAGAATCTAGAATGTCTGTGTCTGCCTCTAGCTCCTCCCTAGAATTTCTGGGCCTGCCTCTAGCTCCTCCTCCTTAGAATATCTGTGTCTGCCTCTAGATTCTCCCTAGAATGTCTGTGTCTGCCTCTAGACCTTCCCTAGAATGTCTGTGTCTGCCTCTAGCTCCTCCCTAGAATGTCTGTGTCTGCCTCTAGCTCCTCCCTAGAATTTCTGGGCCTGCCTCTAGCTCCTCCTCCTTAGAATATCTGTGTCTGCCTCTAGATTCTCCCTAGAATGTCTGTGTCTGCCTCTAGCTCCTCCCTAGAATGTCTGTGTCTGATTCCAGCTCCTCCCTAGAATGTCTGTGTCTGCCTCTAGCTCCTCACTAGAATGTCTGTATCTGCCTCTAGCTCCTCCCTAGAATGTATGTGTCTGCCTCTAGCTCCTCCCCAGAATATCTGTGTATGCCTCTAGCTCCTCCCTAGAATATCTGTGTCTGCCTCTAGCTCCTCCCTAGAATGTCTGTGTCTGCCTCTAGCTTCTCCCTTGAATGTCTGTGTCTGCCTCTAGCTCTTCCCTAGAATGTCTGTGTCTGCCTCTCGCTCCTCCATAGAATATCTGTGTCTGCCTCTAGCTCCTCCCCAGAATGTCTGTGTCTGATTCCAGCTCCTCCCTAGAATGTCTGTGTCTGCCTCTAGCTCCTCCCTAGAATGTCTGTGTCTGCCTCTAGCTCCTCCCCAGAATGTCTGTGTCTGCCTCTAACTCCTCCCTAGAATGTCTGTGTCTGCCTCTAGCTCCTCCCTAGAATGTCTGTGTCTGATTCCAGCTCCTCCCTAGAAAGTCTGTGTTGGCCTCTAGCTTCTCCCTAGAATGTCTGTGTCTGCCTCTAGCTTCTCCCTAGATTGTCTGTGTCTGCCTCTAGCTCCTCCCTAGAAAGTCTGTATCGGCCTCTAGCTCCTCACTAGAATATCTGTGTCGGCCTCTAACTTCTCCCTATAATGTCTGTGTCTGCCTCTAGCTCCTCCCTAGAATGTCTGTCTGCCTCTAGCTTCTCTCCAGAATGTCTGTGTCTGCCTCTAGCTCCTCCCTAGAATGTCTGTGTCTGCCTCTAGCTTCTCCCTAGAATGTCTGTGTCTGATTCCAGCTCCTCCCTAGAATGTCTGTGTCTGCCTCTAGCTCCTCCCTAGAATGTCTGTATCTGCCTCTAGCTCCTCCCTAGAATTTCTGGGCCTGCCTCTAGCTCCTCCTCCTTAGAATATCTGTGTCTGCCTCTAGCTCCTCCCTAGAATGTCTGTGTCTGCCTCTAGCTCCTCCCTAGAATGTCTGTGTCTGCCTCTAGCCCCTCCCTAGAATGTCTGTGTCTGCCTCTAGCTCCTCCCGAAAATGTCTGTGTCTGCCTCTAGCTCCTCCCTAGAATGTCTGTATCTGCCTCTAGCTCCTCCTCCTTAGAATATCTGTGTCTGCCTCTAGCTCCTCCCTAGAATGTCTGTGTCTGCCTCTAGCTCCTCCCTAGAATGTCTGTGTCTGATTCCAGCTCCTCCCTAGAATGTCTGTGTCTGCCTCTAGCTCCTCCCTAGAATGTCTGTATCTGCCTCTAGCTCCTCCCTAGAATGTCTGTATCTGCCTCCAGCTCCTCCTCCTTAGAATATCTGTGTTTGACTCTAGCCCCTGCCTAGAATGTCTGTGTCTGCCTCTAGCTTCTCCCTAGAATGTCTGTGTCTGCCTCTAGCTCCTCCCTAGAATGTCTGTCTGCCTCTAGCTTCTCCCCAGAATGTCTGTGTCTGCCTCTAGCTCCTCCCTAGAATGTCTGTGTCTGCCTCTAGCTCCTCCCTAGAATGTCTGTATCTGCCTCTAGCTCCTCCATAGAATGTCTGTATTTGCCTCTAGCTCCTCCTCCTTAGAATATCTGTGTCTGCCTCTAGCCCCTCCCTAGAATGTCTGTGTCTGCCTCTAGCTCCTCCCTAGAATGTCTGTGTCTGCCTCTAGCCCCTCCCTAGAATGTCTGTGTCTGCCTCTAGCTCCTCCCTAGAATGTCTGTGTCGGCCTCCAGCTCCTCCCTAGAATGTCTGTGTCTGCCTCAAGCTCCTCCCTTGAATGTCTGTGTCTGCCTCTAGCTCCTCCCTAGAATGTCTGTGTCTGCCTCTAGCTCCTCCCCAGAATGTCTGTGTCTGCCTCTAGCTCCTCCCTAGAATATCTGTGTCTGCCTCTAGCTCCTCACTAGAATGTCTGTGTCTGCCTCTAGCTTCTCCCTTGAATGTATGTGTCTGCCTCTAGCCCCTCCCTAGAATGTCTGTGTCTGCCTCTAGCTCCTCCCTAGAATATCTGTGTCTGCCTCTAGCTCCTTCCTAGAATGTCTGTGTCTGCCTCTAGCTTCTCCCTTGAATGTCTGTGTCTGCCTCTAGCTCCTCCCTAGAATGTCTGTGTCTGCCTCTCGCTCCTCCCTAGAATATCTGTGTCTGCCTCTAGCTCCTCCCCAGAATGTCTGTGTCTGATTCCAGCTCCTCCCTAGAATGTCTGTGTCTGCCTCTAGCTCCTCCCTAGAATGTCTGTGTCTGCCTCTAGCTCCTCCCCAGAATGTCTGTGTCTGCCTCTAGCTCCTCCCTAGAATGTCTGTGTCTGCCTCTAGCTCCTCCCTAGAATGTCTCTGTCTGATTCCAGCTCCTCCCTAGAAAGTCTGTGTCGGCCTCTAGCTTCTCCCTAGAATGTCTGTGTCTGCCTCTAGCTTCTCCCTAGATTGTCTGTGTCTGCCTCTAGCTCCTCCCTAGAAAGTCTGTATCGGCCTCTAGCTCCTCACTAGAATATCTGTGTCGGCCTCTAGCTTCTCCCTATAATGTCTATGTCTGCCTCTACCTCCTCCCTAGAATGTCTGTCTGCCTCTAGCTTCTCCCCAGAATGTCTGTGTCTGCCTCTAGCTCCTCCCTAGAATGTCTGTGTCTGCCTCTAGCTTCTCCCTAGAATGTCTGTGTCTGATTCCAGCTCCTCCCTAGAATGTCTGTGTCTGCCTCTAGCTCCTCCCTAGAATGTCTGTATCTGCCTCTAGCTCCTCCCTAGAATTTCTGGGCCTGCCTCTAGCTCCTCCTCCTTAGAATATCTGTGTCTGCCTCTAGCTCCTCCCTAGAATGTCTGTGTCTGCCTCTAGCCCCTCCCTAGAATGTCTGTGTCTGCTTCTAGCTCCTCCCGAAAATGTCTGTGTCTGCCTCTAGCTCCTCCCTAGAATGTCTGTATCTGCCTCTAGCTCCTCCTCCTTAGAATATCTGTGTCTGCCTCTAGCTCCTCCCTTGAATGTCTGTGTCTGCCTCTAGCTCCTCCCTAGAGTGTCTGTGTCTGATTCAAGCTCCTCCCTAGAATGTCTGTGTCTGCCTCTAGCTCCTCCCTAGAATGTCTGTATCTGCCTCTAGCTCCTCCCTAGAATGTCTGTATCTGCCTCCAGCTCCTCCTCCTTAGAATATCTGTGTTTGACTCTAGCCCCTGCCTAGAATGTCTGTGTCTGCCTCTAGCTTCTCCCTAGAATGTATGTGTCTGCCTCTAGCTCCTCCCTAGAATGTCTGTATCTGCCTCTAGCTCCTCCCTAGAATGTCTGTATCTGCCTCTAGCTCCTCCTCCTTAGAATATCTCTGTCTGCCTCTAGCCCCTCCCTAGAATGTCTGTGTCTGCCTCCAGCTCCTCCCTAGAATGTCTGTGTCTGCCTCTAGCCCCTCCCTAGAATGTCTGTGTCTGCCTCTAGCTCCTCCCTAGAATGTCTGTGTCGGCCTCCAGCTCCTCCCTAGAATGTCTGTGTCTGCCTCTAGCTCCTCCCTTGAATGTCTGTGTCTGCCTCTAGCTCCTCCCTAGAATGTCTGTGTCTGCCTCTAGCTCCTCCCCAGAATGTCTGTGTCTGCCTCTAGCTCCTCCCTAGAATGTCTGTGTCTGCCTCTAGCTCCTCCCTAAAAATGTCTGTGTCTGCCTTTAGCTCCTCCCTAGAATGTCTGTGTCGGCCTATAGCTCCTCCCTAGAATGTCTGAGTCTGCCTCTTGCTCCTCCCCAGAATGTCTGTGTCTGCCTCTAGCTTCTCCTCAGAATGTCTGTGTCTGCCTCTAGCTCCTCCCTAGAATGTCTGTGTCTGCCTCTAGCTCCTCCCTAGAATGTCTGTGTCTGATTCCAGCTCCTCCCTAGAATGTCTGTGTCTGCCTCTAGCTCCTCTCTAGAATGTCTGTATCTGCATCTAGCTCCTCCCTAGAATTTCTGGGCCTGCCTCTAGCTCCTCCTCCTTAGAATATCTGTGTCTGCCTCTAGCTCCTCCCTAGAATGTCTGTGTCTGCCTCTAGGTCCTCCCTAGAATGTCTGTGTCTGACTCTAGCCCCTCCCTAGAATGTCTGTGTCTGCCTCTAGCTCCTCCCGAAAATGTCTGTGTCTGCCTCTAGCTCCTCTCTAGAATGTCTGCATCTGCCTCTAGCTCCTCCTCCTTAGAATATCTGTGTCTGCCTCTAGCTCCTCCCTAGAATGTCTGTGTCTGCCTCTAGCCCCTCCCTAGAATGTCTGTGTCTGCCTCTAGCTCCTCCCGAAAATGTCTGCGTCTGCCTCTAGCTCCTCCCTAGAATGTCTGTATCTGCCTCTAGCTCCTCCTCCTTAGAATATCTGTGTCTGCCCCTAGCTCCTCCCTAGAATGTCTGTGTCTGCCTCTAGCTCCTCCCTAGAATGTCTGTGTCTGATTCCAGCTCCTCCCTAGAATGTCTGTGTCTGCCTCTAGCTCCTCCCTAGAATGTCTGTATCTGCCTCTAGCTCCTCCCTAGAATGTCTGTATCTGCCTCCAGCTCCTCCTCCTTAGAATATCTGTGTTTGACTCTAGCCCCTGCCTAGAATGTCTGTGTCTGCCTCTAGCTCCTCCCTAGAATGTCTGTCTGCCTCTAGCTTCTCCCCAGAATGTCTGTGTCTGCCTCTAGCTCCTCCCTAGAATGTCTGTGTCTGCCTCTAGCTCCTCCCTAGAATGTCTGTATCTGCCTCTAGCTCCTCCCTAGAATGTCTGTATCTGCCTCTAGCTCCTCCTCCTTAGAATATCTGTGTCTGCCTCTAGCCCCTGCCTAGAATGTCTGTCTGCCTCTAGCTCCTCCCTAGAATGTCTGTGTCTGCCTCTAGCCCCTCCCTAGAATGTCTATGTCTGCCTCTAGCTCCTCCCTAGAATGTCTGTGTCGGCCTCCAGCTCCTCCCTAGAATGTCTGTGTCTGCCTCTAGCTCCTCCCTTGAATGTCTGTGTCTGCCTCTAGCTCCTCCCCAGAATGTCTGTGTCTGCCTCTAGCTCCTCCCTAGAATGTCTGTGTATGCCTCTAGCTCCTCCCTAAAAATGTCTGTGTCTGCCTTTAGCTCCTCCCTAGAATGTCTGTGTCGGACTATAGCTCCTCCCTAGAATGTATGAGTCTGCCTCTTGCTCCTCCCTTGAATGTCTGTGTCTGCCTCTAACTCCTCCCTAGAATGTCTGTCTGCCTCTAGCTTCTCCTCAGAATGTCTGTGTCTGCCTCTAGCTCCTCCCTAGAATGTCTGTGTCTGCCTCTAGCTCCTCCCTAGAATGTCTGTGTCTGATTCCAGCTCCTCCCTAGAATGTCTGTGTCTGCCTCGAGCTCCTCTCTAGAATGTCTGTATCTGCCTCTAGCTCCTCCCTAGAATTTCTGGGCCTGCCTCTAGCTCCTCCTCCTTAGAATATCTGTGTCTGCCTCTAGCTCCTCCCTAGAATGTCTGTGTCTGCCTCTAGGTCCTCCCTAGAATGTCTGTGTCTGCCTCTAGCCCCTCCCTAGAATGTCTGTGTCTGCCTCTAGCTCCTCCTGAAAATGTCTGTGTCTGCCTCTAGCTCCTCCCTAGAATGTCTGCATCTGCCTCTAGCTCCTCCTCCTTAGAATATCTGTGTCTGCCTCTAGCTCCTCCCTAGAATGTCTGTGTCTGCCTCTAGCTCCTCCCTAGAATGTCTGTGTCTGATTCCAGTTCCTCCCTAGAATGTCTGTGTCTGCCTCTAGCTCATCCCTAGAATGTCTGTATCTGCCTCTAGCTCCTCCCTAGAATGTCTGTATCTGCCTCTAGCTCCTCCTCCTTAGAATATCTGTGTCTGCCTCTAGCCCCTCCCTAGAATGTCTGTGTCTGCCTCTAGCTTCTCCCTAGAATGTCTGTGTCTGCCTCTATCTCCTCCCTAAAATGTCTGTGCCTTCCTCTAGCTACCCCCAGAATGTCTGTCTGCCTCTTCCTCCTCCATAGAATGTCTGTGTCTACCTCTAGTTTCTCCCTATAATGTCTGTGTCTGCCTCTAGCCCCTCCCTAGAATGTCTGTGTCTGCCTCTAGCTCCTCCCCAGAATGTCTGTGTCTGCCTCTAGCTCCTCCCCAGAATGTGTGTTTCCTCTAGCTCCTCCCTAGAATGTCTGTCTGCCTCTAGCTCCTCCCTAGAAAGTCTGTGTCGGCCTCTAGCTCCTCCCTAGAATGTCTGTGTCTGCCTCTAGCTCCTCCCTAGATTGTCTGAGTCTGCCTCTAGCTCCTCCCTAGAATGTCTGTGTCTGCCTCTAGCTCCTCCCTAGAATGTCTGTTTCTGCCTCTAGCTCCTCCCTAGATTGTCTGTGTCTGCCTCTAGCTCCTCCCTATATTGTCTGTGTCTGCCTCTAGCTCCTCCCTAGAATGTCTGTGTCTGCCTCTAGCTACTCCCTAGAAAGTCTGTGTCGGCCTCTAGCTCCTCACTAGAATGTCTCTCTGCCTCTAGCTTCTCCCTAGAATGTCTGTGTCTGCCTCTAGCTCCTCCCTAGAATGCCTGTGTCTGCCTCTAGCTCCTCCCTAGAAAGTCTGTGTTGGCCTCTAGCTCCTCCCTAGAATGTCTGTGTCTGCCTCTAGCTCCTCCCTAGAAAGTCTGTGTCTGCCTCTAGCTCCTCCCTAGAACATCTGAGTCGGCCTCTTGCTCCTCCCTAGAATGTCTGTGTCTGCCTCTAGCTCCTCCCTAGAATATCTGTGTCTGCCTCTAGCTTCTCCCAAGATTGTCTGCGTCTGCCTCTAGCTCCTCCCTAGAAAGTCTGTGTCGGCCTCTAGCTCCTCCCTAGAAAGTCTGTGTCGGCCTCAAGCTCCTCACTAGAATGTCTCTCTGCCTCTAGCTTCTCCCTAGAATGTCTGTGTCTGCCTCTAGCACCTCCCTAGAAAGTCTGTGTCGGCCTCTAGCTCCTCACTAGAATGTCTCTCTGCCTCTAGCTTCTCCCTAGAATGTCTGTGTCTGCCTCTAGCTCCTCCCTAGAAAGTCTGTGTCGGCCTCTAGCTTCTCCCTAGAATGTCTGTGTCTGCCTCTAGCTTCTCCCTAGAATGTCTGTGTCTGCCTCTAGCGTCTCCCTAGAATGTCTGTGTCTGCCTCTAGCTCCTCCCTAGAAAGTCTGTGTCGGCCTCTAGCTCCTCACTAGAATGTCTCTCTGCCTCTAGCTTCTCCCTAGAATGTCTGTGTCTGCCTCTAGCTCCTCCCTAGAAAGTCTGTGTCGGCCTCTAGCTCCTCACTAGAATGGCTCTCTGCCTCTAGCTCCTCCCTAGAATGTCTCTCTGCCTCTAGCTTCTCCCTAGAATGTCGGTGTCTGCCTCTAGCTCCTCCCTAGAAAGTCTGTGTCGGCCTCTAGCTCCTCACTAGAATGTCTGTGTCGGCCTCTAGCTCCTCCCTAGAATGTCTGTCTGCCTCTAACTTCTCCCCAGAATGTCTGTGTCTGCCTCTAGCTCCTCCCTAGAATGTCTGTGTCTGATTCCAGCTCCTCCCTAGAATGTCTGTCTGCCTCTAGCTCCTCCCCAGAATGTCTGTGTCTGCCTCTAGCTCCTCCCTAGAATATCTGTATCTGCCTCTAGCTCCTCCTCCTTAGAATGTCTGTGTCTGCCTCTAGCCCCTCCCTAGAATGTCTGTGTCTGCCTCTAGCTCCTCCCTAGAATGTCTGTATCTGCCTCTAGCTCCTCCCTAGAATGTCTGTATCTGCCTCTAGCTCCTACTCCTTAGAATATCTGTGTCTGCCTCTAGCTCCTCCCTAGAATGTCTGTGTCTGCCTCTAGCTCCTCCCTAGAATGTCTGTGTCTGATTCCAGCTCCTCCCTAGAATGTCTGTGTCTGCCTCTAGCTCCGCCCTAGAATGTCTGTATCTGCCTCTAGCTCTTCCCCAGAATGTCTGTATCTGCTTCTAGCTCCTCCTCCTTAGAATATCTGTGTCTGCCTCTAGCCCCTCCCTAGAATGTCTGTGTCTGCCTCTAGCTTCTCCCTAGAATGTCTGTGTCTGCCTCTAGCTCCTCCCTAGAATGTCTGTCTGCCTCTAGCTTCTCCCCAGAATGTGTGTGTCGGCCTCTAGCTCCTCCCTAGAATGTCTGTGTCTGCCTCTAGCTCCTCCCTTGAATGTCTGTGTCTGCCTCTAGCTCCTCCCTAGAATGTCTGTGTCTGCCTCTATCTCCTCCCCAGAATGTCTGTGTCTGCCTCAAGCTCCTCCCTAGATTGTCTGTGTCTGCCTCTAGCTCCTCCCTAGAATGTCTGTGTCTGCCTCTAGCTACTCCCTAGAAAGTCTGTGTCGGCCTCTAGCTCCTCACTAGAATGTCTCTCTGCCTCTAGCTTCTCCCTAGAATGTCTGTGTCTGCCTCTAGCTCCTCCCTAGAAAGTCTGTGTCGGCCTCTAGCTCCTCACTAGAATGTCTCTCTGCCTCTAGCTTCTCCCTAGAATGTCTGTGTCTGCCTCTAGCTCCCCCCAGAATGTCTGTGTCTGCCTCTAGTTCCTCCCTAGAATGCCTGTGTCTGCCTCTAGCTCCTCCCTAGAAAGTCTGTGTTGGCCTCTAGCTCCTCCCTAGAATGTCTGTGTCTGCCTCTAGCTCCTCCCTAGAAAGTCTGTGTCTGCCTCTAGCTCCTCCCTAGAAAGTCTGAGTCGGCCTCTTGCTCCTCCCTAGAATGTCTGTGTCTGCCTCTAGCTCCTCCCTAGAATATCTGTGTCTGCCTCTAGCTTCTCCCTAGATTGTCTGCGTCTGCCTCTAGCTCCTCCCTAGAAAGTCTGTGTCGGCCTCTAGCTCCTCCCTAGAAAGTCTGTGTCGGCCTCAAGCTCCTCACTAGAATGTCTCTCTGCCTCTAGCTTCTCCCTAGAATGTCTGTGTCTGCCTCTAGCACCTCCCTAGAAAGTCTGTGTCGGCCTCTAGCTCCTCACTAGAATGTCTCTCTGCCTCTAGCTTCTCCCTAGAATGTCTGTGTCTGCCTCTAGCTCCACCCAGAATGTCTGTGTCTGCCTCTAGCTCCTCCCTAGAATTTCTTTGTCTGCCTCTAGCTCCTCCCTAGAATGTCTGTGTCGGCCTCTAGCTCCTCCCTAGAATGTCTGTCTGCCTCTAACTTCTCCCCAGAATGTCTGTGTCTGCCTCTAGCTCCTCCCTAGAATGTCTGTGTCTGATTCCAGCTCCTCCCTAGAATGTCTGTCTGCCTCTAGCTCCTCCCCAGAATGTCTGTGTCTGCCTCTAGCTCCTCCCTAGAATATCTGTATCTACCTCTAGCTCCTCCTCCTTAGAATGTCTGTGTCTGCCTCTAGCCCCTCCCTAGAATGTCTGTGTCTGCCTCTAGCTCCTCCCTAGAATGTCTGTATCTGCCTCTAGCTCCTCCCTAGAATGTCTGTATCTGCCTCTAGCTCCTACTCCTTAGAATATCTGTGTCTGCCTCTAGCTCCTCCCTAGAATGTCTGTGTCTGCCTCTAGCTCCTCCCTAGAATGTCTGTGTCTGATTCCAGCTCCTCCCTAGAATGTCTGTGTCTGCCTCTAGCTCCGCCCTAGAATGTCTGTATCTGCCTCTAGCTCTTCCCCAGAATGTCTGTATCTGCTTCTAGCTCCTCCTCCTTAGAATATCTGTGTCTGCCTCTAGCCCCTCCCTAGAATGTCTGTGTCTGCCTCTAGCTTCTCCCTAGAATGTCTGTGTCTGCCTCTAGCTCCTCCCTAGAATGTCTGTCTGCCTCTAGCTTCTCCCCAGAATGTGTGTGTCGGCCTCTAGCTCCTCCCTAGAATGTCTGTGTCTGCCTCTAGCTCCTCCCTTGAATGTCTGTGTCTGCCTCTAGCTCCTCCCTAGAATGTCTGTGTCTGCCTCTATCTCCTCCCCAGAATGTCTGTGTCTGCCTCAAGCTCCTCCCTAGATTGTCTGTGTCTGCCTCTAGCTCCTCCCTAGAATGTCTGTGTCTGCCTCTAGCTACTCCCTAGAAAGTCTGTGTCGGCCTCTAGCTCCTCACTAGAATGTCTCTCTGCCTCTAGCTTCTCCCTAGAATGTCTGTGTCTGCCTCTAGCTCCTCCCTAGAAAGTCTGTGTCGGCCTCTAGCTCCTCACTAGAATGTCTCTCTGCCTCTAGCTTCTCCCTAGAATGTCTGTGTCTGCCTCTAGCTCCCCCCAGAATGTCTGTGTCTGCCTCTAGTTCCTCCCTAGAATGCCTGTGTCTGCCTCTAGCTCCTCCCTAGAAAGTCTGTGTTGGCCTCTAGCTCCTCCCTAGAATGTCTGTGTCTGCCTCTAGCTCCTCCCTAGAAAGTCTGTGTCTGCCTCTAGCTCCTCCCTAGAAAGTCTGAGTCGGCCTCTTGCTCCTCCCTAGAATGTCTGTGTCTGCCTCTAGCTCCTCCCTAGAATATCTGTGTCTGCCTCTAGCTTCTCCCTAGATTGTCTGCGTCTGCCTCTAGCTCCTCCCTAGAAAGTCTGTGTCGGCCTCTAGCTCCTCCCTAGAAAGTCTGTGTCGGCCTCAAGCTCCTCACTAGAATGTCTCTCTGCCTCTAGCTTCTCCCTAGAATGTCTGTGTCTGCCTCTAGCACCTCCCTAGAAAGTCTGTGTCGGCCTCTAGCTCCTCACTAGAATGTCTCTCTGCCTCTAGCTTCTCCCTAGAATGTCTGTGTCTGCCTCTAGCTCCACCCAGAATGTCTGTGTCTGCCTCTAGCTCCTCCCTAGAATGTCTGTGTCGGCCTCTAGCTTCTCCCTAGAATGTCTGTGTCTGCCTCTAGCTTCTCCCTAGAATGTCTGTGTCTGCCTCTAGCTTCTCCCTAGAATTTATACATATTAGTCCATATAATTATTGCTGGAACACATTCAAAAATCTGATATCACCCAAAAGGCCCCCAAGAATGTTATTCAGGGCCCAGAATGTTTTAGTTCAAAAATATAAATTTTTATTGATCCATAAGAAACAACTTTATAAAAAAACATATAAAATATGACAATTTGTACATGTACCTCCAATCCAAAAGAACAACAATTGACATGTGCTTAATAATAATACCTGACATGCATATTTCTCTTTGGTTGAATACCTTATTTCAAGTCAATTTTTATATGACAATGCTATGCAGGCTCTAAGTTACTATTACTGCAAGGTGGCTGCCTTAAAAATCACTAAAGTGCCAATGTGCTTATTTATATGCCAGAATTTGGCGGCCAAAATCCACTATGGAAATGCTAATATATATAAAGGTAAAGTAAATCGACTGTTTTTTTGGCTCAACTTCACTGGAAGGTCCCTTAGTGGTCACCTTAATAGTCCTGCACATACTCAGTTAGAATGTTACGATGGTAAGTATAAAATGTAAAAGCATATTCACCTTGCTGAAGCACACGCAATGGAAAACCCCTACGCGCGTTTCGATAGTATCTTCATCCGGGGGCGTCTGCCTCTAGCTCCTCCCTAGAATGTCTGTATCTGCCTCTAGCTCCTCCTCCTTAGAATGTCTGTGTCTGCCTCTAGCCCCTCCCTAGAATGTCTGTGTCTGCCTCTAGCTCCTCCCTAGAATGTCTGTATCTGCCTCTAGCTCCTCCCTAGAATGTCTGTATCTGCCTCTAGCTCCTCCTCCTTAGAATATCTGTGTCTGCCTCTAGCTCCTCCCTAGAATGTCTGTGTCTGCCTCTAGCTCCTCCCTAGAATGTCTGTGTCTGATTCCAGCTCCTCCCTAGAATGTCTGTGTCTGCTTCTAGCTCCTCCTCCTTAGAATATCTGTGTCTGCCTCTAGCCCCTCCCTAGAATGTCTGTGTCTGCCTCTAGCTTCTCCCCAGAATGTGTGTGTCGGCCTCTAGCGCCTCCCTAGAATGTCTGTATCTGCCTCTAGCTCCTCCCCAGAATGTCTGTATCTGCTTCTAGCTCCTCCTCCTTAGAATATCTGTGTCTGCCTCTAGCTCCTCCCTAGAATGTCTGTGTCTGATTCCAGCTCCTCCCTAGAATGTCTGTGTCTGCCTCTAGCTCCTCCCTAGAATGTCTGTGTCTGATTCCAGCTCCTCCCTAGAATGTCTGTGTCTGCCTCTAGCTCCTCCCCAGAATGTCTGTGTCTGCCTCAAGCTCCTCCCTAGAATGTCTGTGTCTGCCTCTAGCTCCTCCCTAGAATGTCTGTGTCTGATTCCAGCTCCTCCCTAGAATGTCTGTGTCTGCCTCTATCTCCTCCCCAGAATGTCTGTGTCTGCCTCAAGCTCCTCCCTAGAATGTCTGTGTCTGCCTCTAGCCCCTGCCTAGAATGTCTGTGTCTGCCTCTAGCTTCTCCCTAGAATGTCTGTGTCTGCCTCTAGCTCCTCCCTAGAATGTCTGTCTGCCTCTAGCTTCTCCCCAGAATGTCTGTGTCTGCCTCTAGCTCCTCCCTAGAATGTCTGTGTCTGCCTCTAGCTCCTCCCTAGAATGTCTGTATCTGCCTCTAGCTCCTCCCTAGAATGTCTGTGTATGCCTCTAGCTCCTCCCTAAAAATGTCTGTGTCTGCCTTTAGCTCCTCCCTAGAAGGTCTGTGTCGGACTATAGCTCCTCCCTAGAATGTATGAGTCTGCCTCTTGCTCCTCCCTTGAATGTCTGTGTCTGCCTCTAACTCCTCCCTAGAATGTCTGTCTGCCTCTAGCTTCTCCTCAGAATGTCTGTGTCTGCCTCTAGCTCCTCCCTAGAATGTCTGTGTCTGCCTCTAGCTCCTCCCTAGAATGTCTGTGTCTGATTCCAGTTCCTCCCTAGAATGTCTGTGTCTGCCTCTAGCTCATCCCTAGAATGTCTGTATCTGCCTCTAGCTCCTCCCTAGAATGTCTGTATCTGCCTCTAGCTCCTCCTCCTTAGAATATCTGTGTCTGCCTCTAGCCCCTCCCTAGAATGTCTGTGTCTGCCTCTAGCTTCTCCCTAGAATGTCTGTGTCTGCCTCTATCTCCTCCCTAAAATGTCTGTGTCTGCCTCTAGCTTCTCCCTAGAATGTCTGTGTCTGCCTCTAGCTTCTCCCTAGAATGTCTGTGTCTGCCCCTAGCTCCTCCTTAGAAAGTCTGTGTCGGCCTCTAGCTCCTCACTAGAATGTCTCTCTGCCTCTAGCTCCCCCCAGAATGTCTGTGTCTGCCTCTAGCTCCTGCCTAGAATTTCTGTGTCTGCCTCTAGCTCCTCCCTAGAAAGTCTGTGTCGGCCTCTAGCTTCTCCCTAGAATGTCTGTGTCTGACTCTAGCTTCTCCCTAGAATGTCTGTGTCTGCCTCTAGCTTCTCCCTAGAATGTCTGTGTCTGCCCCTAGCTCCTCCTTAGAAAGTCTGTGTCGGCCTCTAGCTCCTCACTAGAATGTCTCTCTGCCTCTAGCTTCTCCCTAGAATGTCTGTGTCTGCCTCTAGCTCCTCCCTAGAAAGTCTGTGTCGGCCTCTAGCTCCTCACTAGAATGGCTCTCTGCCTCTAGCTCCTCCCTAGAATGTCTCTCTGCCTCTAGCTTCTCCCTAGAATGTCTGTGTCTGCCTCTAGCTCCTCCCTAGAAAGTCTGTGTCGGCCTCTAGCTCCTCACTAGAATGTCTGTGTCGGCCTCTAGCTCCTCCCTAGAATGTCTGTCTGCCTCTAACTTCTCCCCAGAATGTCTGTGTCTGCCTCTAGCTCCTCCCTAGAATGTCTGTATCTGATTCCAGCTCCTCCCTAGAATGTCTGTGTCTGCCTCTAGCTCCTCCCCAGAATGTCTGTGTCTGCCTCTAGCTCCTCCCTAGAATGTCTGTATATGCCTCTAGCTCCTCCTCCTTAGAATGTCTGTGTCTGCCTCTAGCCCCTCCCTAGAATGTCTGTGTCTGCCTCTAGCTCCTCCCTAGAATGTCTGTATCTGCCTCTAGCTCCTCCCTAGAATGTCTGTATCTGCCTCTAGCTCCTCCTCCTTAGAATATCTGTGTCTGCCTCTAGCTCCTCTCTAGAATGTCTGTGTCTGCCTCTAGCTCCTCCCTAGAATGTCTGTGTCTGATTCCAGCTCCTCCCTAGAATGTCTGTGTCTGCCTCTAGCTCCGCCCTAGAATGTCTGTATCTGCCTCTAGCTCCTCCCCAGAATGTCTGTATCTGCTTCTAGCTCCTCCTCCTTAGAATATCTGTGTCTGCCTCTAGCCCCTCCCTAGAATGTCTGTGTCTGCCTCTAGCTTCTCCCTAGAATGTCTGTGTCTGCATCTAGCTCCTCCCTAGAATGTCTGTCTGCCTCTAGTTTCTCCCCAGAATGTGTGTGTCGGCCTCTAGCGCCTCCCTAGAATGTCTGTGTCTGCCTCTAGCTCCTCCCTTGAATGTCTGTGTCTGCCTCTAGCTCCTCCCTAGAATGTCTGTGTCTGCCTCTATCTCCTCCCCAGAATGTCTGTGTCTGCCTCAAGCTCCTCCCTAGAATGTATGTGTCTGCCTCTAGCTCCTCCCTAGAATGTCTGTGTCTGATTCCAGCTCCTCCCTAGAATGTCTGTGTCTGCCTCTAGCTCCTCCCTAGAATGTCTGTGTCTGATTCCAGCTCCTCCCTAGAATGTCTGTGTCTGCCTCTAGCTCCTCCCCAGAATGTCTGTGTCTGCCTCAAGCTCCTCCCTAGAATGTCTGTGTCTGCCTCTAGCTCCTCCCTAGAATGTCTGTGTCTGATTCCAGCTCCTCCCTAGAATGTCTGTGTCTGCCTCTATCTCCTCCCCAGAATGTCTGTGTCTGCCTCAAGCTCCTCCCTAGAATGTCTGTGTCTGCCTCTAGCCCCTGCCTAGAATGTCTGTGTCTGCCTCTAGCTTCTCCCTAGAATGTCTGTGTCTGCCTCTAGCTCCTCCCTAGAATGTCTGTCTGCCTCTAGCTTCTCCCCAGAATGTCTGTGTCTGCCTCTAGCTCCTCCCTAGAATGTCTGTGTCTGCCTCTAGATCCTCCCTAGAATGTCTGTATCTGCCTCTAGCTCCTCCCTAGAATGTCTGTGTATGCCTCTAGCTCCTCCCTAAAAATGTCTGTATCTGCCTTTAGCTCCTCCCTAGAATGTCTGTGTCGGACTATAGCTCCTCCCTAGAATGTATGAGTCTGCCTCTTGCTCCTCCCTTGAATGTCTGTGTCTGCCTCTAACTCCTCCCTAGAATGTCTGTCTGCCTCTAGCTTCTCCTCAGAATGTCTGTGTCTGCCTCTAGCTCCTCCCTAGAATGTCTTTGTCTGCCTCTAGCTCCTCCCTAGAATGTCTGTGTCTGATTCCAGCTCCTCCCTAGAATGTCTGTGTCTGCCTCGAGCTCCTCTCTAGAATGTCTGTATCTGCCTCTAGCTCCTCCCTAGAATTTCTGGGCCTGCCTCTAGCTCCTCCTCCTTAGAATATCTGTGTCTGCCTCTAGCTCCTCCCTAGAATGTCTGTGTCTGCCTCTAGGTCCTCCCTAGAATGTCTGTGTCTGCCTCTAGCCCCTCCCTAGAATGTCTGTGTCTGCCTCTAGCTCCTCCTGAAAATGTCTGTGTCTGCCTCTAGCTCCTCCCTAGAATGTCTGCATCTGCCTCTAGCTCCTCCTCCCTAGAATGTCTGTGTCTGCCTCTAGCTCCTCCCTAGAATGTCTGTGTCTGATTCCAGTTCCTCCCTAGAATGTCTGTGTCTGCCTCTAGCTCATCCCTAGAATGTCTGTATCTGCCTCTAGCTCCTCCCTAGAATGTCTGTATCTGCCTCTAGCTCCTCCTCCTTAGAATATCTGTGTCTGCCTCTAGCCCCTCCCTAGAATGTCTGTGTCTGCCTCTAGCTTCTCCCTAGAATGTCTGTGTCTGCCTCTATCTCCTCCCTAAAATGTCTGTGCCTTCCTCTAGCTACCCCCAGAATGTCTGTCTGCCTCTTCCTCCTCCATAGAATGTCTGTGTCTACCTCTAGTTTCTCCCTATAATGTCTGTGTCTGCCTCTAGCCCCTCCCTAGAATGTCTGTGTCTGCCTCTAGCTCCTCCCCAGAATGTCGGTGTCTGCCTCTAGCTCCTCCCCAGAATGTGTGTTTCCTCTAGCTCCTCCCTAGAATGTCTGTCTGCCTCTAGCTCCTCCCTAGAAAGTCTGTGTCGGCCTCTAGCTCCTCCCTAGAATGTCTGTGTCTGCCTCTAGCTCCTCCCTAGATTGTCTGAGTCTGCCTCTAGCTCCTCCCTAGAATGTCTGTGTCTGCCTCTAGCTCCTCCCTAGAATGTCTGTTTCTGCCTCTAGCTCCTCCCTAGATTGTCTGTGTCTGCCTCTAGCTCCTCCCTATATTGTCTGTGTCTGCCTCTAGCTGCTCCCTAGAATGTCTGTGTCTGCCTCTAGCTACTCCCTAGAAAGTCTGTGTCGGCCTCTAGCTCCTCACTAGAATGTCTCTCTGCCTCTAGCTTCTCCCTAGAATGTCTGTGTCTGCCTCTAGCTCCTCCCTAGAATGCCTGTGTCTGCCTCTAGCTCCTCCCTAGAAAGTCTGAGTCGGCCTCTTGCTCCTCCCTAGAATGTCTGTGTCTGCCTCTAGCTCCTCCCTAGAATATCTGTGTCTGCCTCTAGCTTCTCCCTAGATTGTCTGCGTCTGCCTCTAGCTCCTCCCTAGAAAGTCTGTGTCGGCCTCTAGCTCCTCCCTAGAAAGTCTGTGTCGGCCTCAAGCTCCTCACTAGAATGTCTCTCTGCCTCTAGCTTCTCCCTAGAATGTCTGTGTCTGCCTCTAGCACCTCCCTAGAAAGTCTGTGTCGGCCTCTAGCTCCTCACTAGAATGTCTCTCTGCCTCTAGCTTCTCCCTAGAATGTCTGTGTCTGCCTCTAGCTCCTCCCTAGAAAGTCTGTGTCGGCCTCTAGCTTCTCCCTAGAATGTCTGTGTCTGCCTCTAGCTTCTCCCTAGAATGTCTGTGTCTGCCTCTAGCGTCTCCCTAGAATGTCTGTGTCTGCCTCTAGCTCCTCCCTAGAAAGTCTGTGTCGGCCTCTAGCTCCTCACTAGAATGTCTCTCTGCCTCTAGCTTCTCCCTAGAATGTCTGTGTCTGCCTCTAGCTCCTCCCTAGAAAGTCTGTGTCGGCCTTTAGCTCCTCACTAGAATGGCTCTCTGCCTCTAGCTCCTCCCTAGAATGTCTCTCTGCCTCTAGCTTCTCCCTAGAATGTCGGTGTCTGCCTCTAGCTCCTCCCTAGAAAGTCTGTGTCGGCCTCTAGCTCCTCACTAGAATGTCTGTGTCGGCCTCTAGCTCCTCCCTAGAATGTCTGTCTGCCTCTAACTTCTCCCCAGAATGTCTGTGTCTGCCTCTAGCTCCTCCCTAGAATGTCTGTGTCTGATTCCAGCTCCTCCCTAGAATGTCTGTGTCTGCCTCTAGCTCCTCTCCAGAATGTCTGTGTCTGCCTCTAGCTCCTCCCTAGAATATCTGTATCTGCCTCTAGCTCCTCCTCCTTAGAATGTCTGTGTCTGCCTCTAGCCCCTCCCTAGAATGTCTGTGTCTGCCTCTAGCTCCTCCCTAGAATGTCTGTATCTGCCTCTAGCTCCTCCCTAGAATGTCTGTATCTGCCTCTAGCTCCTCCTCCTTAGAATATCTGTGTCTGCCTCTAGCTCCTCCCTAGAATGTCTGTGTCTGCCTCTAGCTCCTCCCTAGAATGTCTGTGTCTGATTCCAGCTCCTCCCTAGAATGTCTGTGTCTGCCTCTAGCTCCGCCCTAGAATGTCTGTATCTGCCTCTAGCTCTTCCCCAGAATGTCTGTATCTGCTTCTAGCTCCTCCTCCTTAGAATATCTGTGTCTGCCTCTAGCCCCTCCCTAGAATGTCTGTGTCTGCCTCTAGCTTCTCCCTAGAATGTCTGTGTCTGCCTCTAACTCCTCCCTAGAATGTCTGTCTGCCTCTAGCTTCTCCCCAGAATGTGTGTGTCGGCCTCTAGCTCCTCCCTAGAATGTCTGTGTCTGCCTCTAGCTCCTCCCTTGAATGTCTGTGTCTGCCTCTAGCTCCTCCCTAGAATGTCTGTGTCTGCCTCTATCTCCTCCCCAGAATGTCTGTGTCTGCCTCAAGCTCCTCCCTAGATTGTCTGTGTCTGCCTCTAGCTCCTCCCTAGAATGTCTGTGTCTGCCTCTAGCTACTCCCTAGAAAGTCTGTGTCGGCCTCTAGCTCCTCACTAGAATGTCTCTCTGCCTCTAGCTTCTCCCTAGAATGTCTGTGTCTGCCTCTAGCTCCTCCCTAGAAAGTCTGTGTCGGCCTCTAGCTCCTCACTAGAATGTCTCTCTGCCTCTAGCTTCTCCCTAGAATGTCTGTGTCTGCCTCTAGCTCCCCCCAGAATGTCTGTGTCTGCCTCTAGCTCCTCCCTAGAATGCCTGTGTCTGCCTCTAGCTCCTCCCTAGAAAGTCTGTGTTGGCCTCTAGCTCCTCCCTAGAATGTCTGTGTCTGCCTCTAGCTCCTCCCTAGAAAGTCTGTGTCTGCCTCTAGCTCCTCCCTAGAAAGTCTGAGTCGGCCTCTTGCTCCTCCCTAGAATGTCTGTGTCTGCCTCTAGCTCCTCCCTAGAATATCTGTGTCTGCCTCTAGCTTCTCCCTAGATTGTCTGCGTCTGCCTCTAGCTCCTCCCTAGAAAGTCTGTGTCGGCCTCTAGCTCCTCCCTAGAAAGTCTGTGTCGGCCTCAAGCTCCTCACTAGAATGTCTCTTTGCCTCTAGCTTCTCCCTAGAATGTCTGTGTCTGCCTCTAGCACCTCCCTAGAAAGTCTGTGTCGGCCTCTAGCTCCTCACTAGAATGTCTCTCTGCCTCTAGCTTCTCCCTAGAATGTCTGTGTCTGCCTCTAGCTCCCCCCAGAATGTCTGTGTCTGCCTCTAGCTCCTCCCTAGAATTTCTGTGTCTGCCTCTAGCTCCTCCCTAGAAAGTCTGTGTCGGCCTCTAGCTTCTCCCTAGAATGTCTGTGTCTGCCTCTAGCTTCTCCCTAGAATGTCTGTGTCTGCCTCTAGCTTCTCCCTAGAATGTCTGTGTCTGCCCCTAGCTCCTCCCTAGAAAGTCTGTGTCGGCCTCTAGCTCCTCACTAGAATGTCTCTCTGCCTCTAGCTTCTCCCTAGAATGTCTGTGTCTGCCTCTAGCTCCTCCCTAGAAAGTCTGTGTCGGCCTCTAGCTCCTCACTAGAATGGCTCTCTGCCTCTAGCTCCTCCCTAGAATGTCTCTCTGCCTCTAGCTTCTCCCTAGAATGTCTGTGTCTGCCTCTAGCTCCTCCCTAGAAAGTCTGTGTCGGCCTCTAGCTCCTCACTAGAATGTCTGTGTCGGCCTCTAGCTCCTCCCTAGAATGTCTGTCTGCCTCTAACTTCTCCCCAGAATGTCTGTGTCTGCCTCTAGCTCCTCCCTAGAATGTCTGTATCTGATTCCAGCTCCTCCCTAGAATGTCTGTGTCTGCCTCTAGCTCCTCCCCAGAATGTCTGTGTCTGCCTCTAGCTCCTCCCTAGAATGTCTGTATCTGCCTCTAGCTCCTCCTCCTTAGAATGTCTGTGTCTGCCTCTAGCCCCTCCCTAGAATGTCTGTGTCTGCCTCTAGCTCCTCCCTAGAATGTCTGTATCTGCCTCTAGCTCCTCCCTAGAATGTCTGTATCTGCCTCTAGCTCCTCCCTAGAATGTCTGTGTCCGATTCCAGCTCCTCCCTAGAATGTCTGTGTCTGCCTCTAGCTCCGCCCTAGAATGTCTGTATCTGCCTCTAGCTCCTCCCCAGAATGTCTGTATCTGCTTCTAGCTCCTCCTCCTTAGAATATCTGTGTCTGCCTCTAGCCCCTCCCTAGAATGTCTGTGTCTGCCTCTAGCTTCTCCCTAGAATGTCTGAGTCTGCCTCTAGCTCCTCCCTAGAATGTCTGTGTCTGCCTCTAGCTCCTCCCTAGAATGTCTGTTTCTGCCTCTAGCTCCTCCCTAGATTGTCTGTGTCTGCCTCTAGCTCCTCCCTATATTGTCTGTGTCTGCCTCTAGCTGCTCCCTAGAATGTCTGTGTCTGCCTCTAGCTACTCCCTAGAAAGTCTGTGTCGGCCTCTAGCTCCTCACTAGAATGTCTCTCTGCCTCTAGCTTCTCCCTAGAATGTCTGTGTCTGCCTCTAGCTCCTCCCTAGAATGCCTGTGTCTGCCTCTAGCTCCTCCCTAGAAAGTCTGTGTTGGCCTCTAGCTCCTCCCTAGAATGTCTGTGTCTGCCTCTAGCTCCTCCCTAGAAAGTCTGTGTCTGCCTCTAGCTCCTCCCTAGAAAGTCTGAGTCGGCCTCTTGCTCCTCCCTAGAATGTCTGTGTCTGCCTCTAGCTCCTCCCTAGAATATCTGTGTCTGCCTCTAGCTTCTCCCTAGATTGTCTGCGTCTGCCTCTAGCTCCTCCCTAGAAAGTCTGTGTCGGCCTCTAGCTCCTCCCTAGAAAGTCTGTGTCGGCCTCAAGCTCCTCACTAGAATGTCTCTCTGCCTCTAGCTTCTCCCTAGAATGTCTGTGTCTGCCTCTAGCACCTCCCTAGAAAGTCTGTGTCGGCCTCTAGCTCCTCACTAGAATGTCTCTCTGCCTCTAGCTTCTCCCTAGAATGTCTGTGTCTGCCTCTAGCTCCTCCCTAGAAAGTCTGTGTCGGCCTCTAGCTTCTCCCTAGAATGTCTGTGTCTGCCTCTAGCTTCTCCCTAGAATGTCTGTGTCTGCCTCTAGCGTCTCCCTAGAATGTCTGTGTCTGCCTCTAGCTCCTCCCTAGAAAGTCTGTGTCGGCCTCTAGCTCCTCACTAGAATGTCTCTCTGCCTCTAGCTTCTCCCTAGAATGTCTGTGTCTGCCTCTAGCTCCTCCCTAGAAAGTCTGTGTCGGCCTCTAGCTCCTCACTAGAATGGCTCTCTGCCTCTAGCTCCTCCCTAGAATGTCTCGCTGCCTCTAGCTTCTCCCTAGAATGTCGGTGTCTGCCTCTAGCTCCTCCCTAGAAAGTCTGTGTCGGCCTCTAGCTCCTCACTAGAATGTCTGTGTCGGCCTCTAGCTCCTCCCTAGAATGTCTGTCTGCCTCTAACTTCTCCCCAGAATGTCTGTGTCTGCCTCTAGCTCCTCCCTAGAATGTCTGTGTCTGATTCCAGCTCCTCCCTAGAATGTCTGTGTCTGCCTCTAGCTCCTCCCCAGAATGTCTGTGTCTGCCTCTAGCTCCTCCCTAGAATACCTGTATCTGCCTCTAGCTCCTCCTCCTTAGAATGTCTGTGTCTGCCTCTAGCCCCTCCCTAGAATGTCTGTGTCTGCCTCTAGCTCCTCCCTAGAATGTCTGTATCTGCCTCTAGCTCCTCCCTAGAATGTCTGTATCTGCCTCTAGCTCCTCCTCCTTAGAATATCTGTGTCTGCCTCTAGCTCCTCCCTAGAATGTCTGTGTCTGCCTCTAGCTCCGCCCTAGAATGTCTGTATCTGCCTCTAGCTTCTCCCTAGAATGTCTGTGTCTGCCTCTAACTCCTCCCTAGAATGTCTGTCTGCCTCTAGCTTCTCCCCAGAATGTGTGTGTCGGCCTCTAGCTCCTCCCTAGAATGTCTGTGTCTGCCTCTAGCTCCTCCCTTGAATGTCTGTGTCTGCCTCTAGCTCCTCCCTAGAATGTCTGTGTCTGCCTCTATCTCCTCCCCAGAATGTCTGTGTCTGCCTCAAGCTCCTCCCTAGATTGTCTGTGTCTGCCTCTAGCTCCTCCCTAGAATGTCTGTGTCTGCCTCTAGCTACTCCCTAGAAAGTCTGTGTCGGCCTCTAGCTCCTCACTAGAATGTCTCTCTGCCTCTAGCTTCTCCCTAGAATGTCTGTGTCTGCCTCTAGCTCCTCCCTAGAAAGTCTGTGTCGGCCTCTAGCTCCTCACTAGAATGTCTCTCTGCCTCTAGCTTCTCCCTAGAATGTCTGTGTCTGCCTCTAGCTCCCCCCAGAATGTCTGTGTCTGCCTTTAGCTCCTCCCTAGAATGCCTGTGTCTGCCTCTAGCTCCTCCCTAGAAAGTCTTTGTTGGCCTCTAGCTCCTCCCTAGAATGTCTGTGTCTGCCTCTAGCTCCTCCCTAGAAAGTCTGTGTCTGTCTCTAGCTCCTCCCTAGAAAGTCTGAGTCGGCCTCTTGCTCCTCCCTAGAATGTCTGTGTCTGCCTCTAGCTCCTCCCTAGAATATCTGTGTCTGCCTCTAGCTTCTCCCTAGATTGTCTGCGTCTGCCTCTAGCTCCTCCCTAGAAAGTCTGTGTCGGCCTCTAGCTCCTCCCTAGAAAGTCTGTGTCGGCCTCAAGCTCCTCACTAGAATGTCTCTCTGCCTCTAGCTTCTCCCTAGAATGTCTGTGTCTGCCTCTAGCACCTCCCTAGAAAGTCTGTGTCGGCCTCTAGCTCCTCACTAGAATGTCTCTCTGCCTCTAGCTTCTCCCTAGAATGTCTGTGTCTGCCTCTAGCTCCCCCCAGAATGTCTGTGTCTGCCTCTAGCTCCTCCCTAGAATTTCTGTGTCTGCCTCTAGCTCCTCCCTAGAAAGTCTGTGTCGGCCTCTAGCTTCTCCCTAGAATGTCTGTGTCTGCCTCTAGCTTCTCCCTAGAATGTCTGTGTCTGCCTCTAGCTTCTCCCTAGAATGTCTGTGTCTGCCCCTAGCTCCTCCCTAGAAAGTCTGTGTCGGCCTCTAGCTCCTCACTAGAATGTCTCTCTGCCTCTAGCTTCTCCCTAGAATGTCTGTGTCTGCCTCTAGCTCCTCCCTAGAAAGTCTGTGTCGGCCTCTAGCTCCTCACTAGAATGGCTCTCTGCCTCTAGCTCCTCCCTAGAATGTCTCTCTGCCTCTAGCTTCTCCCTAGAATGTGTGTGTCTGCCTCTAGCTCCTCCCTAGAAAGTCTGTGTCGGCCTCTAGCTCCTCACTAGAATGTCTGTGTCGGCATCTAGCTCCTCCCTAGAATGTCTGTCTGCCTCTAACTTCTCCCCAGAATGTCTGTGTCTGCCTCTAGCTCCTCCCTAGAATGTCTGTATCTGATTCCAGCTCCTCCCTAGAATGTCTGTGTCTGCCTCTAGCTCCTCCCCAGAATGTCTGTGTCTGCCTCTAGCTCCTCCCTAGAATGTCTGTATCTGCCTCTAGCTCCTCCTCCTTAGAATGTCTGTGTCTGCCTCTAGCCCCTCCCTAGAATGTCTGTGTCTGCCTCTAGCTCCTCCCTAGAATGTCTGTATCTGCCTCTAGCTCCTCCCTAGAATGTCTGTATCTGCCTCTAGCTCCTCCCTAGAATGTCTGTGTCCGATTCCAGCTCCTCCCTAGAATGTCTGTGTCTGCCTCTAGCTCCGCCCTAGAATGTCTGTATCTGCCTCTAGCTCCTCCCCAGAATGTCTGTATCTGCTTCTAGCTCCTCCTCCTTAGAATATCTGTGTCTGCCTCTAGCCCCTCCCTAGAATGTCTGTGTCTGCCTCTAGCTTCTCCCTAGAATGTCTGTGTCTGCATCTAGCTCCTCCCTAGAATGTCTGTCTGCCTCTAGTTTCTCCCCAGAATGTGTGTGTCGGCCTCTAGCGCCTCCCTAGAATGTCTGTGTCTGCCTCTAGCTCCTCCCTTGAATGTCTGTGTCTGCCTCTAGCTCCTCCCTAGAATGTCTGTGTCTGGCTCTAGCTCCTCCCTAGAATGTCTGTGTCTGGCTCTATCTCCTCCCCAGAATGTCTGTGTCTGCCTCAAGCTCCTCCCTAGAATGTCTGTGTCTGCCTCTAGCTCCTCCCTAGAATGTCTGTGTCTGATTCCAGCTCCTCCCTAGAATGTCTGTGTCTGCCTCTAGCTCCTCCCTAGAATGTCTGTATCTGCCTCCAGCTCCTCCTCCTTAGAATATCTGTGTTTGACTCTAGCCCCTGCCTAGAATGTCTGTGTCTGCCTCTAGCTTCTCTCTAGAATGTCTGTGTCTGCCTCTAGCTCCTCCCTAGAATGTCTGTCTGCCTCTAGCTTCTCCCCAGAATGTCTGTGTCTGCCTCTAGCAACTCCCTAGAATGTCTGTGTCTGCCTCTAGCACCTCCCTAGAATGTCTGTATCTGCCTCTAGCTCCTCCCTAGAATGTCTGTATCTGCCACTAGCTCCTCCTCCTTAGAATATCTGTGTCTGCCTCTAGCCCCTCCC
The DNA here is from genome assembly GCF_032444005.1 of Ranitomeya imitator. Classification (NCBI taxonomy): domain Eukaryota; kingdom Metazoa; phylum Chordata; class Amphibia; order Anura; family Dendrobatidae; genus Ranitomeya; species Ranitomeya imitator. The sequence goes on along the minus strand of NC_091291.1, from coordinate 109,522,627 downwards.
TAGAATGTCTGTGTCTGCCTCTAGCTCCTCCCTAGAATGTCTATGTCTGCCTCTAGCCCCTCCCTAGAATGTCTATGTCTGCCTCTAGCTCCTCCCTAGAATGTCTGTGTCGGCCTCCAGCTCCTCCCTAGAATGTCTGTGTCTGCCTTTAGCTCCTCCCTTGAATGTCTGTGTCTGCCTCTAGCTCCTCCCTAGAATGTCTGTGTCGGCCTCTAGCTCCTCCCCAGAATGTCTGTGTCTGCCTCTAGCTCCTCCCTAGAATGTCTGTGTATGCCTCTAGCTCCTCCCTAAAAATGTCTGTGTCTGCCTTTAGCTCCTCCCTAGAATGTCTGTGTCGGACTATAGCTCCTCCCTAGAATGTATGAGTCTGCCTCTTGCTCCTCCCTTGAATGTCTGTGTCTGCCTCTAACTCCTCCCTAGAATGTCTGTCTGCCTCTAGCTTCTCCTCAGAATGTCTGTGTCTGCCTCTAGCTCCTCCCTAGAATGTCTGTGTCTGCCTCTAGCTCCTCCCTAGAATGTCTGTGTCTGATTCCAGCTCCTCCCTAGAATGTCTGTGTCTGCCTCGAGCTCCTCTCTAGAATGTCTGTATCTGCCTCTAGCTCCTCCCTAGAATTTCTGGGCCTGCCTCTAGCTACTCCTCCTTAGAATATCTGTGTCTGCCTCTAGCTCCTCCCTAGAATGTCTGTGTCTGCCTCTAGGTCCTCCCTAGAATGTCTGTGTCTGCCTCTAGCCCCTCCCTAGAATGTCTGTGTCTGCCTCTAGCTCCTCCCGAAAATGTCTGTGTCTGCCTCTAGCTCCTCCCTAGAATGTCTGCATCTGCCTCTAGCTCCTCCTCCTTAGAATATCTGTGTCTGCCTCTAGCTCCTCCCTAGAATGTCTGTGTCTGCCTCTAGCTCCTCCATAGAATGTCTGTGTCTGATTCCAGTTCCTCCCTAGAATGTCTGTGTCTGCCTCTAGCTCATCCCTAGAATGTCTGTATCTGCCTCTAGCTCCTCCCTAGAATGTCTGTATCTGCCTCTAGCTCCTCCTCCTTAGAATATCTGTGTCTGCCTCTAGCCCCTCCCTAGAATGTCTGTGTCTGCCTCTAGCTTCTCCCTAGAATGTCTGTGTCTGCCTCTATCTCCTCCCTAAAATGTCTGTGCCTTCCTCTAGCTACCCCCAGAATGTCTGTCTGCCTCTTCCTCCTCCATAGAATGTCTGTGTCTACCTCTAGTTTCTCCCTATAATGTCTGTGTCTGCCTCTAGCCCCTCCCTAGAATGTCTGTGTCTGCCTCTAGCTCCTCCCCAGAATGTCTGTGTCTGCCTCTAGCTCCTCCCCAGAATGTGTGTTTCCTCTAGCTCCTCCCTAGAATGTCTGTCTGCCTCTAGCTCCTCCCTAGAAAGTCTGTGTCGGCCTCTAGCTCCTCCCTAGAATGTCTGTGTCTGCCTCTAGCTCCTCCCTAGATTGTCTGAGTCTGCCTCTAGCTCCTCCCTAGAATGTCTGTGTCTGCCTCTAGCTCCTCCCTAGAATGTCTGTTTCTGCCTCTAGCTCCTCCCTAGATTGTCTGTGTCTGCCTCTAGCTCCTCCCTATATTGTCTGTGTCTGCCTCTAGCTCCTCCCTAGAATGTCTGTGTCTGCCTCTAGCTACTCCCTAGAAAGTCTGTGTCGGCCTCTAGCTCCTCACTAGAATGTCTCTCTGCCTCTAGCTTCTCCCTAGAATGTCTGTGTCTGCCTCTAGCTCCTCCCTAGAATGCCTGTGTCTGCCTCTAGCTCCTCCCTAGAAAGTCTGTGTTGGCCTCTAGCTCCTCCCTAGAATGTCTGTGTCTGCCTCTAGCTCCTCCCTAGAAAGTCTGTGTCTGCCTCTAGCTCCTCCCTAGAAAGTCTGAGTCGGCCTCTTGCTCCTCCCTAGAATGTCTGTGTCTGCCTCTAGCTCCTCCCTAGAATATCTGTGTCTGCCTCTAGCTTCTCCCTAGATTGTCTGCGTCTGCCTCTAGCTCCTCCCTAGAAAGTCTGTGTCGGCCTCTAGCTCCTCCCTAGAAAGTCTGTGTCGGCCTCAAGCTCCTCACTAGAATGTCTCTCTGCCTCTAGCTTCTCCCTAGAATGTCTGTGTCTGCCTCTAGCACCTCCCTAGAAAGTCTGTGTCGGCCTCTAGCTCCTCACTAGAATGTCTCTCTGCCTCTAGCTTCTCCCTAGAATGTCTGTGTCTGCCTCTAGCTCCTCCCTAGAAAGTCTGTGTCGGCCTCTAGCTTCTCCCTAGAATGTCTGTGTCTGCCTCTAGCTCCTCCCTAGAATGTCTGTGTCTGCCTCTAGCTCCTCCCTAGAAAGTCTGTGTCGGCCTCTAGCTCCTCACTAGAATGTCTCTCTGCCTCTAGCTTCTCCCTAGAATGTCTGTGTCTGCCTCTAGCTCCTCCCTAGAAAGTCTGTGTCGGCCTCTAGCTTCTCCCTAGAATGTCTGTGTCTGCCTCTAGCTCCTCCCTAGAATGTCTGTGTCTGCCTCTAGCTACTCCCTAGAAAGTCTGTGTCGGCCTCTAGCTCCTCACTAGAATGTCTCTCTGCCTCTAGCTTCTCCCTAGAATGTCTGTGTCTGCCTCTAGCTCCTCCCTAGAATGCCTGTGTCTGCCTCTAGCTCCTCCCTAGAAAGTCTGTGTTGGCCTCTAGCTCCTCCCTAGAATGTCTGTGTCTGCCTCTAGCTCCTCCCTAGAAAGTCTGTGTCTGCCTCTAGCTCCTCCCTAGAAAGTCTGAGTCGGCCTCTTGCTCCTCCCTAGAATGTCTGTGTCTGCCTCTAGCTCCTCCCTAGAATATCTGTGTCTGCCTCTAGCTTCTCCCTAGATTGTCTGCGTCTGCCTCTAGCTCCTCCCTAGAAAGTCTGTGTCGGCCTCTAGCTCCTCCCTAGAAAGTCTGTGTCGGCCTCAAGCTCCTCACTAGAATGTCTCTCTGCCTCTAGCTTCTCCCTAGAATGTCTGTGTCTGCCTCTAGCACCTCCCTAGAAAGTCTGTGTCGGCCTCTAGCTCCTCACTAGAATGTCTCTCTGCCTCTAGCTTCTCCCTAGAATGTCTGTGTCTGCCTCTAGCTCCTCCCTAGAAAGTCTGTGTCGGCCTCTAGCTTCTCCCTAGAATGTCTGTGTCTGCCTCTAGCTCCTCCCTAGAATGTCTGTGTCTGCCTCTAGCTCCTCCCTAGAAAGTCTGTGTCGGCCTCTAGCTCCTCACTAGAATGTCTCTCTGCCTCTAGCTTCTCCCTAGAATGTCTGTGTCTGCCTCTAGCTCCTCCCTAGAAAGTCTGTGTCGGCCTCTAGCTCCTCACTAGAATGGCTCTCTGCCTCTAGCTCCTCCCTAGAATGTCTCTCTGCCTCTAGCTTCTCCCTAGAATGTCGGTGTCTGCCTCTAGCTCCTCCCTAGAAAGTCTGTGTCGGCCTCTAGCTCCTCACTAGAATGTCTGTGTCGGCCTCTAGCTCCTCCCTAGAATGTCTGTCTGCCTCTAACTTCTCCCCAGAATGTCTGTGTCTGCCTCTAGCTCCTCCCTAGAATGTCTGTGTCTGATTCCAGCTCCTCCCTAGAATGTCTGTGTCTGCCTCTAGCTCCTCCCCAGAATGTCTGTGTCTGCCTCTAGCTCCTCCCTAGAATATCTGTATCTGCCTCTAGCTCCTCCTCCTTAGAATGTCTGTGTCTGCCTCTAGCCCCTCCCTAGAATGTCTGTGTCTGCCTCTAGCTCCTCCCTAGAATGTCTGTATCTGCCTTTAGCTCCTCCCTAGAATGTCTGTATCTGCCTCTAGCTCCTCCTCCTTAGAATATCTGTGTCTGCCTCTAGCTCCTCCCTAGAATGTCTGTGTCTGCCTCTAGCTCCTCCCTAGAATGTCTGTGTCTGATTCCAGCTCCTCCCTAGAATGTCTGTGTCTGCCTCTAGCTCCGCCCTAGAATGTCTGTATCTGCCTCTAGCTCTTCCCCAGAATGTCTGTATCTGCTTCTAGCTCCTCCTCCTTAGAATATCTGTGTCTGCCTCTAGCCCCTCCCTAGAATGTCTGTGTCTGCATCTAGCTTCTCCCTAGAATGTCTGTGTCTGCCTCTAGCTCCTCCCTAGAATGTCTGTCTGCCTCTAGCTTCTCCCCAGAATGTGTGTGTCGGCCTCTAGCTCCTCCCTAGAATGTCTGTGTCTGCCTCTAGCTCCTCCCTTGAATGTCTGTGTCTGCCTCTAGCTCCTCCCTAGAATGTCTGTGTCTGCCTCTATCTCCTCCCCAGCATGTCTGTGTCTGCCTCAAGCTCCTCCCTAGATTGTCTGTGTCTGCCTCTAGCTCCTCCCTAGAATGTCTGTGTCTGCCTCTAGCTACTCCCTAGAAAGTCTGTGTAGGCCTCTAGCTCCTCTCTAGAATGTCTCTCTGCCTCTAGCTTCTCCCTAGAATGTCTGTGTCTGCCTCTAGCTCCTCCCTAGAAAGTCTGTGTCGGCCTCTAGCTCCTCACTAGAATGTCTCTCTGCCTCTAGCTTCAACCTAGAATGTCTGTGTCTGCCTCTAGCTCCCCCCAGAATGTCTGTGTCTGCCTCTAGCTCCTCCCTAGAATGCCTGTGTCTGCCTCTAGCTCCTCCCTAGAAAGTCTGTGTTGGCCTCTAGCTCCTCCCTAGAATGTCTGTGTCTGCCTCTAGCTCCTCCCTAGAAAGTCTGTGTCTGCCTCTAGCTCCTCCCTAGAAAGTCTGAGTCGGCCTCTTGCTCCTCCCTAGAATGTCTGTGTCTGCCTCTAGCTCCTCCCTAGAATATCTGTGTCTGCCTCTAGCTTCTCCCTAGATTGTCTGCGTCTGCCTCTAGCTCCTCCCTAGAAAGTCTGTGTCGGCCTCTAGCTCCTCCCTAGAAAGTCTGTGTCGGCCTCTAGCTTCTCCCTAGAATGTCTGTGTCTGCCTCTAGCTCCCCCCAGAATGTCTGTGTCTGACTCTAGCTCCTCCCTAGAATTTCTGTGTCTGCCTCTAGCTCCTCCCTAGAAAGTCTGTGTCGGCCTCTAGCTTCTCCCTAGAATGTCTGTGTCTGCCTCTAGCTTCTCCCTAGAATGTCTGTGTCTGCCTCTAGCTTCTCCCTAGAATGTCTGTGTCTGCCCCTAGCTCCTCCCTAGAAAGTCTGTGTCGGCCTCTAGCTCCTCACTAGAATGTCTCTCTGCCTCTAGCTTCTCCCTAGAATGTCTGTGTCTGCCTCTAGCTCCTCCCTAGAAAGTCTGTGTCGGCCTCTAGCTCCTCACTAGAATGGCTCTCTGCCTCTAGCTCCTCCCTAGAATGTCTCTCTGCCTCTAGCTTCTCCCTAGAATGTCTGTGTCTGCCTCTAGCTCCTCCCTAGAAAGTCTGTGTCGGCCTCTAGCTCCTCACTAGAATGTCTGTGTCGGCCTCTAGCTCCTCCCTAGAATGTCTGTCTGCCTCTAACTTCTCCCCAGAATGTCTGTGTCTGCCTCTAGCTCCTCCCTAGAATGTCTGTATCTGATTCCAGCTCCTCCCTAGAATGTCTGTGTCTGCCTCTAGCTCCTCCCCAGAATGTCTGTGTCTGCCTCTAGCTCCTCCCTAGAATGTCTGTATCTGCCTCTAGCTCCTCCTCCTTAGAATGTCTGTGTCTGCCTCTAGCCCCTCCCTAGAATGTCTGTGTCTGCCTCTAGCTCCTCCCTAGAATGTCTGTATCTGCCTCTAGCTCCTCCCTAGAATGTCTGTATCTGCCTCTAGCTCCTCCTCCTTAGAATATCTGTGTCTGCCTCTAGCTCCTCCCTAGAATGTCTGTGTCTGCCTCTAGCTCCTCCCTAGAATGTCTGTGTCTGATTCCAGCTCCTCCCTAGAATGTCTGTGTCTGCCTCTAGCCCCGCCCTAGAATGTCTGTATCTGCCTCTAGCTCCTCCCCAGAATGTCTGTATCTGCTTCTAGCTCCTCCTCCTTAGAATATCTGTGTCTGCCTCTAGCCCCTCCCTAGAATGTCTGTGTCTGCCTCTAGCTTCTCCCTAGAATGTCTGTGTCTGCATCTAGCTCCTCCCTAGAATGTCTGTCTGCCTCTAGTTTCTCCCCAGAATGTGTGTGTCGGCCTCTAGCGCCTCCCTAGAATGTCTGTGTCTGCCTCTAGCTCCTCCCTTGAATGTCTGTGTCTGCCTCTAGCTCCTCCCTAGAATGTCTGTGTCTGCCTCTATCTCCTCCCCAGAATGTCTGTGTCTGCCTCAAGCTCCTCCCTAGAATGTCTGTGTCTGCCTCTAGCTCCTCCCTAGAATGTCTGTGTCTGATTCCAGCTCCTCCCTAGAATGTCTGTGTCTGCCTCTAGCTCCTCCCTAGAATGTCTGTATATGCCTCTAGCTCCTCCTCCTTAGAATATCTGTGTCTGCCTCTAGCCCCTCCCTAGAATGTCTGTGTCTGCCTCTAGCTCCTCCCTAGAATGTCTGTGTCTGCCTCTAGCCCCTCCCTAGAATGTCTGTGTCTGCCTCTAGCTCCTCCCTAGAATGTCTGTGTCGGCCTCCAGCTCCTCCCTAGAATGTCTGTGTCTGCCTCTAGCTCCTCCCTTGAATTTCTGTGTCTGCCTCTAGCTCCTCCCTAGAATGTCTGTGTCTGCCTCTAGCTCCTCCCCAGAATGTCTGTGTCTGCCTCTAGCTCCTCCCTAGAATGTCTGTGTCTGCCTCTAGCTCCTCACTAGAATGTCTCTCTGCCTCTAGCTTCAACCTAGAATGTCTGTGTCTGCCTCTAGCTCCCCCCAGAATGTCTGTGTCTGCCTCTAGCTCCTCCCTAGAATGCCTGTGTCTGCCTCTAGCTCCTCCCTAGAAAGTCTGTGTTGGCCTCTAGCTCCTCCCTAGAATGTCTGTGTCTGCCTCTAGCTCCTCCCTAGAAAGTCTGTGTCTGCCTCTAGCTCCTCCCTAGAAAGTCTGAGTCGGCCTCTTGCTCCTCCCTAGAATGTCTGTGTCTGCCTCTAGCTCCTCCCTAGAATATCTGTGTCTGCCTCTAGCTTCTCCCTAGATTGTCTGCGTCTGCCTCTAGCTCCTCCCTAGAAAGTCTGTGTCGGCCTCTAGCTCCTCCCTAGAAAGTCTGTGTCGGCCTCAAGCTCCTCACTAGAATGTCTCTCTGCCTCTAGCTTCTCCCTAGAATGTCTGTGTCTGCCTCTAGCACCTCCCTAGAAAGTCTGTGTCGGCCTCTAGCTCCTCACTAGAATGTCTCTCTGCCTCTAGCTTCTCCCTAGAATGTCTGTGTCTGCCTCTAGCTCCCCCCAGAATGTCTGTGTCTGACTCTAGCTCCTCCCTAGAATTTCTGTGTCTGCCTCTAGCTCCTCCCTAGAAAGTCTGTGTCGGCCTCTAGCTTCTCCCTAGAATGTCTGTGTCTGCCTCTAGCTTCTCCCTAGAATGTCTGTGTCTGCCTCTAGCTTCTCCCTAGAATGTCTGTGTCTGCCCCTAGCTCCTCCCTAGAAAGTCTGTGTCGGCCTCTAGCTCCTCACTAGAATGTCTCTCTGCCTCTAGCTTCTCCCTAGAATGTCTGTGTCTGCCTCTAGCTCCTCCCTAGAAAGTCTGTGTCGGCCTCTAGCTCCTCACTAGAATGGCTCTCTGCCTCTAGCTCCTCCCTAGAATGTCTCTCTGCCTCTAGCTTCTCCCTAGAATGTCTGTGTCTGCCTCTAGCTCCTCCCTAGAAAGTCTGTGTCGGCCTCTAGCTCCTCACTAGAATGTCTGTGTCGGCCTCTAGCTCCTCCCTAGAATGTCTGTCTGCCTCTAACTTCTCCCCAGAATGTCTGTGTCTGCCTCTAGCTCCTCCCTAGAATGTCTGTATCTGATTCCAGCTCCTCCCTAGAATGTCTGTGTCTGCCTCTAGCTCCTCCCCAGAATGTCTGTGTCTGCCTCTAGCTCCTCCCTAGAATGTCTGTATCTGCCTCTAGCTCCTCCTCCTTAGAATGTCTGTGTCTGCCTCTAGCCCCTCCCTAGAATGTCTGTGTCTGCCTCTAGCTCCTCCCTAGAATGTCTGTATCTGCCTCTAGCTCCTCCCTAGAATGTCTGTATCTGCCTCTAGCTCCTCCTCCTTAGAATATCTGTGTCTGCCTCTAGCTCCTCCCTAGAATGTCTGTGTCTGCCTCTAGCTCCTCCCTAGAATGTCTGTGTCTGATTCCAGCTCCTCCCTAGAATGTCTGTGTCTGCCTCTAGCCCCGCCCTAGAATGTCTGTATCTGCCTCTAGCTCCTCCCCAGAATGTCTGTATCTGCTTCTAGCTCCTCCTCCTTAGAATATCTGTGTCTGCCTCTAGCCCCTCCCTAGAATGTCTGTGTCTGCCTCTAGCTTCTCCCTAGAATGTCTGTGTCTGCATCTAGCTCCTCCCTAGAATGTCTGTCTGCCTCTAGTTTCTCCCCAGAATGTGTGTGTCGGCCTCTAGCGCCTCCCTAGAATGTCTGTGTCTGCCTCTAGCTCCTCCCTTGAATGTCTGTGTCTGCCTCTAGCTCCTCCCTAGAATGTCTGTGTCTGCCTCTATCTCCTCCCCAGAATGTCTGTGTCTGCCTCAAGCTCCTCCCTAGAATGTCTGTGTCTGCCTCTAGCTCCTCCCTAGAATGTCTGTGTCTGATTCCAGCTCCTCCCTAGAATGTCTGTGTCTGCCTCTAGCTCCTCCCTAGAATGTCTGTATATGCCTCTAGCTCCTCCTCCTTAGAATATCTGTGTCTGCCTCTAGCCCCTCCCTAGAATGTCTGTGTCTGCCTCTAGCTCCTCCCTAGAATGTCTGTGTCTGCCTCTAGCCCCTCCCTAGAATGTCTGTGTCTGCCTCTAGCTCCTCCCTAGAATGTCTGTGTCGGCCTCCAGCTCCTCCCTAGAATGTCTGTGTCTGCCTCTAGCTCCTCCCTTGAATTTCTGTGTCTGCCTCTAGCTCCTCCCTAGAATGTCTGTGTCTGCCTCTAGCTCCTCCCCAGAATGTCTGTGTCTGCCTCTAGCTCCTCCCTAGAATGTCTGTGTCTGCCTCTAGCTCCTCCCTAGAATGTCTGTGTCGGCCTCTAGCTCCTCCCTAGAATGTCTGTGTCTGCCTCTAGCTCCTCCCTTGAATGTCTGTTTCTGCCTCTAGCTCCTCCCTAGAATGTTTGTGTCTGCCTCTAGCTCCTCCCCAGAATGTCTGTGTCTGCCTCTAGCTCCTCCCTAGAATGTATGTGTCTGCCTCTAGCTCCTCCCTAGAATGTCTGTGTCTGATTCCAGCTCCTCCCTAGAATGTCTGTCTGCCTCTAGCTCCTCCCTAGAATGTCTGTGTCTGCCTCTAGCCCCTACCTAGAATGTCTGTGTCTGCCTCTAGTTTTTCCCTATAATGTCTGTGTCTGCCTCTAGCCCCTCCCTAGAATGTCTGTCTGCCTCTAGCTCCTCCCCAGAATGTCTGTGTCTGCCTCTAGCTCCTCCCCAGAATGTGTGTTTGCCTCTAGCTCCTCCCTAGAATGTCTGTCTGCCTCTAGCTCCTCCCTAGAAATTCTGTGTCGGCCTCTAGCTCCTCCTTAGAATGTCTGTGTCTGCCTCTACCTCCTCCCTAGATTGTCTGAGTCTGCCTCTAGCTCCTCCCTAGAATGTCTGTGTCTGCCTTTAGCTCCTCCCTAGAATGTCTGTCTGCCTCTAGCTCCTCCCTAGATTGTCTGTGTCTGCCTCTAGCTCCTCCCTAGATTGTCTGTGTCTGCCTCTAGCTCCTCCCTAGAATGTCTGAGTCTGCCTCTAGCTCCTCCCTAGAAAGTCTGTGTCGGCCTCTAGCTCCTCACTAGAAAGTCTCTCTGCCTCTAGCTTCTCCCTAGAATGTCTGTGTCTGCCTCTAGCTCCCCCCAGAATGTCTGTGTCTGCCTCTAGCTCCTCCCTAGAATGTCTGAGTCTGCCTCTAGCTCCTCCCTAGAAAGTCTGTGTTGGCCTCTAGCTCCTCCCTTGAATGTCTGTGTCTGCCTCTAGCTCCTCCCTAGAAAGTCTGTGTCTGCCTCTAGCTCCTCCCTAAAAAGTCTGTGTCGGCCTCTTGCTCCTCCCTAGAATGTCTGTGTCTGCCTCTAGCTCCTCCCTAGAATATCTGTGTCTGCCTCTAGCTTCTCCCTAGATTGTCTGCGTCTGCCTCTAGCTCCTCCCTAGAAAGTCTGTGTCGGCCTCTAGCTCCTCCCTAGAAAGTCTGTGTCGGCCTCTAGCTCCTCACTAGAATGTCTCTCTACCTCTAGCTTCTCCCTAGAATGTCTGTGTCTGCCTCTAGCTCCCCCCAGAATGTCTGTGTCTGCCTCTAGCTCCTCACTAGAATGTCTGTGTCTGCCTATAGCTCCTCCCTAGAAAGTCTGTGTCGGCCTCTAGCTCCTCACTAGAATGTCTCTCTACCTCTAGCTTCTCCCTAGAATGTCTGTGTCTGCCTCTAGCTCCCCCCAGAATGTCTGTGTCTGCCTCTAGCTCCTCCCTAGAATGTCTGTGTCTGCCTCTAGCTCCTCCCTAGAAAGTCTGTGTTGGTCTCTAGCTCCTCCCTTGAATGTCTGTGTCTGCCTCTAGCTCCTCCCTAGAAAGTCTGTGTCTGCCTCTAGCTCCTCCCTAAAAAGTCTGTGTCGGCCTCTTGCTCCTCACTAGAATGTCTGTGTCTGCCTCTAGCTCCTCCCTAGAATATCTGTGTCTGCCTCTAGCTTCTCCCTAGATTGTCTGCATCTGCCTCTAGCTCCTCCCTAGAAAGTCTGTGTCGGCCTCTAGCTCCTCACTAGAATGTCTGTGTCTGCCTCTAGCTCCTCCCTAGAAAGTCTGTGTCGGCCTCTAGCTCCTCACTAGAATGTCTCTCTACCTCTAGCTTCTCCCTAGAATGTCTGTGTCTGCCTCTAGCTCCCCCCAGAATGTCTGTGTCTGCCTCTAGCTCCTCCCTAGAATGTCTGTGTCTGCCTCTAGCTCCTCCCTAGAAAGTCTGTGTCTGCCTCTAGCTCCTCCCTAGAAAGTCTGAGTCGGCCTCTTGCTCCTCCCTAGAATGTCTGTGTCTGCCTCTAGCTCCTCCCTAGAATATCTGTGTCTGCCTCTAGCTTCTCCCTAGATTGTCTGCGTCTGCCTCTAGCTCCTCCCTAGAAAGTCTGTGTCGGCCTCTAGCTCCTCCCTAGAAAGTCTGTGTCGGCCTCAAGCTCCTCACTAGAATGTCTCTCTGCCTCTAGCTTCTCCCTAGAATGTCTGTGTCTGCCTCTAGCACCTCCCTAGAAAGTCTGTGTCGACCTCTAGCTCCTCACTAGAATGTCTCTCTGCCTCTAGCTTCTCCCTAGAATGTCTGTGTCTGCCTCTAGCTCCCCCCAGAATGTCTGTGTCTGCCTCTAGCTCCTCCCTAGAATTTCTGTGTCTGCCTCTAGCTCCTCCCTAGAAAGTCTGTGTCGGCCTCTAGCTTCTCCCTAGAATGTCTGTGTCTGCCTCTAGCTACTCCCTAGAATGTCTGTGTCTGCCTCTAGCTTCTCCCTAGAATGTCTGTGTCTGCCTCTAGCTCCTCCCTAGAAAGTCTGTGTCGGCCTCTAGCTCCTCACTAGAATGGCTCTCTGCCTCTAGCTCCTCCCTAGAATGTCTCTCTGCCTCTAGCTTCTCCCTAGAATGTCTGTGTCTGCCTCTAGCTCCTCCCTAGAAAGTCTGTGTCGGCCTCTAGCTCCTCACTAGAATGTCTGTGTCGGCCTCTAGCTCCTCCCTAGAATGTCTGTCTGCCTCTAACTTCTCCCCAGAATGTCTGTGTCTGCCTCTAGCTCCTCCCTAGAATGTCTGTGTCTGATTCCAGCTCCTCCCTAGAATGTCTGTGTCTGCCTCTAGCTCCTCCCTAGAATGTCTGTATCTGCCTCTAGCTCCTCCTTCTTAGAATGTCTGTGTCTGCCTCTAGCCCCTCCCTAGAATGTCTGTGTCTGCCTCTAGCTCCCCCCAGAATGTCTGTGTCTGCCTCTAGCTCCTCCCTAGAATGTCTGTGTCTGCCTCTAGCTCCTCCCTAGAAAGTCTGTGTTGGCCTCTAGCTCCTCCCTTGAATGTCTGTGTCTGCCTCTAGCTCCTCCCTAGAAAGTCTGTGTCTGCCTCTAGCTCCTCCCTAAAAAGTCTGTGTCGGCCTCTTGCTCCTCACTAGAATGTCTGTGTCTGCCTCTAGCTCCTCCCTAGAATATCTGTGTCTGCCTCTAGCTTCTCCCTAGATTGTCTGCATCTGCCTCTAGCTCCTCCCTAGAAAGTCTGTGTCGGCCTCTAGCTCCTCACTAGAATGTCTGTGTCTGCCTCTAGCTCCTCCCTAGAAAGTCTGTGTCGGCCTCTAGCTCCTCACTAGAATGTCTCTCTACCTCTAGCTTCTCCCTAGAATGTCTGTGTCTGCCTCTAGCTCCCCCCAGAATGTCTGTGTCTGCCTCTAGCTCCTCCCTAGAATGTCTGTGTCTGCCTCTAGCTCCTCCCTAGAAAGTCTGTGTCTGCCTCTAGCTCCTCCCTAGAAAGTCTGAGTCGGCCTCTTGCTCCTCCCTAGAATGTCTGTGTCTGCCTCTAGCTCCTCCCTAGAATATCTGTGTCTGCCTCTAGCTTCTCCCTAGATTGTCTGCGTCTGCCTCTAGCTCCTCCCTAGAAAGTCTGTGTCGGCCTCTTGCTCCTCCCTAGAAAGTCTGTGTCGGCCTCAAGCTCCTCACTAGAATGTCTCTCTGCCTCTAGCTTCTCCCTAGAATGTCTGTGTCTGCCTCTAGCACCTCCCTAGAAAGTCTGTGTCGGCCTCTAGCTCCTCACTAGAATGTCTCTCTGCCTCTAGCTTCTCCCTAGAATGTCTGTGTCTGCCTCTAGCTCCCCCCAGAATGTCTGTGTCTGCCTCTAGCTCCTCCCTAGAATTTCTGTGTCTGCCTCTAGCTCCTCCCTAGAAAGACTGTGTCGGCCTCTAGCTTCTCCCTAGAATGTCTGTGTCTGCCTCTAGCTTCTCCCTAGAATGTCTGTGTCTGCCTCTAGCTTCTCCCTAGAATGTCTGTGTCTGCCTCTAGCTCCTCCCTAGAAAGTCTGTGTCGGCCTCTAGCTCCTCACTAGAATGGCTCTCTGCCTCTAGCTCCTCCCTAGAATGTCTCTCTGCCTCTAGCTTCTCCTAGAATGTCTGTGTCTGCCTCTAGCTCCTCCCTAGAAAGTCTGTGTCGGCCTCTAGCTCCTCACTAGAATGTCTGTGTCGGCCTCTAGCTCCTCCCTAGAATGTCTGTCTGCCTCTAACTTCTCCCCAGAATGTCTGTGTCTGCCTCTAGCTCCGCCCTAGAATGTCTGTATCTGCCTCTAGCTTCTCCCTAGAATGTCTGTGTCTGCCTCTAACTCCTCCCTAGAATGTCTGTCTGCCTCTAGCTTCTCCCCAGAATGTGTGTGTCGGCCTCTAGCTCCTCCCTAGAATGTCTGTGTCTGCCTCTATCTCCTCCCTAAAATGTCTGTGTCTGCCTCTAGCTCCTCCCTAGAAAGTCTGTGTTGGCCTCTAGCTCCTCCCTTGAATGTCTGTGTCTGCCTCTAGCTCCTCCCTAGAAAGTCTGTGTCTGCCTCTAGCTCCTCCCTAAAAAGTCTGTGTCGGCCTCTTGCTCCTCCCTGGAATGTCTGTGTCTGCCTCTAGCTCCTCCCTAGAATATCTGTGTCTGCCTCTAGCTCCTCCCTAGAAAGTCTGTGTCGGCCTCTAGCTCCTCACTAGAATGTCTCTCTGCCTCTAGCTTCTCCCTAGCTCCTCCCTAGAATGTCTGTCTGCCTCTAGCTCCTCCCTTGAATGTCTGTGTCTGCCTCTAGCTCCTCCCTAGAATGTCTGTATCTGCCTCTAGCTCCTCCCTAGAATGTCTGTCTGCCTCTAGCTCCTCCCTAGAATGTCTGTCTGCCTCTTGCTCCTCCCTAGAATGTCTGTGTCTTCCTCTAGCTCCTCCTTAGATGTCTGTGTCTGCCTCTAGCTCCTCCCTAGAATTTCTGGGCCTGCCTCTAGCTCCTCCCCTTCCATAGAATCTGATGTGCACCAACTGTCATCTTCTATCTCAGTAATGGAAAAATCTGTCTTCACTGAATACACATTTTACCCATGAGTTGAGTGTATAGGAACAAAAGCAGAACGTCCCCGGATTCAGGAGAACAGCAGCATTTACACCAGTTTAAAAAAAACATATTTATAGCCAGTGACTGTTCATCTTTAAATCATGGATCATGTACATTGTGATGTCAGGGATTCATTTTATAATGTACAGCAGGCCGTTTTGCAAGTGATATATATTTTATAAGGGATTTCTGTACCTTATTCTCCCGGTAAACTGTCACACCTGGGAAAAGTAATATTTGTAACATGACTGTAATATGTTTGTTAGGAAATTACCTGAGGCTTATTCAAAAATACCAAAGCGGGTAACAAAAATATCATTATTGTCTGGAATAATATAATATGTTAGTTCATTAATACGGCCTGACAGATACAGCGAAGGAACTCGGTGCTTGCCGATCCAACAATGCTCCGGGACGACTGTAAAGTCATCTTTCAGAAGCCAATGTTGACTATACATCGGAAATTGTTCTTTGTGATTTGACGTCTTGATGTTAATACAAGACAGCATGAAAGGCCATCGCAAATACACAAAACAAGTCTGAATCTTTCCCACTATGGAATATCAAAAAATCGGAATCTATGGGGTTACCATTGTTTTTCACGGTGATACGGTAAGTGTTCACAAGCGCATTGTCAATCTCCAATAAAGTCATTCGTAGATACAGTATACAACCTGAACCTGATGCTTTCTCAATAATTCTGCCCATTGTCGGATTGGAGTTTCTTGGCCCCACCAGAGGTATTTATTCATAGGGCCTGGTCGTCCATATCGTACACATGGCAATGTACAACGCTTTCGTGCTATCACAATGTGCAGGACAGACTGGTACGTCGTACCTTCAGTTCCAGGAGGTAGTGATCAAGGCCATAATCTTTGAAGATCTGGAAGGAGGCAGCCCCAGTACTTCCGAAACTGAAGGTGTTGGTATCATACCAGGTCAACATTTACCCTGGAAAAATCACTCAAACCACAAAGAAAGGAAGGTCGCAAAAGAGGTGCCGAGTAGTGATGAGCGAATATACTCGTTGCTCGGGTTTTCCGGAGCACATTCGGGTGACCTCCGAGTATTTGTTATTGCTCGGAGATATAGTTTTCATCCCCTCAGTTGCATGATTTACGGCTTCCAGATACGCTGAATACATGTGAGGAATGCCTGTTTGTTAGGGAATTCCCACATTCCCACAGATACTAGTACCTGTTTTGTTTCTGATTGTCTCCACCCTGAGTTCCTGATTGGCTCCACCTTGTAATCTCCTGATTAAACATGCTACTTAAACCTGGAATTGCACTTCCTTCCTTACAAGATTATTGAGCTCCCAGTCTTTAGTCAAGCTTCCTTTCACCCGCTGCTTCATCCAAGATTATACTGCTGCTACCGTGAACCGACCCCTGGGAATTCCTGACTACGCAACCTTCCACTGCTGCCCCTAGTGGTTGCAATACCACTACTCCAACCCAGGTCAGTCCATTACAGATAGAGGCATTAATCAGAGCACAGGAGCAGCTGGGAGCTACTGGTAAGAGTGGGAACACTGCCCTGGACCACAGAGAGGCATCCGAATGACTGACCGATTGACCAAGAGCTGCCCCCATAATGCTTGACTTTAGTTGATTTGCAACTTACTGTCCTTATAGAGGAGTTGTAGGAATCAGCTCTGAAGCACAAACTCTAGCTCTATATTAGTAAAGTTCTGACAAGTACAAATAGGTTTAATATCTATATAGGTCCAGTGACAAAATAACAATAATGAAAAGTATGTCCTTAGCGCAGTTTAGAATGAACACACATTTATGAAATCAAGGTGACAACCATGGAAGCCAATGTCAAGATTAATCTTCTATGCAAATATTCTTAGTGACAAAAGCTTGTTTGTCAATTAACAAGTGAGAGAACAGTATTTCATTTAGAAAAATATGTTAACTCTTTGGATACTATGAGAATCCATCAACATTAGTATTTCTGAACAAGAAATATGTTCAATGCAGTATTTCTCTCCTCCTATTCTTCCTGGGCCTCACATATCTGTGCAGTACATGGACAGCCTATTAAGTTAATTGGGCACAACTAGGGTTGAGCGAAACGGGTCGAACATTTTCAAAAGTCGCCGACTTTTGGCGAAGTCGAGTTTCATGAAACCCGATCCGACCCCTGTGCGTGGTCGGCCATGCGGTACGCGACTTTCGCGCCAAAGTCGCGTTTCAATGACGCGAAAAGCGCCATTTCTCAGCCAATGAAGGTAAACGCAGAGTGTGGGCAGCGTGATGACATAGGTCCTGGTCCCCACCATCTTAGAGAAGGGCATTGCAGTGATTGGCTTGCTGTCTGCGGCGTCACAGGGGCTATAAAGGGGAGTTCCCGCCGACCGCCATGTTACTGCTGCTGATCTGAGCTTAGGGAGAGGTTGCTGCCGCTTCGTCAGAAGCAGGGATAGCGTTAGGCAGGGTCCATTAACCACAAAACCGCTTGTGCTGTAGCGATTTCCACTGCCCAACACCACCTTCGGTGTGCAGGGACAGTGGAAGCTCCTTTTTTTTTTTTTTTCCTCAGCGCTGTAGCTCATTGGGCTGCCCTAGAAGGCTCCCTGATAGCTGCATTGCTGTGTGTACGCCGCTGTGCAAACCAACTGCTTTTTTCAAAGCACAAATCCTCTTGTTCCTTCCTTTCTGCACAGCTATCTTGTTTGTTTGTCCACACTTTTTATTTAATTTGTGCATCAGTCCACTCCTTATTGCTGCCTGCCATACCTGGCTGAGATTACTGCAGGGAGATAGTAATTGAAGGACAGTTCCTTTTTTTTTTTTTTTTTTTTTTTTTGTGGGAGATTAAGATTGACATTTCTGCTAGAGTGCCATCTCTGTCTGTGTCATCTCTCACTCAGTGGGCCATAGAAAGCCTATTTATTTTTTTGCTTGATTTGGGTTCCAAAATCTACCAGAAAAAATCACAACATCAATCAGTGGGAGAAAAATATTGGCCTCAGGGCTTGTGTGCCACTCCTGACTCCTGTGTGTGCCATCTCTCACTCAGTGGGCCATAGAAAGCCTATTAATTTTTTTGCTTGATTTGGGTTCTAAATTCTACCTGAAAAAATCAATAAATCAATCAGTGGGAGATTAATATTGGCCTTTGGGCTTGTGTGCCAGTCCTAAGCGTGCCATCTCTCTCTCTCTCAGATAGTGGGCCATAGAAAGCCTATTTTTTTATTATTTTATTGGGTTTATAAATTTTCCCTGGAAAAAAAAAAAAGTGGGAGATTAATATTGGCCTCTGGGCTTGTGTGCCAGTCCTGAGCGTGCCATCTCTCTCACAAATAGTGGGCCATAGAAAGCCTATTTATTTTTTTGGTTGATTTGGGTTCATAATTCTACCTGAAAAAATCAATCAATCAATCAATCAGTGGGAGATTAATATTGGCCTTTGGTCTTGTGTGCCAGTCCTAAGCGTGCCATCTCTCTCTCTCAGATAGTGGGCCATAGAAAGCCTATTTATTATTATTTTTTTTATTGGGTTTATAAATTTTCCCTGGAAAAAAAAAAAATGGGAGATTAATATTGGCCTCTGGGCTTGTGTGCCAGTCCTGAGCGTGCCATCTCTCTCACAAATAGTGGGCCATAGAAAGCCTATTAATTTTTTTGCTTGATTTGGGTTCCAAAATCTACCAAAAAAAATCACTAAATCAATCAGTGGGAGATTAATATTGGCCTCTGGGCTTGTGTGCCACTCCTGACTCCTGTGAGCGTCATCTGTCACTCAGTGGGCCCTAGAAAGCCTATTTTTTGTTTTATTTGTTTTCTAAATTCTCCCTGAAAAAATCATTTTATTTTCTTTGGTTTCTAAATTATTCCTGAAAAAAATCATTTTTTTTGTATTTTTTTTTCTCTAAAGTCTCCCTGAAAAAAAAAAAAAAAATCTGTGGGAGATTCATATTGCCCCTTCTGCTTGTGTGCCAGTCTTGACTCCTGGGTGTGCCATCTCTCTCTCTCTCTCCCCAATTGTGGGCCATAGAAAGCCTATTAATTTTTTTGCTTGATTTGGGTTCCAAAATCTACCAAAAATAATCACTAAATCAATCAGTGGGAGATTAATATTGGCCTCTGGGCTTGTGTGCCACTCCTGACTCCTGTGTGCGTCATCTGTCACTCAGTGGGCCCTAGAAAGCCTATTTTTTGTTTTATTTGTTTTCTAACTTCTCCCTGAAACAATCATTTCATTTTATTTGTTTTATAAATTCTTCTGTAAAAAATAATTTTTTTTTAATTTTTTTTTTTTCTGAAGTCTCCCTTTTAAAAAAAACAAACACAAATCAGTGGGAGATAAATATTTACATTTGCGCTTCAGTGACAGTCCTGCGTGTGTGCCATCTCATTTGTTGCCAACAACAACAGAGTGTGTAACATTGTGGCTGATTTTCGTTGTGGTCTCACCCACCTGTAAATGGGTAGCTAAATCATACTGAAGTTATAGCTCACCGTGTAAGTTGTGTGACAGCAACAAATACCGTTCGTTTGGTAACGTTTTTAAAACAATGAGGAAGTCTGGTGGAAGAGGTCGTGGCCGGGGGCGTTCATTGTCAGCTGGTAATGAGGGTAGTGGTAGTGGTGGAGCATCAGGTGGTCGTGGGAAAAAAAATATTGCACCTAAGTCTGGAGCTGTGGAGCCAGGTTCGTCGTCTGGCTACACAAGGCCTCGAACCCTCCCTTTTCTGGGAGTAGGAAAACCGCTTTTAAAGCCAGAGCATCAAGAGCAAGTTTTGGCTTATCTTGCTGACTCAGCCTCTAGCTCTTTTGCCTCCTCTCGTGAAACTGGTAAAAGTAAAAGCAGCGCGTCGTTAGTGGATGTTCACGGTCAGGGACAAGTCGCTTCCTTGTCCTCTTCAGCAAAAACAACAACAGAGAAGAATGCAGCAGGCGACACAACGGGTTACTCCATGGAGCTCTTTACACATACCGTCCCTGGCTTAGAAAGTGAAGCAGTTAACAGTCCATGCCCATTACAAGTTGAATCTGACATGGAGTGCACTGATGCACAGCCACAGCCAGACTACTATGCTGGTCCTTTGACTCAGACCACAACATTGCCCTCGCAGGGTGCTGATCAAGAATCAGACCCTGATGAGACTATGTTGCCCCATCACGAACGCTATACCACCGACCGACACGGTGACACAGACGAAGTTGCACACGAGCTACAAGAAGAGGTAATAGATGACCCAGTTCTTGACCCCGATTGGCAGCCATTGGGGGAACAGGGTGCAGGCGGCAGCAGTTCTGAAGCGGAGGAGGAGGGGCCGCAGCAGGCATCAACATCGCAACAGGTTCCATCTGCCGGGCCCGTATCTTGGCCAAAACGCGTGGCAAAGTCAAAACCTGTTGGAGGACAGCGTGGCCATCCGGTTAAAGCTCAGTCTGCAATGCCTGAAAAGGTATCCGATGCTAGAAAGAGTGCAGTCTGGCATTTTTTTAAACAACATCCAATTGATCAGCACAAAGTAATCTGTCAAAAATGTTCAACTACCTTAAGCAGAGGGCAGAATCTGAAAAGTCTCAATGCAAGTTGCATGCATAGACATTTAACCACCATGCATTTGCAAGCTTGGACTAACTACCAAACGTCCCTTAAGGTTGTAGCACCCTCGGCCAATGAAGCTACTCATCAACGCAACATCCCTTCCGGCAGTGTAGGGCCACCATTTTCTGCACCACCTGCAGTATCTGTGCAGGTTTCTTTGCCAGGCCAAAGCAGTCAGGGTCAGGGAATCTCCAGTTTCGTAGTAGGAAACACTGCATCTAGGGCACCGGCGGCAACAATACCATCTCCCACCGTCTCTCAGTCTGCCATGTCCACCGGCACCCCCGCTAGTTCCACGATCTCCAGCTCTCCAGTCCAGCTCACCCTACATGAGACTATGGTTAGAAAAAGGAAGTACTTAGCCTCGCATCCGCGTACACAGGGTTTGAACGCCCACATAGCTAGACTAATCTCGTTAGAGATGATGCCCTACCGGTTAGTTGAAAGCGAAGCTTTCAAAGACCTGATGGACTACGCTGTACCACGCTACGAGCTACCCAGTCGACACTTTTTTTCCAGAAAAGCCATCCCAGCCCTCCACCAGCATGTTAAAGAGCGCATCGTCCATGCACTCAGGCAATCTGTGAGCACAAAGGTGCACCTGACAACAGATGCATGGACCAGTAGGCATGGCCAGGGACGTTACGTGTCCATCACGGCACACTGGGTAAATGTGGTGGATTCAGGGTCCACAGGGGACAGCAAGTTTGGGACAGTTCTGCCTAGCCCACGGTCTAGGAAACAGTTGGCTGTAGCCGTTCGCACCCCCTCCTCCTCCTCCTCGTCCTCCTGCAGAAGCGAGAGCTCGTCCACAGACCGCAGTCGCACAACCACTCCATCCGCAGCTGCCACTGTTGCACACCAGGTCTCCCATTATGGGGCAGCTACTGGCAAACGTCAGCAGGCTGTATTGGCTATGAAGTGTTTGGGCGACAACAGACACACCGTGGAAGTTCTGTCCGAGTTCTTGCAGCAAGAAACGCAGTCGTGGCTGGGCACTGTAGATCTTGAGGCAGGCAAGGTAGTGAGTGATAACGGAAGGAATTTCATGGCTGCCATCTCCCTTTCCCAACTGAAACACATTCCTTGCCTGGCTCACACCTTAAACCTGGTGGTGCAGTGCTTCCTGAAAAGTTATCCGGGGTTATCCGACCTGCTCCTCAAAGTGCGTGGACTTTGCGCACATATCCGCCGTTCGCCTGTACACTCCAGCCGTATGCAGACCTATCAGCGTTCTTTGAACCTTCCCCAGCATCGCCTAATCATAGACGTTGTTACAAGGTGGAACTCAACACTGCACATGCTTCAGAGACTGTGCGAACAGAGGCGGGCTGTTATGTTTTTGTGGGAGGATACACATACACGGGCAGGCAGTAGGATGGCAGACATGGAGTTGTCAGGTGTGCAGTGGTCGAAGATTCAAGACATGTGTCAAGTCCTTCAGTGTTTTGAGGAATGCACACGGCTGGTTAGTGCAGACAACGCCATAATAAGCATGAGCATCCCCCTAATGTGTCTGCTGATGCAAAGTTTGACGCACATAAAGGATCAGGCGTCTGCACCAGAGGAAGAGGAAAGCCTTGATGACAGTCAGCCATTGTCTGGTCAGGGCAGTGTACAGGACGAGGTAGCGGGCGAAGAGGAGGTGGAGGATGAGGAGGATGATGGGGATGAGTATATTTTTAATGAGGAAGCTTTCCCGGGGTCATTGGAAATTGGTGGCGTGGCAAGGGCGGGTTCTGGTTTTTTGAGGGACACAAGTGACGTAGATTTGCCTGCAACTGCCCCTCAACCAAGCACAACCGCAGATTTGACAACTGGAACTTTGGCCCACATGGCGGATTATGCCTTGCGTATCCTCAAAAGGGACACACGCATTACAAAAATGATGAACGATGACGATTACTGGTTGGCCTGCCTCCTTGATCCTCGCTATAAAGGCAAATTGCAAAATATTATGCCACATGAGAACTTGGAACTAATATTAGCAACAAAACAATCAACTCTTGTTGACCGTTTGCTTCTGGCATTCCCTGCACACAGCGCCCGTGATCGTTCTCACACGAGCTCCAGGGACCAGCAGACCAGAGGTGTTAGAGGGGCAGAAATCAGAAGTGGCGTTGGCCAGAGGGGTTTTCTGACCAGGTTGTGGAGTGATTTTGCTATGACCGCAGACAGGACAGGTACTGCAGCATCAATTCAAAGTGACAGGAGACAACATTTGTCCAGTATGGTTACAAACTATTTTTCATCCCTTATCGACGTTCTCTGTTATGGCTGGCAATCAGGCAACACAGCGTGCAGTAATCAGCGCACATACAGAGATCTGGCAATAACCAAAAACAATAGGACGAGCTCTGAGACGTGGAATCTCTGTAGACTGCAGTACTTGATCTATCCTCACACAACTATAAGCAGAAGTGGATTGCGCCTATCACTACCTATGCAACTCGGCACTGCCTGAGGAGCTGACTAGCCTGAAGATAGAAATACAAGCCTGACTTACCTCAGAGAAATACCCCAAAGGAATAGGCAGCCCCCCACATATAATGACTGTTAGCAAGATGAAAAGTAGGAATGAAATAGATTCAGCAAAGTGAGGCCCGATATTCTAGACAGAGCGAGGATAGCAAAGAGAACTATGCAGTCTACAAAAAACCCTAAAACGAAAACCACGCAAAGGGGCAAAAAGACCCACCGTGCCGAACTAACAGCACGGCGGTGCACCCCTTTGCTTCTCAGAGCTTCCAGCAAAAGTTAATAGCAAGCTGGACAGAAAAAACAGAAAACAAACTAGAAGCACTTATCTAGCAGAGCAGCAGGCCCAAGGAAAGATGCAGTAGCTCAGATCCAACACTGGAACATTGACAAGGAGCAAGGAAGACAGACTCAGGTGGAGCTAAATAGCAAGGCAGCCAACGAGCTCACCAAAACACCTGAGGGAGGAAGCCCAGAGACTGCAATACCACTTGTGACCACAGAAGTGAACTCAGCCACAGAATTCACAACAGTTCTCCCTCAACCGTCATTCCCATTTGATTACTGGGCATCCAAATTAGACACCTGGCCAGAATTGGCAGAATATGCATTGCAGGAGCTTGCTTGCCCGGCAGCTAGTGTCCTATCAGAAAGAGTATTCAGTGCTGCAGGTTCAATACTAACTGAAAAAAGGACTCGTCTGGCTACCCAAAATGTAGATGATCTAACCTTCATTAAAATGAACCACAACTGGATTTCGAAATCTTTTGCCCCACCTTGCCCGGCTGACACCTAACTTTCCTATGAAAAGGTCTTGCCTGTGGACTCTTCTGAATGACTTTTCCAATCTCGTAATTTTCTGCACCTGATTGTCCAGCATACGACATGTTTACTCCTAACAAAATGGCCAAACTCCCCACACGGGGCCGTGGTATCGCCACTTTGCGCCAGCACCCGTGAGAGTGCTGTTTGTCTGAAGAGGTGGGTGTGCCCGCTTTTGGTCGACGGCACTGCCACTGGGTCCCTCATAGTACAATAAAGTGTCTCTGGCGGTGGTGGTGCGCACCCAAACGTCAGACACACCATTGTAATATGAGGGGCCCTGGGCCTGTACCGCCAGCCACAAGACAGTTCCCCCCCCAGCTCAAACAGTGCTCTACCACTAGCAAAATTATCTCTCACAGCTTCACCAATGTTTAGTCTATGCGCTGACATCCTTCAATGCCTGGCACTGACAATACCATTGTTTTGACATTTTTGTTATGTTAGGCCTTCGAAGCCTGTCTGCGGTCCGTTCTTTCTACAACTACTACACTGACCAGGCCACTGCTGGCCGTGTTCCCCTGGAACCAATTTAAACTTGCCTACAGCCAGCCCAATTTTGTTATGTTAGGCCTTCTTAGCCTGTCTGCCGTCACTCCTTCCACTAGACTTCCACTGACCAGACCACTGTTGCCCGTGTACCCCTGGAACCAATTTTAAATTGCCAACAGCCAAATGTTATTATGTTAGGCCTTTGATGCCTGTCTGCCGTCACTCCTTCCACTAGACTTCCACTGACCAGACCACTGTTGCCCGTGTACCCCTGGAACCAATTTTAAATTGCCAACAGCCCAATGTTATGATGTTAGGCCTTTGATGCCTGTCTGCCGTCACTCCTTCCACTAGGCCTCCACTGACCTGTCTACGGCTGCCCGTGTTCCCATGGAACCAATTGTAAATTGCCTACAGCCAGCCCATTTTATTACGTTAGGCCTTCGAAGCCTGTCTGCGGTCCCTCCTTCCACTAGGCCTCCACTTACCTGTCTACTGCTGCCCGTGTTCCCCTGGAACCAATTTTAAATTGCCTACAGGCAGCCCAATTTATTATGTTAGGCCTTCGAAGCCTGTCTGCGGTCCCTCCTTCCACTAGGCCTCCACTTACCTGTCTACTGCTGCCCGTGTTCCCCTGGAACCAATTTTAAATTGCCTACAGCCAGCCCATTTTATTATGTTAGGCCTTCGAAGCCTGTCTGCGGTCCCTCCTTCCACTAGGCCTCCACTGACCTGTCTACTGCTGCCCGTGTTCCCCTGGAACCAATTTTAAATTGCCTACAGCCAGCCCATTTTATTATGTTAGGCCTTCGAAGCCTGTCTGCGGTCCCTCCTTCCACTAGGCCTCCACTTACCTGTCTACTGCTGCCCGTGTTCCCCTGGAACCAATTTTAAATTGCCTACAGGCAGCCCAATTTATTATGTTAGGGCTTCGAAGCCTGTCTGCGGTCCCTC
Source organism: Ranitomeya imitator (assembly GCF_032444005.1). Taxonomy (NCBI): domain Eukaryota; kingdom Metazoa; phylum Chordata; class Amphibia; order Anura; family Dendrobatidae; genus Ranitomeya; species Ranitomeya imitator. The sequence goes on along the minus strand of NC_091291.1, from coordinate 109,498,394 downwards.
CTTCCACTAGGCCTCCACTGACCTGTCTACTGCTGCCCGTGTTCCCCTGGAACCAACATCATAAAATAAAAAAAAAAGTATTTTGCTTATAAAAAAGAAAATACTGGTGAGATATCAAATGCAGACATTTTAACATTAAAAACAAACACACAACTAAAATCTGGTACAGTACTAAAAATGGCCACCAGCTACAATTACTTTATCCTGCAAGTATTTAACTGAAAGGTTTTTTAAATTGAAAACACAGATATGGCATCCACCGAGTGTTGTCCTGTCGCGTCTTCTTTATATTATTGCCGAGAAGATGCAAAACAATGAAAATAATAAAATCATTAATTACCAAAATAATAGAGAAAGTCAACACCACATTGCAAATAAACATTCATTCCAAATAAAGAAGCAGGGCGCGTCCGAGGGTGAGTATATACCTAATAAGAATATAATCACCCTCGGACGCGCAATGCTTATTTCCAACAGCCTTCCTTCCTAAGAATCAGCCCTTCCGTGGTGTAGAGAGACGTTGTGTTACACTTCAAGGTGTTCCCCAGGTTGTCTTTCCTGAGCTTCGATCTTCCGGCTCTCGTTTAGTAGTTCTTGGAAACTACACTGCATCAGGCCTTCAAATTGGGTATGGGGTGTAGAGAGAGGGTGTGTTACACTCCAAGGTGTTCCCCAGGTTGCCTTTCCTGAGCTTCGATCTTCCGGCTCTCGTTTAGTAGTTCTTGGAAACTACACTGCATTAGGCCTTCAAATTGGGTATGGGGTGTAGAGAGAGGGTGTGTTACACTCCAAGGTGTTCCCCAGGTTGCCTTTCCTGAGCTTCTATCTTCAGGCTCTCATTAAATTGTGGTTAAATGGAACAACTGCATTTGGCGTACTAGTTGGTTTGGGGCCTACTATCGGTGTCTGCCACTCCTTGCTGTTCTCCTGGTTTCCTGTCCTGAAATTCCATTTTCAGGCTCTCGTTAAGTAGTTGTTAATGTTAGACTGCATTTGGCCTACTAGTTGGGTTGGGGCCTACTATCGGTGTCTGCCACTCCTTGCTGTTCTCCTCCACTGAACAAAGCTGTGCCGCCTGTTTACTACGGTTGCCAATTTTGAACTGCATTTCGACTACTTACTGATTTGGCCCTACTCTCTGTGTCAGCCTCTCATTCCAGTTGTCCTCCACTGCAATGCCCCCTGGTTATTCCTGTGTTACCAATTTTGAACTGCATTTAGCCCACTTTATTCTTTGGGCCTATATCTGTGTTTCCACTTCATCGTGCCCATTGCCCAGCCAGTGATAGATGAGTCTGCTGGTACATTGACCCATAACGCAACATTCCCCGTGCATGCTACACAACAACATTGTGACCCTGCTGAAAGTCAGGTTGCTCTTCCCGCATACCATACCACCTTACACGGGGACAAAGAGGAAGGTGCAGATGAAAGTGCAGGTTCCTTCATCAGGTGGGGGGAGGAATACTAGTTGGCGACGTCACTGGCACAGGGCCTCTCATAGTACGCAAAAGTGTTGCTGCCGGTGGGAGGCGCCCCCGCCGTGCAAACACACCGCTGTACTTTGAGGGGCCCTGTGCCAGTGCCAATGCCAACAAGTGGGCCCCCCCTGCTTGCTCAGGATCACAGCACTTGCAAAGTTGAAATACTTACCTCTCCCTGCTCCACTGCCGTGACGTGGTCCAGATTTCCTGGGCCCACTAATTACTTGAACCAGCCCTACCCCACACAACTTTAGCCAAATGACCCCCAATTTCAAATGCCTTCCAATTATTATAAGGTAAATTACCCTTGACAAGCTTCATTAAGAAGAATGGATGGTTTTGACATTAAAATGGGCACTCTAGGTGTTTTCCTGGCCCCCACTCACTGCCGACTATGCTGCCCCATTGACTTGCATTGGGTTTCGTGTTTCGGTCGATCCCGACTTTTCGCCATAATCGGCCGATTTCACTCGACCCGACTTTTGAGATAGTCGGGTTTCGCGAAACCCGGCTCGACTCTAAAAAGGTCAAGGTCGCTCAACTCTAGGCACAACATAATCCTTAATTTCTTGGGTTTCCAGCAGCAAGACACCTTGCAATGAACTTCTTTTCATAGCACCTTTCTATCAAAAAGAACCAAAATCTGCAGGTTAGACAATAGAATTCGGGTTGCAGCCCGTCTAGTATAAATGTGCAGTTGCCAATAAAGTGATACAGAATTTTAGACATTAATTTTTAAAGGATTGCTAGGATAACTACAAATAATACAGGTGGCTGCTGACCTGCTACTACCCCAACAGCAAAATCAGATGAAGCGTAGTTTGTAGTCTATGAACACAGAGACACTTACATTATATATGTCAGAAGATGGAAGTGTGTATTGTGATATGCGTTGTTGGTGACAGTGTTGCGTTCTGCCCCACAGTAGGGAGAGTTAGTCTTAATAGTTGGGACTAGCCCAGAGTGAGAGGGGCTAAAGTAAAGGGACAGAGACAGTTTCCTGTCAGGATGTCAGATAGCACTCAGCCTTCAGTGAAAGTACACCTAAGGTCTGAATAGTCAGTAGAGCCACATGATATGGGTGTCCTTGATGTGAGTGGAGACCAAGGCTGTGAATAGCAAGATCCGAGGTAGGGATGAAGAAAAGCGACAGAAAGAGAGTGATGCACTGGAGACGGGTCCTAGGACAGGAAGCCTAGCAGTACGGCCTCCGAGTTTGCAACTCAGAGAGGTAACGGGACAGGATGGAACAGGAACGTGAGACGAAGAGAGTGCCCCGGGTGGGAGTTCCAAGGCGTCAACAAGCAGAGAAGCTAAGTAAAGGCTATAGTGGCGATCTACCCCCCCAAAGGTATAAGAAGGACATGGAACCGCGGGTTGAACTATAGGACTGACAGTTAATAGTCTGTAGTACCATTATTGAGGACTGAAGAGATACCCGAAGTACCAGGCTGGGTAGTGTTGATGGTAGGGATGCTAGCTGGGCCAGCTAAATTTAACAGCATCATGCGGCCTGCAAGAGCGTAGCACCCCCATAGACAAAGCCCACACACCCAGCCATGACCCTCAACTTCATGCAATGTGCCAGGGCATAAAAGACTAGTACCTCACCCACGGCTACCGCCCCACGCCACATTACATATGGATAAAAGTATGTGCCCCCTGAAAATTACACTTACAGGAGCTTTTATGACCTCCCATCCTAAATCCATAGGTGACAACATAGAAATCGTCCCTCGGCAGCTATAACAGCTTCCACTCTTCTAGGAAGACTTTCCTACAAGATTTTGGAGGTCTCCTGTGAGAATTTTTACCCCTTCATCCAGGAGAGCGTTTGTGAGGTCAGATATTGATGTTGGGGGAGGCCAGGCTCACAATCTCCATTTATCCCAAAGGTGTAGGATGGGGTTGAGGTCCAGGTTCTGTCTGGCCGGCCCTATTCTTTCACACCAAACTCCTCCAACCATGTCTGTATGGACCTTGTGCATATTCATGGGGAACAGAAAAGAGTCTACCCCGAACTGTTCCCACAAAGATGGAAGCTACAATTGTCCAAAATGTTTTGTGTTGAAGGTTTAAGACTTTCCATCCTCATACTATTATCCCTCTTCCATATGTACAGGGGACACAATGCAGTCAGGCGGGTAACGTTCTCCTGGAATTCACCAAACCCAAACCCAGACTCATCCATCAGATGACAAATAGAGAAGTGTGATCTACAACTGCACAGAACACGTTTCCACAGCTCCAGCGTCCGGTGGTGGCGGCTTTACGCCACTTGGCATTGTGCTTAGTGGTGGAAGTGTCATGAAGGACTTGTTACGCCGATGGCTCCTGTTATAGGACGGGACTGGTACCAGTGAGTTCTGCACCACGAGCCATTCTGTCCCATGTTAGAGAAGGCAGACCGCATGGCGAGGGGTTGGATACTATACACTGGTGGTGAAGAGCCAGATGTTATAACCAGGGGGCAAAAGGTCTGATGTTATACATTGGGGGGCAGAAGTTATATACCGGGAGCGAGGGGCCAGATGTTATACACCGGGGGCAAGAGGTCTGATGTTATACATCGGGGGGCAGAAGTTATTTACTGGGAGCGAGGGGCCAGATGTTATACCCAGGGGGCAAGAGGTCTGATGTTATACATCGGGGGGGGGGGGGGGCGGGGGGCAGAAGTTATATACTGGGAGCGAGGGGCCAGATGTTGTACCCAGGGGGCAAGAGATCTGATGTTATACATCGGGGGGGGGCAGAAGTTATATACTCGGAGCGAGGGGCCAGATGTTATACACCGGGGCAAGAGGTCTGTTATACATCGGGGGGGCAGAAGTTATATACTGGGAGCGAGGGGCCAGATGTTATACACCGGGGCAAGAGGTCTGATGTTATACACCGGGGGGGGGGGGGGGGGCAGAAGTTATATACTGGGAGCGAGGGGCCAGATGTTATACACCGGGGCAAGAGGTCTGATGTTATACATCGGGGGGGGGGGCAGAAGTTATATACTGGGAGCGAGGGGCCAGATGTTATACACCGGGGCAAGAGGTCTGATGTTATACATCGGGGGGGGAGGGGGGCAGAAGTTATATACTGGGAGCGAGGGGCCAGATGTTATACACCGGGGCAAGAGGTCTGATGTTATACATCGGGGGGGGGGGGCAGAAGTTATATACTGGGAGCGAGGGGCCAGATGTTATACCCGGGGGGCATGAGGTCTGATGTTATACATCGGGGGAGGGGGGGGCAGAAGTTATATACTGGGAGCGAGGGGCCAGATGTTATACACCGGGGCAAAGAGACTGAATGAGAAACCTGAAATCAATAATTAGGACACGTGTTCCAATACTTTCTCCATATTGTGTTTTAGCTGTATCCACGACACAATATACGGTACTTATTTATCCAGGTCATGTTTGAATCCTCTTTTGCAACAGTTTTAAGTTACACTTGTCTACCCAGCATTACTCAAACATCCTAATACCCCAAAATGCCCACCTTGGGGCATATCTGCATATACACCAACCCTTTGGGTCATTTTCACATGACAACTTTCATAGGATAAAATGTCAGGATTTCAATCATCCACTATACTAAACTGTGGTTACATTTTCATGAAAAGAAAATCGCAAAAAATAATTTTGAAGTTATTAATTACAATGTATCATCATCACATTGATCTTGTAAGACAAATTGCTAATGGTGGAATAGTCAGATTTCTATGAATTGCGTTAGGATGAGTCTATTGTCAGGTTGTGGTTAGTTCTTCTAACTAGGTCGTCTGGGACTTGAAGGTACGTTTGACATTTAAAGTCTAAAGCTTTGTTGGTATTATTGGGCTGATGCACAGTGCTGGACAGGATGCGGGGAGCCACGCCGTAGCGGACGGTGATGAGGGCGGAGGGTGGTGGTTGCCGGTATGACGCAGAGTAAACGCTTCTCGGCTCTTCAGAGATTTGCTTTCTCCAGTTTTTTTGCTTTTCTTGCAAAAGCCCAAAATTGGTTGGAGGATCTGAAAAAGAGACAAATATTATTTCACCCTCTTTTACTCCTTTTTTATGTAAATCTTCTTAAGACCTGTAATTTGTCATAAATATGTAATTTATCTGGTGTAAATGCCGCTGTTCTCCTGACTCTGGCGCTGTATTTCTTTTATTCCCGCGCCTCTTCATTCCTGAAATATGATCATGTCTTACGTGTATATAAATGTCACTCTTTTTAGCCAATAGGGCGGTGACTCCCACAAAACCCATTGAGGTCCCGCCCACTTGACCGTCAAGACTAGATTCATATACAAGGATGAAACGGCCATATCTCAGGAACGATGAGGGACAGAAACAAAAGAAAAACAAGGTTGGGTTTAGGAGGAGAGCGGCATTTACACCGCATACATAAATGACATGCCATATTTATGATAAGTGAGAGAAAACACCGTGTGCACAGCTATACTGTGGTGCTTAGACTAGGTTCCCAGACCTTCAATACAAATAGAAAGAAGTCTAGCACTCAACTTAAGCGGCAAAAGATTTGATTTATTTGTAGCACTCGAAACGTTTCAGTCCATAAGGACTTTCTTCAGTCACTACAAAGTCATAACAAAATAAACAAAATAAAGAGTACAACCAGTACAAAACAACGAAAGTATATACAAATGACAAAAAAACAAAATATCATATAAACATATAAAGCCGATAACAATGAGGACATCATAAACGATCATATCTGAGTAAATATATGAAGGCAGTGGATATATAGCAAATAGCTCCGCTCAGTGCCAAATGAGGTGATAGTGAGTTGTTGTGAGGACCGATATAGCCAGAAGAAAGCAAAAAGGGAACAAAAAACGTACCGTGCCGTTAGAAGCCCGTAGGGCTGGGTTCAGAAAGAGCAGGGATGCACAGAATGTGCCTAATAAAATGCAGAAAGAAGACAATCGGTAAATGGAGCAGGGGGAACTCCCTGCTCCATTTACCGATTGTCTTCTTTCTGCATTTTATTAGGCACATTCTGTGCATCCCTGCTCTTTCTGAACCCAGCCCTACGGGCTTCTAACGGCACGGTACGTTTTTTGTTCCCTTTTTGCTTTCTTCTGGCTATATCGGTCCTCACAACAACTCACTATCACCTCATTTGGCACTGAGCGGAGCTATTTGCTATATATCCACTGCCTTCATATATTTACTCAGATATGATCGTTTATGATGTCCTCATTGTTATCGGCTTTATATGTTTATATGATATTTTGTTTTTTTGTCATTTGTATATACTTTCGTTGTTTTGTACTGGTTGTACTCTTTATTTTGTTTATTTTGTTATGACTTTGTAGTGACTGAAGAAAGTCCTTATGGACTGAAACGTTTCGAGTGCTACAAATAAATCAAATCTTTTGCCGCTTAAGTTGAGTGCTAGACTTCTTTCTATTTATATTTATGATAAGTGACTCATGAAGTGTTTCTGTAAAAGCTGACAATCTTTATGAATTAGCAATTCTAGAATTCTTATTATTTATAATGTCTTCTCCTCTTGTTTTTTTAAAAGAAGCGTATGACTAAATTGATAACTGTGACGAGTTGGCGGCTTGTCCCTACATACTGACACTCTCCAATCAGTGTTGCCAATATCAGACTGCGTAAAGACACACTTGTTCTTTTAAAAACTCCCTGGGGAATAGCCAAACTCTGCTATAAAGGTGAGGTTGTGGAAGACAGATTCATGCCGCAGAATGAGCACAGCAGCAAGACACAAGGTAGTTATAGTGCAACAGCAAGGTCTCCAGCAGGCAAGAGTTCAAAGCATCCCTTGCTTGAAGTTGATGGACATGTGTCTTTTTTCCATATTAACTATGTAAAGAAGGCTGGGGTTTCAAGTTGTGCTGTTCAAGTTTTTTTTGAAGAAGCAACAAGAAATAAGCAAAGCTGAAGACCGTTGTCGCAGTAGTTCGGCCAAGGAAACTTAAGGTACCGTTACACTAAACGACTTACCAACGATCACGACCAGCGATACGACCTGGCCGTGATCGTTGGTAAGTCGTTGTGTGGTCGCTGGAGAGCTGTCACACAGACAGCTCTCTCCAGCGACCAACGATCAGGGGAAAGACTTCGGCATCGTTGAAACTTTCTTCAACGATGCCGAAGTCCCCGGGTAACCAGGGTAAATATTGGGATTACTAAGCGCAGGGCCGCGCTTAGTAACCCGATATTTACACTGGTTACCATTGTAAAAGTAAAAAAAAAAAAAACAGTACATACTCACATTCCAATGTCTGTCACGTCCCCCGGCGTCAGCTTCCCTGCACTGTGTAAGCGCCGGCCGTAAAGCAGAGCGGTGACGTCACCCCTGTGCTCTGCTTTACGGCCGGCCGGTGCTGACAGTCAGTACGGGAAGCTGACGGCGGGAGACGTGACAGACATCGGAATGTAAGTATGTACTGTTTTTTTTTTTTTTAACTTTTACAATGGTAACCAGGGTAAATATCTGGTTACTAAGTGCGGCCCTGCGCTTAGTAACCCGATATTTACCCTGGTTACCAGTGAACACATCGCTGGATCGGCGTCACACACGCCGATTCAGCGATGACAGCGGGTGATCAGCGACCAAAAAAAGGTTCTGATCATTCCCCAACGACCAACGATCTCCCAGCAGGGGCCTGATCGTTGGTCGTTGTCACGCATAACGATTTCGTTAACGATATCGTTGCTACGTCACAAAATGCAACGATATCGTTAACGAAATCCTTATGTGTGAAGGTACCTTTAGTGCAGCAGATGAAAGACACATCATGCTTAGTTTCCTGCTAAATTGGAAGATTTCCAGCAGTGCCATCAGTGCAGAACTGGCAACAACCAGTGGGACCCAGATGCACCCAACTTCTATTCAGAAAAGTCTGGCTAGCAAAATGGCAGCAGGTTCCCTGGAGTAATGTGAAATATTTGGTTGTAACAGCAGACAGTTTTTTGGAGAGGGGTACAATAATGAGGGTCTGCAGGCAACAGTGAACCACAGAGGAGGGTCCTGCACGTTTGGGGTTACATTTCAACAAATTGAGTTGGGGATTTGTTCAGGATCTCAATGCTGAGAAATACAGGCAGTTACTTATCCATCACGTAGACCATCAGGGAGGCTTCTGATTGGCTCCAAATTTAGTATGCAGCTGGACAAAGACCCCAAACATACGGCCAATGTCATCAATAACTATTATCTGCGTAAAGAAGAACAAGGAGTCCTGGAAGTGAGGATTTGGCCCATTTCCTTTCCACTGCAATGGGGAGTACATGGGGTGTACACTGACACCATCCGTGTGCTAGCTGGGATTTTTACAGACCCATAGACTTCTATGGGTGATTTTGATTTAAAAAAGTGATGAAATTTGACATGTCTCCATGATTATTTGCGGACACAAAAAAACACGGACATGTGAACAGGTCGTTACAGGGTAATAAATGCACATTCTGTCTGTTTAAAACAGACATCTGAATGAGGCCTAAGCTGCGGGATCACGTCTGACACCGGGAAATTGCTGAATTAAACATTCTGATACTATTGAAATGGAATAAGAAAAATTAAATAAACTTTTCTTTTACCCGTAGAAGGAAAGTCAGATTTCTCTGGAGCCCAGGTCAGACAGTTTCTATCCCAACTCCGAAGAGGAGGCAAAGTAGAGTTGCCGCGTCTTATGTAATGGTCGTCATAGTGTGAGACTAAGTGTCCAGAACCGGGCTCTCCGTGATGGGACAGCAAATGATGTCCTGGTAAACCCTGGAATATGGAATACAAATATGTCATTTTCCCCAGTTTTCAGTTTTTCGGAATTGGCTTTTACAGCAAGAAAGTCACAATGGACATGACTGCAAGGCACTGAAATCATTGGATGTGCGCTAATTACAACGGGCTGCCATAATCTGGAACTAAAGGCATAATGTGATGCCAGGGGTGTACATAGAAATCATAGGGCTCCAGAGCAGAAGTTCTAATTGCTCCAACCTTCCCCCCCAAAAAAGGAAAAGTAAGAATATTCAGCAGGGTAACAGAAGAGCATATCTCACAACTTAGCAGCCTTTGTAAAGTAATTTTCCTCCTGCTGGAGCCCTAGATTCCCATTCATTGCACCCATAAAGTATGATGCCAACAAAAGTGCCACACAAACACTGTGATACCCCATATTGAATTCTTGCACAGTACCCTAGACATGCACAGTATGATGATCCTACTGTACCCACCCCTCAACTCCCCCAGAAAAGTATGGTGACCCCAACACAGTATGATCCTCCAACTGTGATCCACCATACAGTCCTTCATGTAGTATAATGGAAACTAGGAGTACACCAGGAGCATATAGGTAATTTGAAAAATGTAATATTTTATTAAATCACATATAATATCATATAAATTTGCAAAAACCAGTAATATACAAAAGAATCTAATAGAGTACAAAGCTAAAGGATGGTAAAAACGTGAGTGAGCATCCCCCGGTGTACACCGTCATCAGAGCCAACATGCATACCAAAAGGTGGAAGAAATGTACAGCTGCCAACTACCTGTCACACTGTCCATGTGAAATGCCAGAAGCGGCGTAAGGTGACAGGTGAATAAGAGCGGCTCTTACCCAAGGAAGATCAATGCGAGGCACCAAGACGGGGCACACCGGATGAGATCCACAGACCGACCCCCGACGCGCGTTTCGCCCACGAGTGAAGTTGCTTTTTCAAGGGGAGATGCCCAGGAGTGTATGTGGCTCCCTTAAATGCCGCCGGCCGGAAACCACAGACTGGTCTGTGGCCAGTGTTTTGCGGGTGTGCGCATGCGCTGTGCTCCTTCACTTGTCCTCCGCCGCGGCGGCGTCTGTCCTGGCCTTGCGCGTGCGTCCTGGATCTGTTTCCCAGGCGCCCGTGCGGGGTGTGACGCCTTCCGTGACGTTGTACTCGGCTGGCAGCGCACGCATGCGCCGTTCTATCCTGCATCCATTGGCCGATATCTACCATGTGAGCGGTCACATGGTTTCCGGCCGGCGGCCTTTAGCTTTGTACTCTATTAGATTCTTTTGTATATTACTGGTTTTTGCAAATTTAGATGTAAATTATATGATATTATATGTGATTTAATAAAATATTACATTTTTCAAATTACCTATATGCTCCTGGTGTACTCCTATTTTCCATGGTCTGTATGGAGTTGGGTTCCCTTTCGGGTGAGGGGCAGTGTGGCACTACCTAGTGCTCTATCCTCTCTGTGGTATTTAGTATGCTGCCTGGTTTTTGTATCATGTAGTATAATGGGCCTACATGCAGTATAATGGCCTCACACTGTATAATGGCCACCAAACAGCCCTCCCCATAGCATGATGGATCCCACACAAATATTCACATTGTACAATTGTTTACATACAGTAAAAAGGCTCCCAAATAGCCTCCCAAATATTATAATAGCCTGCACATAGCCTTCCATATAGCATAATGCACCCCATAGTCCTCCATATAGCATAATGCACCCCATAGTCCTCCATATAGCATAATGCACCCCATAGTCCTCCATATAGCATAATGCACCCCATAGTCCTCCATATAGCATAATGCACCCCATAGTCCTCCATATAGCATAATGCACCCCATAGTCTTCCATAAAGCATAACGCACCACATAATCCTCCATATAGTATAATGTACTCCCCATAGACCTCCTTATAGTATAATGCACTCCCCATAGTCCTCCATATAGTATAATGCACTCCCCATATTCCTCCATATAGTATAATGTACCTCCAAAGTCTTCCATATAGCATAATGTACGCTCTTAGTCCTCCATATAGTGTAATGCACCCTCTAGAAGTGGAAATGGCGCACCCGCTAGTGCTGTGGGGTACTCAGGCCAGGTCCGGCGGTACTTAAAGGGGTGGTCACGGAAGAGATGACCCGGTCCGTGGCCCTGGGCGTCCAACAAAAATGAAGGGAAGTGGAAAATAAAGTCTATGGGGGATAATTTGTGACGCCACCTGTGATGTTTGGCCAGGATGGCCGACGCTGCTTAAAGGGACCGCTGGGGCAGACGGTAACACAGCGAAGATGGTTCTGCTCCCCACAGGTGTAGTGGGGCCCCAAGGCTACCGGTGCAGTTGGTAAGGGATGATAGACGGTGGGGCGCAGGACTGAGGGGACAGGAAATAATTAGAGAACACAGGGGTTGCAGTTTCCTTTACCTTTTACTTGTGAATTGCAGGTGCAGTCCGGGGCACAGGTTGCAGGTATTGATGGCATTCGGGCAGCCTGGGAGTTACTTGGGATCCACCTAGCCAGGTGGGTTCGGAGGCCTTTCTTCTGTGCTGTATTTTCTGTCCCTTGCTGCCTGAAGCTTTACACAAGTTCCTCTTGGTGTCTGTTACTCCTAACCCATATGGTTCACAGCATGAGCCTTTCATGGGCACTGTCTTCTCACTGGCAGCCCCAGGCTCCTGACCTGTTGTGGTGCCTCCAGGTGTTAGATGGGCCAGGAGACCTGCAATCTCCTGCCCTCTGGTTCTAGTTGCTGGGCCTTTAGTACCCGTGCAACCACGGACTCCGGTGTCCGGTTTCTTTTGTGCTTAATCCTGAGAAGAGCTCAGTCACAGTTCCACTCCCAGTCTCTCCCCTCACATGCTTCCTCTCCCTTCACTGTCTCACAGTAAACTCTCTAACCCAGCCTCCAGACCAGAACTTATAGGGAAGTTCCCCTGAAACCGGGTTTAGAGCTCCCCCTTCTGGTCTGGAGTCAGGAAGGTGTTGTATGTTTGTGTTACCTGCTAAGGGGATCCCTCCTTACTTCCAGGCATGACATCACCCTCCCCCATGTGGAAGGCAATGCCATTGTGGCAACCTGACTCCTGGGATGCCACACACCCCTATAAGGAGCCAGGTGTGTTTTCAAGCTCAACTGCAGCTTTCATGGTTAATGATTGTCGTGTTTAGCACATATTAACTATCATAATGCTAAACTAAACAAAAGCTCAATCCAGAAGGCTCAGTTTCAATATTAAGGAACTTTTTTTTACCTCCATCCTTTTTAAGAAATATCTCCTCTGTATTCGATCTGGTTTAGTGCCTGAGAACTGTACAAAGTCTTTTTGATAGCAGCTCTTGGATGGTGAAAGATTGCTTCTCATAAACTAAAAATAAAAACAAAGAAAAAAACACAATAAATGAAAATGTGTATTATAATAAAGATAGATGTTCAAATGTAATAATGAAGACATATAGTAACAGCCACTATTTAAATAAACTGTTTCAATATTTTGATATGATTGCATTGCTCTGTCCCTACAAAATTAATAAAAGGTACACATGCATATGAGCCTTTGAAGAATGGTACACCTAAAGGTAATCTGCCATTAGGTTTTTTCCACCTAATCTGAGATAAGTATAATATAGGGGCAGAGACCCTGATTCCAGTGATGTGTCACTTACTGGGCTGCTTGCTATAATCTTTGTAAAATTCCTTTTTTATCAAGAGGAGATTATTGCTACAGGACTAATAAATCTGTTGCCATGTAGTCCTCCTAATTTATGAGCTCTATGTAACCCCTCCCCAACACTGATTGTCAGCTTTCTGCCTATGCACAGTATACACAGAAGGCTGCCAAACAGTGATGTGGGCAGGGTTATAAAGAGCTCAGCATTTAGAGAACTGGTAGATGTGCAGCAGATAAAACACTATGTTTGTGTGCCCTATGCACTGTGCTTGTGTAATGTGTGAGCTATTCTTGAGTGGTGTATGCACTGTGCTTGTGTAATGCGTCCTATGTGCTTATATGACAAGTGGGCTGTGCTTGTGCGACATGCTCTGTGCTTGTGTAACATATGTGCTGCGCTTGTGTGATGTGTGCGCTGTGCATGAGTGACTTGCACAAAGCTTATGTGACGTGCGCTATGCTTGTTTGATGTATGTGCTGTGCTTGTGTTATGTATGTGTTGTGCTTGTGTAAAGTTTGTGCTGTGCTTGTGTGATGTACAGTATGTGCTGTGCTTGTGTGATGTATGTGCTGTGCTTGTGTTATGTATGTGCTGTGCTTGTGTAAAGTGTGTGCTGTGCTTGTGTGATGTACAGTATGTGCTGTGCTTGTGTGATGTATGTGCTGTGCTTGTGTTATGTATGTGCTGTGCTTGTGTAAAGTGTGTGCTGTGCTTGTGTGATGTACAGTATCTGCTGTGCTTGTGTGATGTATGTGCTGTGCTTGTGTAAAGTGTGTGCTGTGCTTGTGTGATGCATGTGCTGTGCTTGGGTAACGTGTGCGCTATGCTTGTGTGATGCATGTGCTGTGCTTGTGTAACGTGTGCGCTATGCTTGTGTGATGTATGTTCTGTGCTTGTGTAATGCATGTGCTGTGCTTGTGTAATGTGTGCGCTATGCTTGTGTGATGTATGTTCTGTGCTTGTGTGATGTATGTGCTGTGCTTGTGTAATGTGTGCGCTGTGCTTGTGTGATGTATGTGCTGTGCTTGTGTGATGTATGTGCTGTGCTTGTGTGATGTATGTGCTATGCTTGTGTGATGTATGTGCTGTGCTTGTGTAAAGTGTGTGCTGTGCTTGTGTGATGTATGCACTGTGCTTGTGTGATGTATGTGCTGTGCTTGTGTGATGCATGTGCTGTGCTTGTGTAATGTGTGCGCTATGCTTGTGTGATGTATGCACTGTGCTTGTGTGATGTATGTGCTGTGCTTGTGTGATGCATGTGCTGTGCTTGTGTAATGTGTGCGCTATGCTTGTGTGATGTATGTGCTGTGCTTGTGTGATGTATGTGCTGTGCTTGTGTGATGTACAGTGGGGCAAAAAAGTATTTAGTCAGTCAGCAATAGTGCAAGTTCCACCACTTAAAAAGATGAGAGGCGTCTGTAATTTACATCATAGGTAGACCTCAACTATGGGAGGCAAACTGAGAAAAAAAAATCCAGAAAATCACATTGTCTGTTTTTTTATCATTTTTTTTGCATATTATGGTGGAAAATAAGTATTTGGTCAGAAACAAACAATCAAGATTTCTGGCTCTCACAGACCTGTAACTTCTTCCTTAAGAGTCTCCTCTTTCCTCCACTCATTACCTGTAGTAATGGCACCTGTTTAAACTTGTTATCAGTATAAAAAGACACCTGTGCACACCCTCAAACAGTCTGACTCCAAACTCCACTATGGTGAAGACTAAAGAGCTGTCAAAGGACACCAGAAACAAAATTGTAGCCCTGCACCAGGCTGGGAAGACTGAATCTGCAATAGCCAACCAGCTTGGAGTGAAGAAATCAACAGTGGGAGCAATAATTAGAAAATGGAAGACATACAAGACCACTGATAATCTCCCTCGATCTGGGGCTCCACGCAAAATCCCACCCCGTGGGGTCAGAATGATCACAAGAACGGTGAGCAAAAATCCCAGAAGCACGCGGGGGGACCTAGTGAATGAACTGCAGAGAGCTGGGACCAATGTAACAAGGCCTACCATAAGTAACACACTACGCCACCATGGACTCAGATCCTGCAGTGCCAGATGTGTCCCACTGCTTAAGCCAGTACATGTCCGGGCCCGTCTGAAGTTTGCTAGAGAGCATTTGGATGATCCAGAGGAGTTTTGGGAGAATGTCCTATGGTCTGATGAAACGAAACTGGAACTGTTTGGTAGAAACACAACTTGTCGTGTTTGGAGGAAAAACAATACTGAGTTGCATCCATCAAACACCATACCTACTGTAAAGCATGGTGGTGGAAACATCATGCTTTGGGGCTGTTTCTCTGCAAAGGGGCCAGGACGACTGATCCGGGTACATGAAAGAATGAATGGGGCCATGTATCGTGAGATTTTGAGTGCAAACCTCCTTCCATCAGCAAGTGCATTGAAGATGAAACGTGGCTGGGTCTTTCAACATGACAATGATCCAAAGCACACCGCCAGGGCAACGAAGGAGTGGCTTCGTATGAAGCATTTCAAGGTCCTGGAGTGGCCTAGCCAGTCTCCAGATCTCAACCTTATAGAAAACCTTTGGAGGGAGTTGAAAGTCCGTGTTGCCAAGCAAAAAGCCAAAAACATCACTGCTCTAGAGGAGATCTGCATGGAGGAATGGGCCAACATACCAACAACAGTGTGTGGCAACCTTGGGAAGACTTACAGAAAACGTTTGACATCTGTCATTGCCAACAAAGGATATATTACAAAGTATTGAGATGAAATTTTGTTTCTGACCAAATACTTATTTTCCACCATAATATGCAAATAAAATGTTAAAAAAACAGACAATGTGATTTTCTGGATTTTTTTTTTCTCAGTTTGTCTACTATAGTTGAGGTCTACCTATGATGTAAATTACAGACGCCTCTCATCTTTTTAAGTGGTGGAACTTGCACTATTGCTGACTGACTAAATACTTTTTTGCCCCACTGTATGTGCTATGCTTGTGTGATGTATGTTCTGTGCTTGTGTGATGCATGTGCTGTGCTTGTGTAATGTGTGCGCTGTGCTTGTGTGATGTATGTTCTGTGCTTGTGTGATGCATGTGCTGTGCTTGTGTAATGTGTGCGCTATGCTTGTGTGATGTATGTTCTGTGCTTGTGTGATGTATGTGCTATGCTTGTGTGATGTATGTTCTGTGCTTGTGTGATGCATGTGCTGTGCTTGTGTAATGTGTGCGCTGTGCTTGTGTGATGTATGTTCTGTGCTTGTGTGATGCATGTGCTGTGCTTGTGTAATGTGTGCGCTATGCTTGTGTGATGTATGTTCTGTGCTTGTGTGATGTATGTGCTATGCTTGTGTGATGTATGTTCTGTGCTTGTGTGATGTACAGTGGGGCAAAAAAGTATTTAGTCAGTCAGCAATAGTGCAAGTTCCACCACTTAAAAAGATGAGAGGCGTCTGTAATTTACATCATAGGTAGACCTCAACTATGGGAGACAAACTGAGAAAAAAAAATCCAGAAAATCACATTGTCTGTTTTTTTAACATTTTATTTGCATATTATGGTGGAAAATAAGTATTTGGTCAGAAACAAAATTTCATCTCAATACTTTGTTGGCAATGACAGAGGTCAAACGTTTTCTGTAAGTCTTCACAAGGTTGCCACACACTGTTGTTGGTATGTTGGCCCATTCCTCCATGCAGATCTCCTCTAGAGCAGTGATGTTTTTGGCTTTTCGCTTGGCAACACGGACTTTCAACTCCCTCCAAAGGTTTTCTATAGGGTTGAGATCTGGAGACTGGCTAGGCCACTCCAGGACCTTGAAATGCTTCTTACGAAGCCACTCCTTCATTGCCCTGGCGGTGTGCTTTGGATCATTGTCATGTTGAAAGACCCAGCCACGTTTCATCTTCAATGCCCTTGCTGATGGAAGGAGGTTTGCACTCAAAATCTCACGATACATGGCCCCATTCATTCTTTCATGTACCCGGATCAGTCGTCCTGGCCCCTTTGCAGAGAAACAGCCCCAAAGCATGATGTTTCCACCACCATGCTTTACAGTAGGTATGGTGTTTGATGGATGCAACTCAGTATTATTTTTCCTCCAAACACGACAAGTTGTGTTTCTACCAAACAGTTCCAGTTTGGTTTCATCAGACCATAGGACATTCTCCCAAATCTCCTCTGGATCATCCAAATGCTCTCTAGCAAACTTCAGACGGGCCCGGACATGTACTGGCTTAAGCAGTGGGACACGTCTGGCACTGCAGGATCTGAGTCCATGGTGGCGTAGTGTGTTACTTATGGTAGGCCTTGTTACATTGGTCCCAGCTCTCTGCAGTTCATTCACTAGGTCCCCCCGCGTGGTTCTGGGATTTTTGCTCACCGTTCTTGTGATCATTCTGACCCCACGGGGTGGGATTTTGCGTGGAGCCCCAGATCGAGGGAGATTATCAGTGGTCTTGTATGTCTTCTATTTTCTAATTATTGCTCCCACTGTTGATTTCTTCACTCCAAGCTGGTTGGCTATTGCAGATTCAGTCTTCCCAGCCTGGTGCAGGGCTACAATTCTGTTTCTGGTGTCCTTTGACAGCTCTTTGGTCTTCACCATAGTGGAGTTTGGAGTCAGACTGTTTGAGGGTGTGCACAGGTGTCTTTTTATACTGATAACAAGTTTAAACAGGTGCCATTACTACAGGTAATGAGTGGAGGAAAGAGGAGACTCTTAAAGAAGAAGTTACAGGTCTGTGAGAGCCTGAAATCTTGATTGTTTGTTTCTGACCAAATACTTATTTTCCACCATAATATGCAAATAAAATGTTAAAAAAACAGACAATGTGATTTTCTGGATTTTTTTTTCTCAGTTTGTCTCTCATAGTTGAGGTCTACCTATGATGTAAATTACAGACGCCTCTCATCTTTTTAAGTGGTGGAACTTGCACTATTGCTGACTGACTAAATACTTTTTTGCCCCACTGTATGTGCTGTGCTTGTGTAATGTGTGCGCTATGCTTGTGTAATGTGTGCGCTATGCTTGTGTGATGTATGTTCTGTGCTTGTGTGATGTATGTGCTGTGCTTGTGTGATGTATGTGCTATGCTTGTGTGATGTATGTTCTGTGCTTGTGTGATGTATGTGCTGTGCTTGTGTAATGTGTGCGCTATGCTTGTGTGATGTATGTTCTGTGCTTGTGTGATGCATGTGCTGTGCTTGTGTAATGTGTGCGCTATGCTTGTGTGATGTATGTGCTGTGCTTGTGTGATGTATGTGCTGTGCTTGTGTGATGTATGTGCTATGCTTGTGTGATGTATGTTCTGTGCTTGTGTGATGTATGTGCTGTGCTTGTGTGATGTATGTGCTGTGCTTGTGTGATGTATGTGCTATGCTTGTGTGATGTATGTTCTGTGCTTGTGTGATGCATGTGCTGTGCTTGTGTAATGTGTGCGCTGTGCTTTTGTGATGTATGTTCTGTGCTTGTGTGATGCATGTGCTGTGCTTGTGTAATGTGTGCGCTATGCTTGTGTGATGTATGTTCTGTGCTTGTGTGATGTATGTGCTATGCTTGTGTGATGTATGTTCTGTGCTTGTGTGATGTATGTGCTGTGCTTGTGTAATGTGTGCGCTATGCTTGTGTAATGTGTGCGCTATGCTTGTGTGATGTATGTTCTGTGCTTGTGTGATGTATGTGCTGTGCTTGTGTGATGTATGTTCTGTGCTTGTGTGATGTATGTGCTGTACTTGTGTAATGTGTGCGCTATGCTTGTGTGATGTATGTTCTGTGCTTGTGTGATGCATGTGCTGTGCTTGTGTAATGTGTGCGCTATGCTTGTGTGATGTATGTGCTGTGCTTGTGTGATGTATGTGCTGTGCTTGTGTGATGTATGTGCTATGCTTGTGTGATGTATGTTCTGTGCTTGTGTGATGCATGTGCTGTGCTTGTGTAATGTGTGCGCTATGCTTGTGTGATGTATGTTCTGTGCTTGTGTGATGCATGTGCTGTGCTTGTGTAATGTGTGCGCTATGCTTGTGTGATGTATGTTCTGTGCTTGTGTGATGTATGTGCTGTGCTTGTGTAAAGTGTGTGCTGTGCTTGTGTGATGTATGTTCTGTGCTTGTGTGATGCATGTGCTGTGCTTGTGTAATGTGTGCGCTATGCTTGTGTGATGTATGTTCTGTGCTTGTGTGATGTATGTGCTGTGCTTGTGTGATGTATGTGCTATGCTTGTGTGATGTATGTTCTGTGCTTGTGTGATGTATGTGCTGTGCTTGTGTAATGTGTGCGCTATGCTTGTGTGATGTATGTTCTGTGCTTGTGTGATGCATGTGCTGTGCTTGTGTAATGTGTGCGCTATGCTTGTGTGATGTATGTTCTGTGCTTGTGTGATGTATATGCTGTGCTTGTGTGATGTATGTGCTATGCTTGTGTGATGTATGTTCTGTGCTTGTGTGATGCATGTGCTGTGCTTGTGTAATGTGTGCGCTATGCTTGTGTGATGTATGTTCTGTGCTTGTGTGATGTATGTGCTGTGCTTGTGTAAAGTGTGTGCTGTGCTTGTGTGATGTATGCACTGTGCTTGTGTGATGTATGTGCTGTGCTTGTGTGATGCATGTGCTGTGCTTGTGTAATGTGTGCGCTATGCTTGTGTGATGTATGTTCTGTGCTTGTGTGATGCATGTGCTGTGCTTGTGTAATGTGTGCGCTATGCTTGTGTGATGTATGTGCTGTGCTTGTGTGATGTATGTGCTGTGCTTGTGTGATGTATGTGCTATGCTTGTGTGATGTATGTTCTGTGCTTGTGTGATGCATGTGCTGTGCTTGTGTAATGTGTGCGCTGTGCTTGTGTGATGTATGTTCTGTGCTTGTGTGATGCATGTGCTGTGCTTGTGTAATGTGTGCGCTATGCTTGTGTGATGTATGTTCTGTGCTTGTGTGATGTATGTGCTGTGCTTGTGTGATGTATGTGCTATGCTTGTGTGATGTATGTTCTGTGCTTGTGTGATGTATGTGCTGTGCTTGTGTAATGTGTGCGCTATGCTTGTGTGATGTATGTTCTGTGCTTGTGTGATGCATGTGCTGTGCTTGTGTAATGTGTGCGCTATGCTTGTGTGATGTATGTGCTGTGCTTGTGTGATGTATGTGCTGTGCTTGTGTGATGTATGTGCTATGCTTGTGTGATGTATGTTCTGTGCTTGTGTGATGCATGTGCTGTGCTTGTGTGATGTGTGCGCTATGCTTGTGTGATGTATGTTCTGTGCTTGTGTGATGCATGTGCTGTGCTAGTGTAATGTGTGCGCTATGCTTGTGTGATGTATGTTCTGTGCTTGTGTGATGTATGTGCTGTGCTTGTGTAAAGTGTGTGCTGTGCTTGTGTGATGTATGTGCTGTGCTTGTGTGATGTATGTGCTGTGCTTGTGTGATGTATGTGCTGTGCTTGTGTGATGTATGTGCTGTTCTTGTGTAAAGTGTGTGCTGTGCTTGTGTGATGTGTGCGCCGTGCTTGTGTGATGTATGTGCTGTGCTTGTGTGATGTACAGTATGTGCTGTGCTTGTGTAACGTGTGCGCTGTGCTTATGTGATGTATGTGCTGTGCTTGTGTAACGTGTGTGGTGTGCTTATGTGATGTATGTGCTGTGTTTGTGTGACGTGTGTGCCGTGCTTGTGTGATGTATGCCCTGTACTTGTGTGACGTATGCACTGTGCTTGCGTGATATATGCACTGTGCTTGTGTGATGTATGCCCTGTGCTTGTGTGACATGTGCGCTGTGCTTGCGTGATATATGCACTGTGCTTGTGTGGCATATATGTTGTGCTTGTGTGATATGTGCTCTGTGCTTTCGTAATGTATGCAATGGGCTTGTGTGACATATGCACTGTGCTTGTGTGATGCATGTGCTGTGCTTGTGTAACGTGTGTGGTGTGCTTATGTTATGTATGTGCTGTGTTTGTGTGACGTGTGTGCCGTGCTTGTGTGATGTATGCCCTGTGCTTGTGTCATGTATGCACTGTGCTTGCGTGATATATGCACTGTGCTTTGTGATGTATGTGCTGTGCTTTTGTGTCGTATATATGTTGTGCTTGTGTGATATGTGCTCTGTGCTTTCGTAATGTATGCAATGGGCTTGTGTGACATGTGCTGTGTTTGTGTGGCATATCTGCTGTTCTTGTGTAACGTATGTGCTGTGCTTGTGTGACGTGTGCGCTGTGCTTGTGTGATGTATGCACTGTGCATGTGTGATACAGTATATGTGCTGTGCTTTTGTGGCATATGTATTGTGATTGTGTGATATGTGCGCTGTGATTTTGTGACGTATACAATGTGCACTATGCTTGTGTGATGTGTGTGCTGTGCTTGTGTGATGTATGCACTGTGCTTGTGTGATGTGTGTGCTGTGCTTGTGTGATGTATGCACTGTGCTTGTGTGATGTATGCACTGTGCTTGTGTGATGTATGCACTGTGCTTGTGTGATGTATGCACTGTGCTTGTGTGACGTGTGTGCTGTGCTTGTGTGATGTATGCACTGTGCTTGTGTGACGTGTGCACTGTGCTTGTGTCATGTATGCACTGTGCTTGTGTGATATATGTGCTGTGCTTTTGTGATGTATACAATGTGCGCTGTGCTTGTGTGACGTGTGTGCTGTGCTTGTGTGATGTATGCACTGTACTTGTGTGATGTGTGCGCTGTGCTTGTGTGATACAGTATATGTGCTGTGCTTTTGTGGCATATGCGTTGTGCTTGTGTGACATGTGCGCTGTGCTTTTCTGATGTATACAATGTGCGCTATGCTTGTGTGACGTGTGTGCTGTGCTTGTGTGATGTATGTGCTGTACTTTTGTGGCATATATGTTGTGCTTGTG
The DNA here is from genome assembly GCF_032444005.1 of Ranitomeya imitator. Classification (NCBI taxonomy): domain Eukaryota; kingdom Metazoa; phylum Chordata; class Amphibia; order Anura; family Dendrobatidae; genus Ranitomeya; species Ranitomeya imitator. Next base: position 109,476,657 of record NC_091291.1, on the reverse strand, counting down.
TGATGTATGTGCTGTGCATGTGTGATGTATGTGCTGTGCTTGTGTGATATGTGCTCTGTGCTTTTGTAATGTATGCAATGGGCTTGTGTGACGTGTGCTGTGCTTGTGTGGCATATCTGCTGTTCTTGTGTAACGTGTGTGCTGTGCATGTGTGATGTATGTGCTGTGCTTGTGTGATGTATGTGCTGTGCTTGTGTGATGTATGTGCTGTGCTTGTGTGATGTATGTGCTGTGCTTGTGTGATGTGCATGCTGTGCTTGTGTGATGTATGTGCTGTGCTTGTGTGATGTATGTGCTGTGCTTGTGTGATGTGCATGCTGTGCTTGTGTGATGTATGTGCTGTGCATGTGTGATGTATGTGCTGTGCTTGTGTGATGTATGTGCTGTGCTTGTGTGATGTATGTGCTGTGCTTGTGTGATGTATGTGCTGTGCTTGTGTGATGTGCATGCTGTGCTTGTGTGATGTATGTGCTGTGCTTGTGTGATGTGCATGCTGTGCTTGCATGACAAGTGTGCTGTGCTTGTGGAATGTGTGCGCTGAGCTCTTCTTATGTGAATTTCCTTATCAGACAAAGCATGGACATCTTCATAAAGAAAGAAGAAATTAAAGATGGGTGACAACTGTGCACAATCACACTGTGAACATTGCCCAAACTGTACCTAAATAACGTATTCAAGGGATTTAATTCTAGAAAAATTCCCTTCTCCAAGTTATGACTTAAATATGCATAATGAATATCGCCACCTTGTGGTTATTGCCGTTTTTCACATCTGTACGTATATTATTATATTTGTGTCTCTGCTTTATGACTCCAGTCCTTGTATCCTGGCGCATCACATTGAGTATGACGCTGAACATGCTGCTCACAAATGTAGATAATTTAGATGACAGGCGGCACAGGATTTTCTTTCCAGAACTCTGAGGTCCCTGGGATTTCTTCTGACAGTTCTGCAATTGTTCCTGGTGGAGCCTTCCAGACAGTGGTGTTACCAGTTAGCACCAGTCGTTAGGTTACATAGATGATTTCAGATTTTAGTCCGATGATCCTGGCAGACGGTAGCGGTGGCATCAGACATTGCCTGACACATTGCACAGACAGTGAGGGGGCTGTGCGGATTCAGCGGTGCTCAGAATGTGCTGTAGAGAAGTAGGCAGCGCATGTAATGAAAAGCACGGTGACCCAATGGTTAGCAATGTTGCCTCGCCGTGCTCGGATCATGGGGTTTACTAAAGATAACATCTCCATGGAATATGTACAGTATGTGCTTCCTGTCTTAAGAGATCCTCCCCAAATTCTCCAATATAATCCACATTCCAAAATCATACTGGTTGGGTAATCTAGTTTCCATAATCTGCCTGGGACAGGAAAATTAGATTGTGAGCTCCACTGGGGACAGGGTCTGCGGGAGTGAGGGTAATCTTTGTACAGTAAGGCAAATCTCAGTGAATGGCCGCTTTATTGGAGGCACCGATCTACCACCCATTGGGTTAATCGCCTTTGGTCTTCAGAACTGCAGCTATTCATTGAAGAGTACATTCCAGTGACTGTTGAAATCATTCTAGACAAATATTGGCCCATGATGGAGGACAGGATAGCATCTCACAGTAGCAGCAAATTACATGGAGGTATTGACATGTCCGGAATGGCCCTTTCCACCTCGTCCCAGAGACGTTCTCTAGGTGGCTCCAAAGACCAGGGACGAAACGAGAAGTCACGATCATGTTCCTCTAATCCAATCCATGACTATTTCACCCTCGTGGCAATGGTGCATTGTCCTGCTGATAGCGTCCTTCTGCCATAGGGTAAACTACTGCCATAAAGGTCGGGTACAATGCTTAGATAAGGACCCATGATGTGCCCAAAACACAATTCCCCGCACCATTACTTCACCTACACAAGTTGGCACCTGTCAAGAAGGGTTCACCGGTTCATGTTGCACGTGCAAAATTCTGACCCTACCAGGGGCATGATACACAAGCAATCTGGAAACATCTGACCAGACAATGTTTCTTCGATGCTCAATGATAAAGCTTTTGCTCCCATTTGCCCACTGTCGCCGTTGAGGGCACCTCCCATGACTGAAAGCCAGGGGCTGCTGGGAGGAAATAAGTTCATTTTCTCCTTGTAGCCGCACGATCAGTAAAATGCCCAGACAGTATTGTAACGCTATTGACCTGCAGAGTAACTGTAAATCTGTACGTAAATAGCTTTTTCCAAGGTGATACGTTCCCTTTAAGACTCTTCTTGTTGGGCAGGTGGACGTAACAGGAATAGACTAACTCAGACACGGACTTTTGCGTAAAAAAACTTCTGAGCTTTTCATCTGAGCCTGACCCAAAAGGTCCTTGTGAAGGAAGAGGGAGCAGATGAGGCATCGCATATTGTGATTGGTGGATCCTGTATCATCTACTGTGTATAGAGGTTACATTTCCTTGAAATCCTTTCTGTGATGATAATGAAACTGCTGAAAAGTCTTCTACACAGAACAGCAATTGTGAATCTCTGGTATAAGATTATGAGACCAGTGTAAAAATTGTAAGATTTCTGGTTTTTTTTTTCATAGATGCAGAAAATTGAAAAACAATATTATAAAAATAAAATAAAAATATATTTAGCATAAAAAACTGTCATTTTCTTAAGTGAATTTAATTTTATATTTTTTTAAATAATTATCCAATGGCTCTGATTGCGCATATTTGCAGGATCTTTTATTTGAACTCTTTTTTTTAAAACCTATAACATGTTTATCCCTATTTGTATTCATGTTTTTTTGTATATACTGTACGTTTACCTGAATTTTGTCTGTAGTTTTTATCAGAAAAAATATTCTCTTCTTTTGTTTATCTGATCACGCCTATATAAAATCAAACAACGTAAAACAAAAAAAAATGGAAAGAACCCTTGTTCTTCATAGGGCTAGATGAATAAAAAAAGCCCCTATATTGTTTTTTTATGTACGGTATGTGATGTCTGATGGGGGAGTCCCGTTTGGGGTTTACTTCTATTAAAAGACTGGGAAACCCCATCTAGCAAGTGTCGGCAGTGACGGAATACGGACAGGGACCAAATGAAGAGGGGACAGTGAGTGGGTTTTTTTTGGCTTCTTTGAATGACAAGAGCAGGTGGGTTGTAATCAAATATTGCACTAAGTAAGAGGAAGGTTATCAAAAATAGGACACAATTCCCTTTCCCCAATTTATAACCTTGCTATTTGTACCACAATGACGCCTTCGTACATGGAAAGTACCTTTTTTCGCTCCTCCGCCCAGTTCCCAATGAGCACTCTGTTAGAATATCTCTGCTCGATCCTCCATCCCGGCAGAGATCCATTCTTAGCACAAAGGGGATATGTCGCCATAGTGAGACTGGATCTGTCTGCTCTCCGGAGATCACGTCTCACTGTTCTGTCTGCAGTCGGAATGTTTACCGTTGCCATGGGAACCACATTGACAGCTGAGTTCCATTCATCAGCAGATATCCAATGGATACGGCCGTGTCAACCTCCTAAGAAAAGTAACGATTCACCTACAGTTAATACAGGGTCAAGATCACTTAAACAGCGCCTTTAGCCCCTTAACTTGAGCTTTTTCGTCTTAAATGACCAGACAGCTTTTAGAGATTTCGCACACATTGTGGTTTAACCCCTTCACCCTCCAAGCCTGTTTCCACCGTCCCGACCGGGCCAAATTTTACAATTCTGACCACTGTCACTTTATGTGGTAAAATTTCTTTGATATGACTTGCATGTATTTCTGAAGAAAAAAAATGGAAATATGGCAAATTTGGAAAATGTCGCAATTTTCTAACTTTTCGTTTTTATGCCTTTAAAACAAAGAGTTATGTCACATAAAATATTTAATAAATAACATTTCCCACATGTCTCATTTACATCAGCACAATTTTTGAAACAATTGTTTTTTTTTGTTAAGAAGATATAAGGTTAAAAGTTGACCAGCGGATTTCTCATTTTTCCAACAAAACTTACAAAGCCAATTTTCTTCAGGAACCATCTCACATTTGAAGTGACATAAAATACCCAAAAGTGACATCATTCTAAATCTGCACCCCTAAAGTTTTTCCTTTGCCTGCCCTTATTCACACACTGAGGTTAACTCTGACACATGGTAAGGTTTTAATATTTGACAGTGTAGGACCTTCCCGAACAGGGTCACCTTGACGTGGTGGGATGGCTTTTATGCTATTTTTGATCAAAACAGTATTACTAAGAACCCTGTGTTATTTCAATGCACTTTTGCTTTGTGTTTTATCTGAATGTTGTGTTAAGACCCATGAACTGAGAGCCGATTTGGACACTTTTTTTTGGTGTTGGAGAGTCCAGTAAAATAATGAAAGTAACGAACATGAACGAAAAGAATAATAAGAAGAGATGAGTCTAATAGGTCCTAATGCTGCCAGTGAAATTTTGTAAATACATATACAGAAGTTGCTCAACTTTCGTATAATATCCTCTTGTCCACAGGCTGCTTTCATTATTGCACTTTATTCTAGTGAAGTGAAACAGCGCCACAATTGTCTGCTGGCTGCATTTGGCATTGCAGCCGATCGATAAATGGAGCTCCAATAGCTGAAACAGCCCATAAATCAAAGTATCATTGCTTCAGGACTCCACACAATACATTCAATATTAGAATAGTGTGAAAAATTCTGCAACTCCTGTTTTTCTTTTCAGTTTTTCACCATTTTCAGGATCGAGGCTTGCTTCATTAAATGGACACATCTACCGAAACCCGTGATAATGTCCAAATGACACAACTGCACTGCTCAATACAAAAGAGGTCTCTGAATTATTACACGTCAGAGATTATATTAATCTGACTAGCATCATTAGAGTCCACGGCTACAAATGGAGTAGAGGTAAAATGGCACAATATATTTCTGTAGGGAAGCACAGAAGTCACATACAAGTCACAGTGATGGTGATATTTTACCACAACTCGCGGATGGCCAATTGTTGAGGAGCCCTAACTTTACATATTATATATGGGCAGATTTTTAGGTCTTTAAAATGGGAAATAATTACCAAATGTTACTGTGGATGTAAAAGGAACCTGATGGCGGATACAAGCTGCTCGATCCACGGGCCGCATGTTTCACACCCTGACTGTATGGTTAGTTTGACTATGACCGAGCAAAATAGACTTTGAAGGCCACTGTTGACTGAGCAGTACAGGAGACTAGTCAAAAAGGCGGATCCCTGGCGGCTTCTACTCACCTGCTCCCGTGGAGGCAGGCAGGAAGACCTGTCACTTAAGAGGAGAGGGCAGGGAGAAGCCACTGCCTGACTAATCTCCAGCACGACTCCATCCCCGGCGGCTCTTAAAGTTTATTTTTCATACCGCAACGTTTCAGAGTCAAACATACCTGGCTGAGTTCATCCAACCAGTGTGTGGTACATGCGGCCCGTTGCTCAGGCCCCATGTATCCACTTTCTGGAGGGGAGTCAAGAGATTAAATGGAGACATCTGAAACGTGCAAGAAGGACCTAATAAAGTGATAGTCAATGATTAACCATTTAATTTAAATTAACTTTATTACACATTTTTATGTATTTATTCATTATGATTATGCTTTGCTTATATAGTGCTATTTTATTCAGCAGCACTTTACAGACATTATCATCACTGCCCCCAATGGGGATCACAATCTAAATTCCTTATCAGTATGTCTTTGGAGTGTGGCAGGAAACCGGAGAACCTGGAGGAAACCCACGCAAACACGGGGAGAACATGCAAACTCCTTGCAGATGATGTCCTTGGTGGGATTTTAACCCGGGACCTCAGTGCTGCAAGGCTGCAGTGCTACCCACTGAGCCACCATGTGTAGCTCTTGGAAGACTTCACTCCCTTAAGGAATGGACATAGTTTTGTTTTTTTTTTTGGCTTCCATTGCTCCAAGTTTTGTTTCTTTTGGCTTCCATTGCTCCATGAAATAACATCCATTGTACTAAAAGTCATCAAAAAACAGATGGGTGAAACCAAAATGTCAAACATCATTAATGAACTTTACAATATTATCGACAGCCAACTTTCCAGATTCAAAAGTGAGTTTTCCATTGTCGAAAAAGCTAACTATTCCATGGAAGCCATCTTTGAGATGAAACCATGTTACCGGGACTCCATTGTCCTCCAGACGTTTCTTATAAAGGATTCCATCGTCACGCAAGACGTCAAACTCACATGTTAGAACGTAAGCTTTGGGGAGAAGACGGAAGACAGAGTCCTCGGCCAACAATGGAGAGAAGTGTGTCTCGAACAGTTGCTTGTGGGCTTCGTAGACATCTTCAGAATGTGAAGCCATCAGAGGATGCTTAATACCCCGGACCTTAAACTCATCAGGAATATTATCAAGACCCAACCACTTCTTGAACTTCAACTTCAAGTCAACAGGAACATGGTCTCCATCTATAACTTCTTCCATCATTTGCAGGTTGCCTTCAATATAGTTTATCATGTAGAAAACAGCTCGTTCCCGATAGAGAATGGGCACTGCACAGTTTTGGGTATAGGATGGTAAGTGGAAATCAATACCTTGGACCAATGGGTATATCAGCACCTGGGCAAGAGGCTTTGGAAGGTCTGCGCCCAAAAGGTCTTGGCAAACGGCAGCAGTGAGATTACCCCCAGCACTGTCACCACTGATTATTACAGATGATGGGTCTACACCATATTCTTTTGCAGTCTTCAAAAAATGTCTTGTGGCCTTTAGACAATCATCAAATGCCGCAGGGTACTTATGTTCTGGCGCCAGGCGGTACCTAAACAAACAAACATACACATAAGATTCCTATATGTCAACACATTTTTTCACCTCTCATTTTTCCTTTGTTTTCAAAAAACCAGTCCAGTTAGTTTCAGTTACTAAAATGTTAATAGATGAATTGACAACTGAGAGGTCTCTTACACAAAGTGTCCAAGGGGTGTGAGCCTAAGTCAGCATCCAGCTATGGAGGCAGATTTTTTAAGGTTCTAAGAGGTCCCTTAAATGGGTTGTTCAGTACTTTAAGATTGATGGCCTATCCTTAGGATATGTCATCAATGTCTGATTGGTGGGGGTGCGACACTCGGCACCATGGTCGATCAGTTCCCGGTGTCATCGTCCTCTGGAATTGCTCTATTACGGAGCTGCACAGCACAGCTCCGCTGACTGTCTAGTGGCCACAGCTGGGTACTGTGCATCAGTTTGCTAGCCAAATCAATAGGGGGGGGATGTGCAGTACCTGGCAGCATCCACCATACAGTCGACGGAGCTGTGCTGTGCACAGTAACTGAGCAGTTCTGGCCGTCATCCAAACCAGGGACAGCTGATTGTCGGGGGTGCCGGATGTCGCACACCCTCCCATCAGACATTTATGACCTATTCTAAGGATAGGCCATCAATGTTAAAGTGCACTTGTAGAGATTTTTCCTATACCTGTACTAAAGAGTAGCTAAAAAATGTTGTATCATTTAAATTTCCAGCAGGTTTTGTAAAGTTATGAATTTTTGTGTTATATTTCATTTTCTTATTTTGAATCCTTCTCTAGCAAACTTTATGCTGCAGTGCTGTTTGAAACCCAGTTCATGCTCCTTTAGAAGCTCCTTTCAACCGCTGCTCAACAAGTTTGGTACATTATACTAAAAAAATCTGCGTATGGTACTTTCCCTGTCTGAGTATGGGGGTCAGAAGCAGAGAGACTTAGGCCCCAATTCATCGTTGCCTTTGCGCGCTTACGTTTTTTGTCTAGCTTTGTGCCTTTTTTTTCTTGTTTGCACCCAAATCATTATTCTATTTGTGCCTTTTTTAAGCATGTTTTGTTTGTGCTTAATTTTCTTTCCCTCTTTTTCTGCAGAGTCTAGTAATTTCAGATGCTTTGAACCTGATTCATGAAATTGCGATTTTTCAAAACAAATCGCAAAATTTAGTGTAATTTCACTCCAGTCCTCCCTCTGGTCTGTTCATGAAAATGCCAAACTTTTGGTGTAATTTTTGAAACTTTTGGTGCTAAAGTGTGCAGAAGGCTGCAAAAACAGTTCAAGACAGGAAGAAAGCCCTATTTTGACTTTGTGTCAAATTCATGAGTTGCGTGTGCCCAAAGCAGCAACTAATACCCCAAGTTAAAGAAGGAAAGTGACTCTAAAAAGAACACAAATGATGAATCAGGACCTTAAGGTCTCTTCACATAAATTGACCGGCAGTTTTAAATAACCGCAGATTATTTACCCTTTACTGATCGATGATTGTTCATTAGCCAGGTTTATCCAGGTAAACCACAGTAAAAAATGCAGACTAAGGAATCTGTAATATATCCAGGCTTGGTCTGCCCCACCAGAGAAGCAGAGGATTTTCCGGTGGGCCCAGGCACTGACACCTGCTGGCATACTGCCCAGCAGCTACCCAGGGCCCCCACTGCTCCAGGGGCCCCTGAGTCAAGGGGGCCCTCCCTGTGCCAGCGTAGCAGCAGCTGGAGACAGGATCCTGTCCCCGCTGCTAAAGCAAAGTGAATATTCACGCTTCCCCACGCCCCTATGGGCGTGGAGAGGCGTGAATACCATTTCTCTTTAATAGCGGGCAGCGTTAGCAGCAGGCTGCAGCTAACACTGCCCGCATGTAAAGCCCCACCACCACACCACATACACACATGCACAAAGCACCGCACCACATACACACAAATGCACACAGACACACAGCGCAGCACATCCCGGCAACCGGCTTCCTGTCTCAGACAGAAAGCTGCCGTGTCGGCGAGGAAGAGGCTGCTGGGATGAGCTGCTGCTGTGGGGAGGTGAGTTGTGCTGTGTGCCTGTGTATGTGGTACCGTGCTTTGTGTGTGAGTGTGAGAGAGTGATGCGGTGCTGTGTGTGTGTGTGTGTGTGTGTGTGTGTGAGAGAGGGGTCGTGGGGGAGGCCATGATGCAGGTGATGGGCAATGATGGAAGTGATGGGCACTGATGGAGGTGATGGGCAGTGATGCCGGTGGGGGAGACAATGATGGAGTTGCTGGGCAATGATGGTGGGGGGTGGCAATGATGGAAGTGATGGGCAATGATGGTGGTGGGGTGAGGCAATGATGGAGGTGATGAAATGGACAATGATGGTGGTGGGGAGGACGCAGTGATGGGTTGGTGGGGGAGAATGATAGGGGTGGTGGGGGAGAAGGCAATGATAAGAACAATGATGAGAGTGGAGAGGGGCTGCATTATACTTTATGAGGGGGCTACATTATATTCTGTGAGGGACTGCATTATTCTCAGGGGACTACATTATATTCTGGGGGCTACATCATACTATATGAGGGGACTACAGTATACTCTATGGGGGGCTGCATTATATACTGTGGTGGGGCTGCATTATTCTCTCGGGACTACATTATATTCTGGGGGGCTACATCATACTATATTAGGGGGGCAGCATTTTGCCCTATGAGGGGGCTACAGTATACTCTATGGGGGACTGCTTTATATTCTGTGGTGGGCTGCATTATACTATGAGGGGGGCTGCATTATACCCTATGAGGGTGCTACATTATTTTCTATGGTGGGGACTGCGTTATAGCTGAGGGGTTGCATTATATTTTGTGGCATGCTGAATTACCAGCGTAAATGTAAAAAAAAAAAAAACACTACATACTTACATTCCGGTGTCTGTCCCCCGGCGCAGTGCTTCTCTGCACTGTGTAAGCGCCGACCGGAAAGCAGAGCACAGCGGTGACGTCACCGCTATGCTCTGCTTCACGGCCGGCGCTTACAGTCAGTGCAGAGAAGCACAGCGCCGGGGGACAGACACCGGAATGTAAGTATGTAGTGTTTGTTTTTTTTTACATTTACGCTGGTAACCAGAGTAAACACCGGGTTACTAAGCGCGGCCCTGCGCTTAGTAACCCAATGTTTACCCTGGTTACCAGGGGACTTCGCATAGTTGGTCGCTGGAGAGCTGTCTGTGTGACAGCTCTCCAGCGACCACACAACGACGCTGCAGCGATCGGGATCGTTGTCTAGATCGCTGCAGCGTCGCTAAATGTGACGGTACCTTAAGGCCACACTCAGATGTTTAGTATTTGGTCAGTATTTTACATCAGTATTTATAAGCCAAAACCAGGAGGGGAACAATCAGAGGAAAAGTATAATAGAAACATATGCACCACTTCTGTATTTATCACCCACTCCTGGTTTTGGCTTACAAATACTGATGTAAAATATACTGACCACATACTGAACCTGTGAACGTGGCCTAAAGCCAAAGATCACATTTTCCCATTTGTTGGTAAGCCGATTTTATTTTTCTTATTGAATCTAGTGTATTGATCTTGTCAGGCAGCAGTTAAAAGCAGCTTCTAAAGGAGCATAAATTGGGAACTGAAACAGCTCTGCACCTTGGTGTTTGAGAGAGAAAGAAGCAAAATAAGGTAATGAGGTATAATACAAACCTTCATAACTTTGGAGGATAATTAAATAAAAAAAATTTTAGTTACTCTTTAAGCTTTGATAGGGCATCATATGCTCTAATATGATGGGCTGTATAACATAACAGGAAAGGTTTGCTATTATTTCAAACTCTTGGGCTGCTTTTCAAAACCAGACACTGCCAATGAATAACAATGGTACGGTTTTCGAGGGGAACTTTGTAATCTTGGACTAGGGCCTTGAGATCCGAGACAAGGAATATTATCTTTTTTCCATACTGATAATAGAATGAAGTTGAACATAAAGATAAAAAGTTCACCGGTCAAAAGTCATTTAAAGAAAATCTCGTAATCATGAACGACTCACCCAACGGAGACGACCACTGATTCTGTTCCCTTTGAGATGTAGCGACATAACACATCATAGGAATCTGGGCAAAAAGGAAACGTGGAGAGGATAAGGATCATGTTAGGCGTGATTATATATATCGCCAACGTATTCTGCAGCGCTTTGGATTAAGAGAATGTTATATTAATCCTCATATATTAGGAATCTCATGTTTCTTCTCGGCTGATCTTGGTGTTTCATCAAATTTAATACGTGAAATGTTTCTATCATGAACTTGCTTACCGATGCTCCCGAATATCCATCCTCCTCCATGAAAGAACAGGACGCCTTTTCTTCCTCCAGCAGATGGCGACTTGGGCTGGTAAACTCTCACCGGAATTCCTTCAAACGTCAGGTTTTTAATAAGCAGTTTGGGGTCTTCTCCTAATCTTCTGGCCAGAAGTTTATCTCTGATGAAACGGGTGAAGTCAAGCTGGCTGCATATGAACATGTTCTGCGCGATCTTCCCCTGTTAAATTCAAAACGTAAAATTCCATGTCATTTATAACTTGTTCCAAGTGTAGGAAAAAAAGAAAGTGCGTGTCACTTATGTGACGCAGCTCCTGATAGAAAATGCTCCAAACTAGGCACTGCCCCAATCAGAAGGCCGCAAAAAAAACCTTCAAAAGCTCTTAAAAACAGCTTCAGGAAAATAAAAAACGTCCTAAAGAAGGAGCGTTTCTTTGACCTCTTCAAAAAACTATGCACATATCCTAAAAAATAGACTGGAGCTCTTACTAGAACATGCAAATCATGAGTCCAAATTAGCCGGCATGGGCCACCAAAACATGGCGCCGCGTTGTCTAAATCAGTTGTGCAAATTCAAAGGAACATGGAATATAGTATTAGATGTGACTGGTGTATCAGCCATGATGGACACTTTACAGAATCACCCTGAGGAATATCATATGTATATCCTGAATCATGCCTAGTACAGGGCAGGTTAGGTTATCTCGTTCATGTTCCTGAATTCTTCTGCCATGATGTGCCCCGCGGATTCTCCACCTGGTTAATTTGCACCAAAAAAACTGACGTAAATGCCTCACACCACACTTATTATGAGTTTATGGTCCCGATCATCAATACCGGTGATTTTCTTAGCGGTCTTGAGTCGGGGGAATGTAGGATTCAGACGCTCCTGATTCGTTAACAGACATTACTCCCCCACCACGTCCACTTCCTGCCCCAGCTCTGCCAAAATTCTCCAAAATTTTGCAAGAAAATTTGTGACTTTTCAAAGCCAGAATTCTGGCAAAATTGCTCTGATGAATTGATCCCTTTGTGTTTCATGGCATGGAACAAGGTAAGCTAATTAGTAGACGTGAGATGGATATCTAAACTCATTAGCCACAATTTGTTATCTATCACAGGACTTCATCCCGGGTATGGTGCATTCTCAGCTGCCATGTCTAGTTTGAAGTAGATTATTAGGGTCCAGATTTGGTCACAAATTTATGACAAATCTTCAACAAGATCTTCATAAATTAGGCCACACAATCGAAATTCAAGGACTGAATATCGACTGCGATGTTCCGAGCAGCCGCGAGTCTACTGTCAGGCACATATGATTCTGCTGAATTCCAATTAGAAGACCATGGCTGGTCCATATCCAGCACCATGGGGTTGCCGCCCCCCTAGCTACACCCCTTGTCCAAGCTGCTGCACTCCTGGATTGATGGGATGATGCCAAGACTCAAGAGTAGATGCTACCTCTGCACCCACTGGAGCCATATCTTTGCTGATAATTATCGCCTGCCATCATGAAACCAGCTCCCTCTCTGCTTATCACTACAGGTTTCTCAAGTTTGTTGTCGTAAAACCTGAATCTAAACTGGTACAAGTTTAAATAATTTAATAGACAACGCCACTAATAAGGGCAGGTCCAAACATGTCATTATTGAAGGTCCCTAACTGTGCAGACCTTCATTTATTTGACCCTTTAACTATCCAATGGGACAATTTTATTGATAAAGGGCTATTGTGCTAAGACCTTTTGACTACTGATGTGGACGGAATGCCTCCAATGATGGTGGAACCCATTGATTTTAGCCAGGATTACCCAATGAGCTTCACTTTTGGGAATACCTGAGAAGGAGATGGAAACTGTCCCTACTGGTGGAGTTAGTTGCGGATTGCCCCCCAACTATATTACAAAGGTAAAATCTGCTGTGAATGAGAATGCAGCAAATGTAAAATTCCACAAATTGCTCTAATTTTCTTTCATAATTTTGTTTAAACTTGTGAATGGGGTGTTTAAAGAAAACCAATAGCCGGCCCAAAACCCGTGACTTGCTGCAAACACCCCCTAGAACTTTGACAACCGACTGAGGCACTCCACTGCGAGCTGTCACTCAAAGTGTCGGGCGTGCTTGCAATGGCATCCCTGTACGCATGAAAGCCGGCGGCTCTTGGGAGGAATAAAGTTAATTTTTCCCATTAGCCGGGTTTTCAGTAAGGTGGCTTGGCACCTTACACTATTTATACGCAGATTAACCCTATATCTGCAGATTAGTAGCGTTATCCGACCTTTCAGGTTCCCTTTAAAGACACATTCATTTATATTGTTCTATTAAGTAATCCTCACCGCAGATGATTACCATGGATTTCCCCACCTTTCATTCTTGCAAAAGTAACAATAGAGACGAATCCATATCAAGATCCTTATGTAAAACATACAGGGGAGATGTTTACCTTCATTTTTTTTTCAGTTTATATATGTACAATGTGCAAAGTTCAGTTCCGGAATCTGTTATGGTATAGTAGGCTGAAAGATAAGAGGGTTATCTTTCAGCATTTTACTAGATGAGCAAGGCCGAGAGAAGTGCATTATGGCTTGGGGGTACTAAATGTGACCTTTGTCCTCTTCCCCCAAGTTTCCGATCAGCTCTGCTCTGGCTGTGAGACAACTGGCTGTAGCAGAAGCCCTTCCCCCACTAGTACAAAGTTAACCTAAGGGACTGGAGTGAGATTTCACACCTCGTCATGAAGTTTTGTGGTGGCACCCCATCTTTACCCATTTTGTTGTAGCTGGGAGAAACTGGTGTGAAAATACCAAAAGTTGGTAATTTTTGGGACAACTCCAAGTTTTGCCATACGTTTATTACTTTTCAAAGCTGTTACACTAGAATTCTGGCATGCAAGCTTGAATGAATCAGGCCCACTATGTCTGTAAATTCTTAGGCAACCTGAAAAATACATATCGATGAGATTTTCAAGCCCCATACACACATAACGTGAAATAAGCACTTGTTATAGAGAGAAACTAAAATCCATATGACATCTCCGTAGAGGAGACATCTCACCCTCACATTGAACATAAGGGATTAATTGTGGCAGGGAAAGAGAGAAACTAATTATAACTGAGAAAGAGAGAAACTAATTATAACTGAGAAAGAGAGAAACTAGTTAAAACAGAAAGTTATAGAGAGACAACTGACACTTCCATCTTTCCGCAGCAGAGTTCCTTCTCTTTGACAAAAAGGTGACTGCAGTGGGATCTGCGTGAACCCCCGCTGTCCTCCTTGACAAACTAGTGGAAGTGATGGTGTCTGCGCCACCCCTCCGGCTGTTATCCATGGCAGTGGTGGAATATTCTTGACATCACTTAATTCCCTGGTAGAGATCACCCTTAATTTATTTATTACGATTACTTATATAGTGCTAGCATATTGCGATACAAAAGGAAAATCCGCAGCAAATTCTGAACATTTTTGCAGTTGATTCATCCTACGTCCATTTTCACACTATGTAGGCATCCTCTATGGATTTTACAGTAAATCCACGACAGAAATCTAAGATGATTTTTTGCTGCAATTAACTATTTCAACCATTTTTACATGAAAGTAATTCACAGACAATATTGGCGCCTGTGATTGACCTGACCATTTCGTGTCTTGTGGTTTGGGGTAGCTTGTTTTGGCTGTTTTATGTATAGTGCGTGTTTAATCTTCTCGGATCTATAACCATAGGGTTGAAGTTTACTCTTCTGTGATTACATAGTGTTAATGGATAAACTTGTATTATCTTATATATTTTAGCTTTACACATTGATAGTAACTAAGCAGTATCAGCAGATAAAAATGGAAACACCAACGGGAAAATTTAGCATTTACATTCGACCTTCACCCTGGTACGTGATAATCTAGAATCTTTGGAACTTGTTAAAGTTTCGGAAAGAGTGACCATAGAAAAAACAGCAACTGTCCAGTCCCCGAGTATCATGCCAATAGACAACCTGTTGGTGTTGACTTCTGTCCTAGTCGCAGCACCCAAGATCAGAAGGACACAAGAATATATATTAGTTCAAGCCGGAACTGAAGCAAGAACTTTTCGCCCAGGGCAAAAGGTTCAATATACTGCCCGTGAAATGTGGCTCCGAAATCCAGCACCATGGGGTTACCACCCCCTTCGCTACACCCTTGGTCCAAGCTAGCCCCTAGCTACTCTCCTGGATTGATGGGATGACACCAGGGCTCAAGAGTAGATGCCACCTCTGCACCCACTGAAGCCATATCGTTGCTGATAATTATCACCTGCCATCATGAAACCAGCTCCCTCTCTTCTTATCACTACAGGTTTTTCTAGTTTGGTGTCGTAAAACCTGAATCTAAACTGGTACAAGTGTAAATAATATAAAGACGACGCTAATAATAAGGACAGGTCCAAACATATCATTATTAAGGGTCCCTAACTGTGCGGCCCTGGAGGGAACTTGGCCCTTTATTGATAAAGGGCTTTTGTGCTAAGACCTTTTGACTATTAATACAGACAGAGTGCCTCCAACAATGGTGGGACCCATTGATTTTAGCCTGGATTACCCCATTAGCTTCACTTTTGGGGATACCTGAGAAGGAGATGCAAGTGGCAGACACGTCTCATCATTGGAGGCCTAAACTCATTGACCAAAACCGGACGTTTCATACTATTTAAGATTATCTGCCTTGGACAACCACATTTTTAAAAGGTGTTCAACAATACTATGATGATCACAGGATGCCCCAGTTCTGGTACTCCTAGAAATCGGGTAAAGCCCACTAGCTCCACTGCAGGAGAAAAGAGAAGCAATGCATAGTTCCTATTAAAAGGGGGTATGTTACCCCAAAACTCCTATCTAATCCACTTATACAGGCATGTAGGGGACTTAGCCACTAGTAAGGGCACGCTCACACTGGCAAGTAGCCAGAGTATAACTCAGACAAGTGCTCTCCAATATAACACTCGCTCCAGTGTTATACTATGGACAAGTGCCAACTAGGTCCGTAGTATAAAAAAAAAAATCACAGCATGCTGCGATTAGCAGAGTATATCGGACGGTACACATCCATGCAAATTGATGGGTGCATGCAAAACATCGGACTGCACTCAGATGTTATCCGAGTGCAGTCTGATATATGCCGACACACAGAATGGGGAAGATGGAGAAATTAAGTTGTCCATCTTCTCCGCACCTGGGATCTTACATGCAAGAGACTCGGATCAGAGTACAAATGACGCTCGGATCACACTCGTAGCAGAGTTTGAGCTGAGGGTCATTTGCATATAGCATCCGATTCTCTCGCATGAGTGAATCATTGGATGCTACCCGCCAGTGTGAGCGAGCCCTTAAACCAGGGGCCGAGATATCATTGGTGCAACTTGTGCACGGGGGCCCAGCAGGTAAGGGGGCCACTACCATCTCTAAAACATATGGCATCGTGCATTATGATGAGATATTGGATGGCAAAGGACCCTTATATCGTTTTTGCACAGGGGCCTCTTCCGCCTACGTCCGCCAGTGCCTTAAACTCATACCTGTAGTTTAACTTTTAGTGATATAGTTGCCATAAAAAAAACAA
Organism: Ranitomeya imitator; assembly: GCF_032444005.1. NCBI lineage: Eukaryota > Metazoa > Chordata > Amphibia > Anura > Dendrobatidae > Ranitomeya > Ranitomeya imitator. The sequence continues at coordinate 109,460,035 of NC_091291.1, read as the reverse complement.
CAATTTACAGCATTTTTAGTGATTTTTGTTTTAGAGCAGATCCACTCCAACTATAGAGCTTAAAAGCAAAAAAACCCTGACAGGTCTGATGTGGTTTTCACGAGAAATCCACTTGCTTTTTGACACTTTTTTTTTTCTTATTCGACACAGTTTTTTGTAACCTTTTCGAACATGAGCATGATTTTGAAGCAGATTTGAAGAGGTTTTTGATACTTTTTTGTTCCTGACTTGTTGGTACTGTGAAGGAATCCCCATTAAATACGTGACACGTCAATTTTTTTTTTACCAGCAGCGAGATTTTTAAAACTTGGTTGAAAAAAAACCAAACTCTTGCAATAGGAACAGAAATGTGAAATTCACATTGAAATCAATGTATTTGATTATTTGAAGTGGATTTTGAAGCAAATTGGCTTAAAAATACACGTTGAAGAAAAAAAAACTGTGATAACAGATCCCGAGTAGTTTCAGTAAACTGAAAAGGGTATTTTAATAATGATAAAGGGGAAAGTAAAAATATATTATTATTTTGGACGAAGAGGAGTGGTTTCGTCCTTATATTTGCCGCAATTAATCTCAAATGATAAAGCAGCGCCTTCTGGTTTTTTCTTTATTTTAATAATGATGACCAATCCTTAGAACAGGTTATCAATATCTGATCGGAGGGGGTCCCATACCAGGCTCCCCCCATAAATCAGCTGCTATCAGCCCTGGCAGATCAGGAGCTGATGTTTAGAACCTGGCGGTCACTAAACAATATGGAACTCAGCAGCTCCGCTCCGCGCACATCCGGCAGCTGCTGAAGGTGGTGCCAGGCATCGGACCCTCACCGATAAGGTATAATATAAAAGTTGTGGACAACCCTTTTAAATACGTATAGGACTGTGTAAAAGCAAAGAGTCAGAATAATGAAGCTAGGGAAGTTTTAGGATAGAAATCTCTGAGCAATTGTGTATGGAAAACAATATTGCGCCGAGAGCTCCTGTATGACGAGAGATGTCACAAACGCTAACCGCGCACTAGGCCATACGTCCGTCCAGGCAGATGTCAAGCTGACAATTGTAGTTCCACCTCCGATATTTTCTATATATATTATGTATATTGGGTACTCACCACCACCGCAATGCCAATCATGATGCAGTGAATGATCCTAAGCTTGGCAGGACTGGCAACTCCTGGTGGGATGTCCGAATTGGCAAATTCAAAATAAATGATGCCGGCCACCAATAAAAAGAATAGCGCAATGAAAATGCCGGCAGTGATGGCCACCAATGCCAGAGCGAGGCCCATGGCTGCTGCTGCCGGGTGCTCAGCGCAGGCACAACTGACTTTGAGTTGACACTTGTCGATTTCCTGCTCTTCTGTTCCTTCTGCAGCAGGTGAGGGAGTGGCAGCGGCCTGGAGGGGACGGAGGAGCTGTGCGCACGGTGGAATTTCACGTGCCCATTGGAGCCTCCTTACAAGATTTGCAGATTTGTCACAAAACCTGAATGATTTGCTACAAACAGCGAAGCGAATGAGATTCCTGAAGTCTCGTGCACACATTGGTCATTTGTGATGTCGATCTGGAGCGTGTCAATTCTTTCAGCGTTTTTGCAGCAGATTTCACACATATTAATGGATGCATCAAAAAGGAGTAAAAAAAAAATGCATGAATTTTATGCTGTGTTTTTCCTGCAAGTACATCAGGATTTTCAGATTTTTCTGCTGCAAATAATGAAATTGTGCAAATACACTTACACAGAAAAAAAACCACATAAATTGAGCTTGGTTTGAGTTGGTATACACGCAGCACATAAACGCATGTTCACAGTGGCCACAAAATACACAAAACCTACAAGAAACAAAATGAGCAAAAACCCTGCTGTAACTAAATAAGTAAAAAGCAAAAGTGCATTTAAATAACACAAGGTTCTTAGTAATACTGTGTTTGATCAAAAATAGCATAAAAGCCATCCCACAGCAAGTTAACTCTGATCGGGACGGTCCTACGCTGGCAAATATTAAAAACCTTACCATGTGTCAGAGTTGACCTCAGTGTGAATAAGGGCAGACAAAAGGACTGGGTCCCAACCAGTAGACACCAGCTCAGGAGAGGGAGCCCACACTCAGGATTACACAGAATGCAAAAAAAAAAATTGAGCTTGGTTTGACTTGGTATACATTCAGCACATAAACGCATGTTCACATTGGCCATAAAACATACAAAACCTACACGAAACAAAATGAGCAAAATCCCTGCTGTAACTAAATCGGCGCTCATTTACCCAGCGACTCCGGTCGCATCACACGTGCGCCTACGTGGTCAGGACGTCTTGCTGCATCCAGTATATTTGTTCTGATGAAGGTTCGCATGTGGACCGAAAACGTTCGACTTGCCTTTATGGATGCACATCAATAAACCTTTTGCATATAATAGTTATTCATCTAGAGTGCCAAGTTTTTTCGGGTTTTGATCAGAGTGTCATCAGTTTTTTAATGAGGTGGAGAAAAAAAACTTTCTCCACCTTCTCCATTCTGTCAGTCTGTGAAAATTGGACTGCACTCAGATGTCATCCGAGCGCGGTCCCATGCTTTTCACATCCCATAGACTGGCATTGCCAATTTTAATCTGACACTTGGATCAGAATCGGACGTCTCCAATTTTTCCTCGGTCCAAGCACAAAAAAATGGACATGTGCGAAGCTCCACAGAATATCATGGGTACGAGTGTCATCTGTGAATACCACGAAGAGCAGACGTCAGATATATTGAGCTGTATGCACGAGCCCTGACAGAAACCTGTGCCCGTGACTATAAGGAATGACCGACACTAAACAGAAAACCTATACCCTATACCTCGTACCGACAGGCTCTCCAGCGCCTGCAGCACCCCACATAGGCTGGAGAAAAAGCCCTAAAATCAGTGATGCCATAGCATAACCTCCCCAGGTGAGCGCTCCTACCCGCCCATCTTTCGTGGGGTTTTTGTTTTTAAGCATTATTACCCCAGTAGCGCTTTGTCTTTTTTTTTTTTGTTTTTTTTCTCCAGCATATACCTTCAAGCTTAGGATGAGATGATAAGAAAGCTCTGGACGTATGAGGACATAGTCCACATTAATGGATAACCTGTAGTGACCACTAGCATTTCTGGACTGGAATAACTAAACACACGCTGGCAATTCAGTAATATTCATTGTGGCACTTATTGCCAGTCTATATCCTATTAAAGATCCTCTCTGTTCTTAAAGGGAACCAGTCATGTCCATTTTAGCATGTAAACTGTCCCCTGTGCATTGTTGGTGATGCAATGTGCATCACTAACACATTTTTTTTCATTAAAAGCAGTGGTCTAATCATGTGAAAAATGCACGTTATATAGTTATATCATGCCTGCTCATTTAGTCGTAGGGGTGTGCTTCATGTCATTCAGTCACAGTTGTCGCTGCCCACGCAATTTGAATGATGTTCTTGGGGTGGCACCAACATCGCTCAAATTCGCTTTCAAATCCCACGCTTGTGCACAGTTGAGCGGAGAGCCGCACTTGTGCAGTGTTGAGCTGAGAGCCGCACTTGTGCAGAGTAGAGCGGAGAGCCATACTTGTGCAGTGTTGAGGGGAGAGCCGCACTTGTGCAGTGTTGAGGGGAGAGCCGCACTTGTGCAGTGTTGAGTGGAGAGCTGCACTTGTGCAGTGTTGTGCTGAGAGCTGCACTTGTGCAGTGTTGAGCGGAGAGCTGCACTTGTGCAGTGTTGAGCAGAGAGCTGCACTTGTGCAGTGTTGAGCTGTGAGCCGTGCTTGTGCGGTGTTGAGTAGAGAGCTGCACTTGTGCAGTGTTGAGTGGAGAGCTGCACTTGTGCAGTGTTGTGCTGAGAGCTGCACTTGTGCAGTGTTGAGCTGAGAGCTGCACTTGTGCAGTGTTGAGCTGAGAGCTGCACTTGTGCAGTGTTGAGCTGTAAGCCGTGCTTGTGCAGTGTTGAGCTGAGAGCTGCACTTGTGCAGTGTTGAGGGGAGAGCCGCGCTTGTGCAGTGTTGAGCTGAGAGCCGCGCTTGTGCAGTGTTGAGCTGAGAGCCGCGCTTGTGCAGTGTTGAGCTGAGAGACGGGCTTGTGCAGTGTTGAGCTGAGAGCTGTGCTTGTGCAGTGTTGAGCTGAGAGCCGCGCTTGTGCATTGTTGAGCTGAGAGCCGCGCTTGTGCAGTGTTGAGCTGAGAGCCGTGCTTGTGCAGTGTTGAGCTGAGAGCCGCGCTTGTGCAGTGTTGAGCTGAGAGCCGCGCTTATGCAGTGTTGAGCTGAGAGCCGTGCTTGTGCAGTGTTGAGCTGAGAGCCGCGCTTGTGCAGTGTTGAGCTGAGAGCCGCGCTTGTGCAGTGTTGAGCTGTGAGCCGTGCTTGTGCAGTGTTGAGCGGAGAGCCGCGCTTGTGCACTGTTGAGCTGAGAGCCGTGCTTGTGTAGTGTTGAGCTGAGAGCCGTGCTTGTGCAGTGTTGAGCAGAGAGCTGCGCTTGTGCAGTGTTGAGCTGAGAGCCGTGCTTTGTGCAGTGTTGAGCTGAGAGCCGCGCTTGTGCAGTGTTGAGCTGAGAGCCATGCTTGTGCAGTGTTGAGCTCAGAGCCGTGCTTGTGCAGTGTTGAGCGGAGAACCGCGCTTGTGCAGTGTTGAGCTGAGAGCCGCGCTTGTGCAGTGTTGAGCTGAGAGCCGCGCTTGTGCAGTGTTGAGCTGAGAGCCGGGCTTGTGCAGTGCTGAGCTGAGAGCCGTGCTTGTGCAGTGTTGAGCTGAGAGCCGCGCTTGTGCAGTGTTGAGCTGAGAGCCGCGCTTGTGCAGTGTTGATCTGAGAGCCGTGCTTGTGCAGTGTTGAGCTGAGAGCCGTGCTTGTGCAGTGTTGAGCTGAGAGCCGTGCTTGTGCAGTGTTGAGTGGAGAGCCGCGCCTGTGCAGTGTTGAGCTGAGAGCCGTGCTTGTGCAGTGTTGAGCTGAGAGCCGTGCTTGTGCAGTGTTGAGCAGAGAGCTGCGCTTGTGCAGTGTTGAGCTGAGAGCCGTGCTTTGTGCAGTGTTGAGCTGAGAGCCGTGCTTGTGCAGTGTTGAGCTGAGAGCCGCGCTTGTGCAATGTTGAGCTGAGAGCCGTGCTTGTGCAGTGTTGAGCTGAGAGCCGTGCTTGTGCAGTGTTGAGCGGAGAACCGCGCTTGTGCAGTGTTGAGCTGAGAGCCACGCTTGTGCAGTGTTGAGCTGAGAGCCGCGCTTGTGCAGTGTTAAGCTGAGAGCCGTGTTTGTGCAGTGTTGAGCTGAGAGCCGTGCTTGTGCACTTTTGAGCGGAGAGCCGCGCTTGTGCAGTGTTGAGTGGAGAGCGATGCTTGTGCAGTGTTGAGCGGAGAGCCGCGCTTGTGCAGTGTTGAGCGGAGAGTCGCACTTGTGCAGTGTTGAGCGGAGCACGCGCTTGTGCAGTGTTGAGCAGAGAGCCGCGCTTGTGCAGTGTTTAGCTGAGAGCCGCGCTTGTGCAGTGTTGTGTGGAGAGCAGCGGTTGCAGAGTTGAGCGGCCAGCTCAAGGAGCTGCCTATGCTCCGTTTTGAGCGGCTCCCCGCACTTGCACCGTGACAAGCTGTGCATGCTCGCACAGTCAGTGAAGCTGGGTACTACACACAGCGTCAATACACACACTTGTCATGTTGCATGCGGTCAACACTGTGCAAGCGTGGCTCCACGATACACACTGCGCAAGCGCGGTTTGATGATGCACATGCGCAAATGATGCTTCACGATACACACTGCGCATGCCCGGTTCACAATGCAAGACTGCACGAGCACGGCTTGACGATACACACAGCGCAAGCGTGGCTTTACAATACACACTGCGCAAGCACGGGGGTAAAGGATCTAACTATGAAAAAACTGCAAAAACCCCACTTCCGGTACAGACTATATTATCCAGTAAAGCAGGTCCTAGCGGTTCCAGCGCCATCTGCATAGACCCTGAAGGTAAAACTAGAGAAGACAACTCAGACCTGGCTCCTTGAAAGGTTGCTGAGTGTATCATGGAGCGCCCCCGAGGGCAGCAGGGTACTTGTTATCGGGTCCTTCGGTTCACGGGGGGATGTCACGTGGCTGACCTGGTCCGTGGCCCTTGGGACGACCGTGTTGAAGGGAAAGATCTTTAAAGGGAATGTTCGTGACGCCACCTGTGGTATTCGGTCAGGGTGACCGACGCTGGTTTAAGGGGGTCCGCTTGGGTGATGTTATGGCAGCTAGATGGTAAACCTTCCCACAGGTGAAGTATGTCACCAGGGCTTCCAAGTGTGTAGATGGTGGATGGTGAGAGGCGCAGTGAAGAATGAGGACACAAGGTTGCAGTCTCTCTACCTTTTACTTAAGGCTTCAGCATCCACAGTCCAGGGCACCAGACCACAGGACAGGCAGAGTCCGGCCAGTTTGGAGGCAAATCTAGAGTTCCCTAGTCCAGATAGAAATCAGTAGCCTTCCTCTAGCGCCGTGTGTTGTAGTACCTTACTGCTAAGCATCTCATAAGGTCCTCACAACTATTGAAGATGTTACAGATGTTATGTCTCTCTCTGTCCCCCAGATGGATAGGACAAACCCGTATGACCGGTGGCTTGAGGCGTTTTACAGGGACTCTATCATGCCCCAGCCTCTAAGTGGTGCCACCTTGCCTCCTGGGTATAGGGCGGGCAGGTAACGTGAAATTAGCTGTCCTGCCGAGCTCTGGAGCAAGGCATAAAGGACTGTTGCTCCCTCGGGGTTCCGGCTACCGGAATCCTGCACCTCAGAAGGAGACAGCCTGTGTAGGGCAGAACTCCTCTGAAATCCACTCCTTTGCTACGACTTCTTCACCCTCTCTACAATGCAGTTCTCCTTCCGTGTCTCTTCCTAGAAGCTGCCGCACTCAGGGCAGGCACAACTCTGTGTCCTTCTGTCTCGGCCTCTACAGGGTCCAACCCCTGTCAGGGACCAACTAACTGAGCAAAGCTCAGCCAGCAACTAACTAACTTCCTCCCCAGGCAACCAGTTTTACCTAAGTGTGAGGAGTGCCCTAATAAATAGGAACAGAGCTTCCCCTAGTGGCCTGGAGTGCGAAATGTGTTGCATGTTTGTGATACCTGGATTCAGTTGTCCTTCTTTGCCTCCCAAACGTAACATCACTCCCCCTAGAGGAGAATGATATTACTGCCACAACCAGGACCCTAGGGCGCTGCATATCATGTCACTCCCTAAGGAGCAGAGGGAGAGTGCAGTATAAGAAAGAAACCCCAGCAGTACACTGAAATTTTGCGCAAGCGCAGTAATTGCCTGAGGCAGTAGATGTGCAGTAAGGTCCCGATGACATTGCAAGTCCCGGACTAACAATCTGCACATGCTCTGCTCCTTCTGAGCGGATGAGTCCCTGCAATAATTGTGCTTGTGCAAAATCTCGGACAGGAGAGGAAGGTCACTGAAACAAGTGTGACTTCTCAATCAGATTCAGGAGGCCGGCGGTGAATGGGGAATAGGAAGAAACTCAGGATGCAGACTTTTGATAAGCCCCATATATTGTTCTTGCACGGGGGGGGGGGGCATTTTCTGTCTGTTATCTACAGTGCGTGGTCATTTAACTTCAATTTTGGTGCATTTGTTTGATCACTGACATATTTGACAAAATGCAGCATTGCCCAAGTGTGCCACTTTTTCCATGCATTTTTTTTAATAGGATTATCCATAGGACTGGAAAAACGCATTTTGCAACTGCCTGTCTACACCCTGCCAACAACACGTCAAAAATATGCATGAAAATCACAGTGTTTCTTACAAATCAAAAACTAAAACATATGTGTGAAGGAACCTTAGTGAGAAACAGTTTAGCTAAATAATACAATTTTGTAATACAACTCATGACATAAACCCAAAATAAAGAACATGTAAGATATCTCGTTATTTCATACACAGATAAACAATATTTCACCCATACAAAGTCTCAAAGGTTTTTAATGTAAGTGATAATATTATCCATAGCCAACTTTCCGGACACCACATCAGACCGATCAAAGAAGATAACTACTCCATGAAAACCATCTTCAACATGATACCATGTGACCGGGACTCCATTGTCCTCCAGCCGTTTCTTGTAGAGTATCCCATCATCTCGGAGAACATCGAACTCACATGTTAGTATGTAGGCCTGTGGTAATTGCCGGATCACAGCATCATCAGAGAACAATGGAGAACATGGAAGGTCAAGAGTTATCTTAACTTTCTCGTAAACTTCTTTATTAAAAGGTGCCATGACGTGAGGTGTGTAGCCTTTGTCCTTAAATTTTTGAGAACTCAACAACTTACTTAATTTTTGTCTTATCTCAAGAGTAACATGGCTGCCCTTGATCAGTTCTTTTGACAAAGATGGATCACCACCTATGTATTTCATTGTGCAGTATAATGCATACTTTTGGTATAGCAATGGGACCATCTTGTTTTGCTGATATGAAGGTAAATTGAAGTCCGCCATCTGGAGCACTGGGTATATCATCACTTGGGCAAGAGGCTTTGGAATATCCGATCTACCCACAAGAGCTTGACAAACACCAGCTGTAAGATTGCCCCCAGCACTGTCTCCACATATTATAACAGAAGAAGGATTGACTCCATGATCTTGTGCCGTCTTCAGAAAGTGAACTGTAGCCAAGACACAGTCATCAAATGCAGCCGGGCATCTGTGTTTTGGGGCCAGGCGGTACCTAAAATTAATGATTTAAAAAAAGATTATTAGATCTTTGATATGGGAAGCAACAGTCAATATTTGGATAATAGGGACCAACATTTGCATTGGTTAATATCTCCACCTAGTTCCGCCATTTTAGATGTTCTTTACGGTGTTAATTAATTCACAGCGGTCTAATGGCAATGATTTATTACCAAGCTACCGTACGTCCTCCAGACTGAGAGATAGTGTTGTAGATCCTCTTTTCTCTATGCAAAAGATGTGGGTTCAGAATTGAGTCCTCCTCTTAAAAAATGCTTCAATAAGGTAAATGGGCAGGGGCTGTCCGAAGTAGACAACACTTGATAACATTTATTTTTTGAAACCAATCATGTTGTCGACTTTGTGCCCTATTCATTAAGTACATTTTTTTCCGTGAAATCTCACAAAATGTTTGCGTGACTTGAAGTTGTGCAAAAAATGTAGCAACTTTTGGTGGTTTTTTTTACACCAGTCCTGGCCACTTTTAGAAAAGAAGACTCGGCTCACATTGGATGGGACCTACTAAGAGCACTTGACAAATTTGTCATAGTTTACACCACAAAAGTGTTGTAAATTACGACAAAAACTCCAGAGTGACCTTTCTGTTGGTGGCGCACGGCACTTGAAAGATGGGCCAAATTCATTAAAGGGTGATCCAAAACCAATTGAATTTAATCCTGAATTTCTATATTTGTAATCTAATCATCTGATCACTTTTTTTTAACATACTTTAATTAAAAATTCCCTATCATTCCTTCTCTACTATCTTTCTGCTTTTTTTTTTTTTCTGTTCTGCTGACGTTTTGTTTGAGAATCCCCAGTGCATTCTGGGATACTCAAACGGGATGTGATCAGGAGGCCAGTGCTGCAGTCGCTGTCTCTCATCCACCAGTACTTATAAAGCAAAGGGTCAGTTATAGACAACTTTTGAGGAAACACATTAAGGGGGTTGTTCGCTATTCTAACATCCCCTTCTGAATCACTAGGTTACCCCCTTAGAAAATAATAGCAGCTATACTCACCTCCAGTGGGGGTGCGGTTCCAGCATTGACGGCACTGGCTCTCCTTGCACTAACATGACATTACGTCACGCAATCCCTGAAGCCAAATCCGTGGCCTCTTCACTCTCTCTTCCTTCAGACAAATCAGACTTCTGGAGAAAGTGAGAGCAGCCGCAGCTCTGATTTACTAGGCATGTCTGATTTTTCTGAAGGGGGAAGGAGTGAAGCGGCCGCCTATTGGCTGCAGAGCTTGAGTGACATAATGTCATGTGAGCCCCAGGAGAATAAGTGCCAACACCTCTGGACCATAGCGATATCTATTTCTATATACTATTGAGTAATAGCCAGTTATATCTCCATGGTATTTCAATATGTGCAAATAAAGGATATGTCAACCCCTTTAATTGCAGATGGGGAAAAAAAATAATTGAAATACTCACAAATGAGGTATACTTGGCGGTTACTCCATACAATACACAAATAGATATTTTTTTGCCCTATATTAATGACTGGGTCCTGGCTCACCCAACTGTTTTCTGTGCATCAGTATGTCTTTTTCAATCTCGATAATGAATATTTATAATGGTTTTGAACAAAATGTGAACCCAGTTCTCATTATTTTGTTCCTGGACATGTTTTTTTTTTCATTTTCGGGGAATATAAAAACTACTACCGACAAAACAAATGGAACAGTTGCCCAAAGCAACCAATCAGATTACAGCTTTAGTTTCCGACAGAACTCGGAAAAGATCCTTTGGTCAGATCACTTTCATTCTACAAAAATTAGTCGCAATTCACTTTCACTAATTCATTATTTTAATTAGAACGTAAGGAAACATTAGATGAACGATTCCATCTTACCCAACAGAGACAACCACAGCTCCAGATTTCTCTGACAGGTATCGACAGAAAGTGTCATGGCTCTCTAAAACCAAATAAGTAAGACATGAGTTATAGGAATCCATTATACCAAACAATTATCCAATATCATGACAAATGAAAAATGCTCTGTTATCCATAACAATCAATCATATTTACATATAGCGAGGATTCCAGATTCTGCTGGCTATAAGGCCACGTTTACATGTTCAGTATTTGGTCAGTATTTTACCTCAGAATGTGTAAGCCAAAACCAGGAGTGGGTGATAAATACAGAAGTGGTGACGTGTTTCGATTATACTTTTCCTCTGATTGGTCGTCTCCTGGTTTTGGCTTACAAATACTGAACGTTGGAGTTAGAGAGATAAATGGGTGTATGGTGGTCCCCTGCCTTTCTCCCCTGGTTGCCCAGCTTTTGCTGCACGTCTCAATTCTACCGGAAGTGAACCCCGCCGCAATAATCAAACATTTATGATAAAAATTGACAGAAAAATGTACACGTAACACTGGATTCAGAACTAAAAGCTAATGTCACAGTCTTTGTGCCACTCTCAATACGTCACAGCACAGTCTCTCCTAGTGCTTAGTGCAGCCGTGATCCCAGTCGTCCCCCTTTAAACCAATGCGCTGCTATTGTGTTCTGGCAATCTTGTACACTCCGACAAACTGCTCCCTCCGTTACCTTGTATCAGTCACCTCCTAATCTCCGAGATGGCAAACTACCTAACTCAGATAAGCAGTGACTGAAACTCATTCTTGATGAATAAGCCTATGCTCCCCTCTATGAAGGCGATCCTCACCATCTCTCAGCAGTGATGGTACTCCGTCTTGCACTTAAGGTGTCCTCCATCATGTGGGTCAAATTACATGCATGGCAGAACAAGCTGGGACTTTATGTTTGCAACTTTGCAGCTTTGGGGTAGCACTTCTTACATATATGTAAGGAGTACTACTCTCACTTACTTCTACCTAGCTGTGACGCAGTCACTTCTCACAACTCTCCTTCCTTCTTAAAATTCAGAGTTGACATTTACAAATAATATAAAACCAAAACAATGTATACAAGAAGAGTGAGGGGTTACAATCTATGATGAAAAAGGGGTACAGAGTATTTACCTTGTATAGTCCAGCCATCATTGAGACTGCTTAGTCTAAGTTTACACCACCTTTTAGTTGTCTTACCTTGTGTCAGAAATATGCACCATAATTCTAGCTTATCAATCATCAATCGCTAGGTTACAGCCCCTGTCAAACAAAACTAAGCCCTTAACGGGTCTGTGTACCTTGCCAGATAAGAAAGTGTGACATTAATATGTCCCATGACCATCACAGTCAATTAGTTGCTGCTGATAGGCTGCATCTGTGAGGCAGGGCCAGGGCCGTAGTCGTGGCTGAATCTATCTGTTTACATGCACCCTGGCCTCCCGCCACATGCAAACAATGTCCCCTTTTTTGCCTACCTTCAGCCACATCATCTGCACCCTCAGGGTCCCATCTCAGCAGCTGGGGCTTTGCTGCTGGTGTTATTGCACAAAACGAGACAGAGTTCACGTTCGTCTTTAAACAAATAACCTTACTTTCTTCTCTTCGCAGAATACAGAAGGAAGAACAGCATGTAGTGAGCGTGCAGGAGAGCGAGGCGCAGGAGAGTGACAACTGGGGAGGATAGCTGTGACTAGGCTACCTCCCTGACAGAGCGCAGACACCGGTAGCCGGAAGACTGAGGTTGTGTCGGACTCTAGGAGGCACAGCAGAAACTGAAAGGACAGCTGGACTACACGTCACCTGTCCGCCCTAATACCCAGGAGACACAATGGCGCATAGAGCCCGGGTCGTGATAGAGACCCTGTAAAAAGGCTCGAGCCACCTGTCATATGGGTTTGTGTCCCACCTTTAAGGAGGACAGAGAGAACTGTGAGGACCTTGACAGAAGCCATAGGCAGCAAGGGATTACACCACCGCGCTAGTAGGAAGGCTTTTAACTCCACGTGTTGAATTCACTTCCAAGCCGACCGGACCTGCCTGTACCTGTGATCTGGTGCCCTGGATTGTGGCTGCCTGAAGTCTTCAGTAAACCAGGTAAAGAGACTGCAAACCTGTGTCCTCCGTTCTTTACTGCACCCTGTGCTCTTCAGGGATCCAGTCCTACTCCCAGGACCTCCCAACACAGTCCTTCCACAGTGCGCTATTCAGGACGTCCGTCCCCACGTCGGTCCGTCCAACAGAGAGGCGTGTGGACTGTCCAGGTGCTATTCAGGACGTTCATCCAACACCCCAGGCCACCAGGTCCAAAGCCCCACCATGTGCTACTCAGGGAGATAGCACTCCCAACACATAGGCTCTTCCAGGACCTTCAGCACAGACCATTCAGATCCACACTCAGAGACATGTGACCCACACCCTGGTCTCATTATATACTTGTAGCTACTCCCCTAGATGGGAGTGTGTGTGTGGCTAGTTCGACCCGCCCAGCTCTCATAACTAGCCCTGCCAGCCTCCTTTTACAATTATACAAACAGCACATTTACTTGTGGGACTACAGGTCCCAGAACATCTTTACTTCAGGCTGACAGCATAGAGTATCTTCCTCTGCGACACACATACCGGCCATTCACAATAATGCCGGACTTTGACTCATCATCACCACAGTTATGCCTGCGATTGCCATGCATTCCTATGGCCTCAATATGCCTCCATGCGTATTCTGGGAAGACCATGCAGTGCCCCCTACCTGTAACAGGGGTCACTGCATCACAACACTGATTGGGCTACAAACACTTTTGTAAATAGTTTGCACCTACTTCGGTGCTTTCTACTGGTTTTACAAGGAACCATTAAATATACTATTCATCATTGTTTTGCACTAAAAAGTTAATTAGTTTTACAGAGACCTGAAGAAAAACCCATTTGGCGCAGCCCACGACAAGGTCTGGTAGCCCGCCCAATCCTATGTTGGGGGTTTATGAAAGGGGTCCCCCATATTGTTACTGCTGTTATTAATTGACTTGAATATTATTTGCACTTTTAATTGCGCTACCTCAATATAGGAAAATTGCTTTTTTGCACTTGTTTAATAAAGTGATAATATTTAATATGGTTAGAAAAATTAGCTAGGATTGTATTTTATATGCCAGAGAGTTTTATAGCATACATGTTTTGCATAGTATTATTAGAAGAAGTGAGTTGGTATGTGTCAGATAGTCAAAATATATAGTCAGAAAAGTTACCAGATAGTGTTAAAGAATTATAGAGTGAGAACTAGTAAAGAAAGTTGATGTTTTTTTTTTTTTGCACTTTAATTAAAGAAAGTCTTAAAGATAGTATACCTGTGAGGGTAGTTACTGCTTCATAGTATGTTAAAGTAAAATGTATTAATTCTGAAAAGTTATTTATATCTTTGTATATATGTTCTGCAACGTTAAAAGTATCAATTACCTCCCATAAAGGGAAGCCAACATTTAACCAGTTTACATGCATATAAAAATGTTTTTTTTTGTATGTCTTTTTAATAACCTGTATTGTTTATGTTTTCTTCTTTTCCCAGTCCGGGAGTACTGGATTCAACAGGGGGATTTGAGTGTAACACCCCAAGGTCCTGGTCGTTACATTGCATTCATTTCCTCACGGGGAGAGCGATGTCACGCTTGGAAGCGTAGGAAGGCGCTGGGAAAGGTCAGACCTTTCCCGGCGCCTGCGCACTGCAGTACTTTGCTCTGCCCTCAACAGGGCAGACAAAGTACGCCTGCGCCGGAGCCGCAGCGTGAAGGCAAGAAGAGGACGTCATCGTAAGAAGATGGGAGGCCCCGGACCGCGACGCCCATCGGATCGGACCACCCAGGTGAGTATAATCTAACCTCTTTTTCTCATCTTTCAGGATGCATCGGGGGCTTATCTACAGCATTCCAGAATGCTGTAGATAGGCCCCTGATGCTGGTGGGCTTAGCTCACCTTCGATTTTGGGGGTGACAGGTTCCCTTTAAGCACAGGTGGCATCACAAACAAACTTTATCCAAACTCCTTTAAAGTCCTTCCCTTTTACTTGGGCACCCAAGGCCACGGACAGTGTCACAGCCACCGTGACATCCCCTTTAAGTACCGGACCCGGTACCGAGTACCCCAAGGCCCTGGCGGGCGTCTCATTAACTAGTTACTATACTCAGCTTCTATAACCTAATCCTACTGTGCCCCATCTAGTGTCCCAATCAAGGAACTGCGCTTTCCCTAAGTAACCTTCTACATTAAACAGCACTAGATACGGCATTCAACTACAACAATATACACATTGAACAAGCATCATTTAGTACTAGTTTCAACCGGGACGTGCTTAAAGGGGTGGGGGCATATACCAGTATCTGTCACCCCTTACACATCTTTCACTATTCCGTCATAGGCACGCATAGTTAAAGTCGAGCTCTCACGTACCTCCATGAAATCCATTTTGTAGCACTTTACAAAAGAGATCTGTAATACAAACGGCTTTGTGCATTAAAGGGGTTGTCCAGGCTTGTGATGAAAGTCAGCAGTGACTCTATGTAATTGCAGACTTTTGAATCCTCAGAGCGCGCACACTGCACGCTGTCAGGATTCTCGGGTGCCAGCAAGGACATGTCTAGTCAGAATGTGGCAGGAAGGATGTAAATCACATACTTTTGTGGTCACGTGACTGCCTGTTCTTGGCACCAGAGAATCCTGACAGCGTGCACTGAGCGCGCTGTGAGGATTCACAATTCTGCAGCCACATAGAGACACTGCAGACTTTCATCCCAAACCTGTAAAAACCCTTTAACCCTAAGACGATTGAAAAGATAATTAGACAAAGACATCCCACCACACAATGGATCAACCCTTAAAGCACAAATTTTGACTTGCTTACCAATACTGCCTGCCATGAATCCTCCTCCGTGAAAGAACATGACTCCTTTTCTACCACCGACTGATGGAGCTCGGGGCTGGTAGACCCTCACCGGCACTCCTCCAAATTCTAAGTCTTTCGTGAAAACCTCTGGATCATCCTTCTGGACAGGCATTAATAATTTTTGTACAAAATGAAAAATCCCTTCAATGTTCCTCAATCCGATTTTATGAAGAGCTTCTGTCTATAGAATGAAGAAACAAAGTTATGAAAATAAAACAAGAATTGTCCTTATTGGTATCTGCAGGAATGTCAAGAGTGGCAGATCCACAGAAATTTGCACCCGCCCCTGAAGACAACAATTGTGAAGTGTGGTGTGTGGTTTCATTGTGGTTTATGGTGCGATGAAACTTGTGAAATACATCGAGTGTTATAGGTACTGGTGCAGTTGTGTGGGCACTGAAAGGTAACGCCTGAGGACCTCTGGTATATTCAGCTCGGGTATAGGGATAGTTTAGAACATAGTTTAGTACTTAGTAATAGATAGGAAGATTAGGACAGTTAGGAAGTGGTGGGCCTATTAGTGTGAAATATATAGGAATACTATAAATATTGTTAGCATAGTGTTAACATAGGAAAGTAATGAAACCTGTGTACTGGAATATAGGTGAAAGGTTAGATCGTCCCAGCAACAGACTGCAGGAACAGAGATGGTTAAATGTTTGGGACCAGCCCGGCATGGAAGGGGATTAAGTGAAGCAAAAAGGGGAAGCATTTCCTGGTTTAGTTGGATAGAGAAAGTCTGAGTTAGAGAGAGGTTCGTGTGCACTTCAGGTTTAAGCTGCAGTGGGCAGGAGGCACGTGGAGTACATATCGTTCTGACAGCATGAAGTCGGACCAATTTTTGTGTGGACCTTCCTGTAATATCTAGGTCCTACGGACCCAAACTAAGCACTGAGGAGCGTGCCTTAATCCCTTCCATACAGAGAAAGCCATACGGGGAACCACGAGAGGGAAACGTAGCAGATCTCGGTGGTGGGTGTGGAGAAGCAGCAGCTCGCCCTGGACACCTTACAGACATTGCTGCCGATTCCCCTAGTGATTGCTCTCCCACTAAGGGTAAGTTCACACTGGGCTTTTTTTTGCTGCTTTTTTATGCTAATTTTGAGCTGCTTTTTACAGTACCAGCAAAGTCTATGAGATTTCAGAGATCTCATGCACACACATTGGTTTTTTGTGTCATCAGGATTTTGTGCTTTGCTGCTTTTTTTTTTTGGATATAGAGCATGTCACTTCTTTCAGCGTTTTTGCAGTGTTTTTGCATCGTTTTTCACCCATTGGCTTGAATGGGTGTTGAAAAAATGCGGCAAAAACGCAGGTATCATTATTTGCAGCATTTTCTCTGCAGAAAAGTCATGGCCATTAGTATTGACAAAGAGACACAAAACCGCACCAAAAATGCACCTAAACCGGCGTTTTTGCAACAGCTTGTTTCCTGCCAAGAAATCAGGTTTTGCTGCAGAAAAAAAGCAGCAAAAACGGCCAGTGTGAACTTACTCTAAGGGTACCGTCTCACAGTGGCATTTTGGTCGCTACGACGGCACGATCCGTGACGTTCCAGCGATATACTTACGATCTCGCTGTGTCTGACACGCTACTGCGATCAGGGACCCCGCTGAGAATCGTACGTCGTAGCAGATCGTTTGAAACTTTCTTTCGTCGTCAAGTGTCCCGCTGTGGCGGCATGATCGCATCGTGTAACAAAGGTGTGCACGATATTCTCCACCTCCTCTGCTGATTCTACATCGCAAATACGTCATGAAATTATCGCTCCAGCGTCGTGCATTGCGAAGTTTGACCGCAGTCTACAACGCTGGAGCGATAATGGAGCAATGCTGGAACGTCACGGATCGTGCCGTCGTAGCGACCAAAGTGCCACTGTGAGACGGTACCTTAACAGGGCTTCTATGCCAGTCTCAGTGCATCCTGGCACCCTATGATGACCTTTCGTTACATGTGACCACTATAGTTTCTGGTTGGCAGAGATGTGCATCACCATTTTTTTCAGATGGGCATATTATCGATGCAAGTCTCAGCCAGATGGCAGGTCGGTCCAAGAACATGAAATGACAGCTTAATAAGGACCTCAATGGAATCTGCTTCCTCAGGACACAGATAGAGATGAAGAAACTGGTGGAGCAGGGAGATGTCAACGCCCTTCCCCATATGCATCTACATCTCGGTTCAGCACAAAGCAGAGCAGCTCAGTGTGGGAACAGGGCTACATGAGTAGCTTTTTTTATTTTGTCAGTGGACTCTTATTTGGATTTTATATACTGCGTTAGGGAGCACTGTGGAGCATCATAATGTGTAAGGGGCATGGTGAGGATTTCATATTGTGTTGGGGAATGTTAAGGTCATCATAATGTGGATGGGGGAAAACTTGGGGCATCATACTGTGTAAAGGGGAACTGTGAGGGCGTTATATATCAGCACTATCGGGCATCATACTGTGTAAGGGGAACTGTGAGGGCATCGTGTGTCAGAGCACTATTGGGCATCACACTGCGTAAGGGGAACTGTGAGGGCATCATGTGTCACAGCACTAGGAGGCATCATACTGTGCAAGGGGAACTGTGAGGGCATCATGTGTCAGAGCACTATTGGGGCATAATACAGTGTAAGGGGAACTGTGAGGGCATCGTGTGTCACAGCACTATGGGGCATCATACTGTGTAAGGGGAACTGTGAGGGCATCGTGTGTCAGAGCAATATTGGGGAATCATACTGTGTAAGGGGAACTGTGAGGGCATCGTGTGTCAGAGCACTATTGGGGCATCATACTATGTAAGGGGAACTGTGAGGGCGTCATGTATCACAGCACTACACCGCATCACACTGTGTAAGGGGAACAGTGAGGGCATCGTGTATCAGAGCATTATTGGGCATCATACTGTGTAGGGGGAACTGTGAGGGCATCGTGTGTTACAGCACTATAGGGCATCATACTGTGTAAGGGGAACTGTGAGGGCATCATGTGTCACAGCACTATTGGGGTATAATACTGTGTAAGGGGAACTGTGAGGGCATCGTGTGTCACAGCACTATGAGGCATCATACTGTGTAAGGGGAATTGTTAGGGCATTATGTGTCACAGCACTATTGGGGCATCATACTGTGTAAGGGGAACTGTGAGGGCATCATGTGTCACAGCACTATTGGGGTATAATACTGTGTAAGGGGAACTGTGAGGGCATCGTGTGTCACAGCACTATGAGGCATCATACTGTGTAAGGGGAATTGTGAGGGCATTGTGTGTCAGAGCACTATTGGGGCATTGCGGTGTGTAAAAAGAACTGTGGAGGCATTGTGTCAGAGAACTATTGGGCATCATACTGTGTAAGGGGAACTGTGAGGACATCGTGTGTCAGAGCACTATGAGGCATCATACTGTGCAAGGGGAACTGTGAGGGCATCATGTGTCAGAGCACTATTGGGGCATAATACAGTGAAGAGGAACTGTGAGGGCATCGTGTGTCACAGCACTATGGGGCATCTTACTTTGTAAGGGGAACTGTGAGGGCATCGTGTGTCAGAGCACTATTGGGGCATCATACTGTGTAAGGGGAACTGTGAGGGCATCGTCTGTCAGAGCACTATTGGGGCATCATACTGTGTAAGGGGAACTGTGAGGGCATCATGTATCACAGCACTACACCGCATCACACTGTGTAGGGGAACTGTGAGGGCATCGTGTGTTACAGCACTATAGGTAATCATACTGTGTAAGGGGAACTGTGAGGGCATCGTCTGTCAGAGCACTATTGGGGCATCATACTGTGTAAGGGGAACTGTGAGGGCATCATGTATCACAGCACTACACCGCATCACACTGTGTAGGGGAACTGTGAGGGCATCGTGTGTTACAGCACTATAGGTAATCATACTGTGTAAGGGGAACTGTGAGGGCATCATGTGTCACAGCACTTTTGAGGCATCATACTGTGTAAGGGGAACTGTGAGGGCATCGTGTGTCACGGCACTATTGGGGCATCATACTGTGTAAGGGGAACTGTGAGGGCATCATGTGTCACAGCAGTTTTGGGGCATCATACTGTGTAAGGGGAACTGTGAGGGCATCGTGTGTCACGGCACTATTGGGGCATCATACTGTGTAAGGGGAACTGTGAGGGCATGGTGTGTCAGAGCAATATTTGGGCATCACGCTGTGTAAAAGGAACTGAGGAGGCATTGTGTCAGAGCACTATTGGGCATCATACTGTGTAAGGGGAACTGTGAGGGCATTGTGTGTCACAACACTATGAGGCATCATACTGTGTAAGGGGAACTGTGAGGGCATTGTGTGTCAGAGCACTTTTGGGCATCACACTGCGTAAGGGGAACTGTGAGGGCATCGTGTGTCACAGCACTATGAGGCATCATACTGTGTAAGGGGAACTGTGAGGGCATCGTGTGTCAGAGCATTATTGGGGAATCATACTGTGTAAGGGGACCTGTGAGGGCATTGTGTGTCACAGCACTATGGGGCATCATGCTGTGTAAGGGGAACTGTGAGGGCATCATGTGTCACAGCACTTTGGAGCATCATACTGTGTAAGGGGAACTGTGAGGGCATCGTGTGTCACAGCACTATAGGGCATCATACTGTGTAAGGGGAACTGTGAGGGCATCATGTGTCACAGCACTTTTGGGGCATCATACTGTGTAAGGGGAACTGTGAGGGCATCGTGTGTCACAGCACTATAGGGCATCATACTGTGTAAGGGGAACTGTGAGGGCATCATGTGTCACAGCACTTTTGGGGCATCATACTGTGTAAGGGGAACTGTGAGGGCATCGTCTGTCAGAGCACTATTGGGGCATCATACTGTGTAAGGGGAACTGTGAGGGCATCGTCTGTCAGAGCACTATTGGGGCATCATACTGTGTAAGGGGAACTGTGAGGGCATCATGTATCACAGCACTACACCGCATCACACTGTGTAGGGGAACTGTGAGGGCATCGTTTGTCAGAGCACTATTGGGGCATCATACTGTGTAAGGGGAACTGTGAGGGCATCGTGTGTCAGAGCACTATTGGGGCATCATACTGTGTAAGGGGAACTGTGAGGGCATCGTCTGTCAGAGCACTATTGGGGCATCATACTGTGTAAGGGGAACTGTGAGGGCATCATGTATCACAGCACTACACCGCATCACACTGTGTAGGGGAACTGTGAGGGCATCGTGTGTTACAGCACTATAGGTAATCATACTGTGTAAGGGGAACTGTGAGGGCATCGTCTGTCAGAGCACTATTGGGGCATCATACTGTGTAAGGGGAACTGTGAGGGCATCATGTATCACAGCACTACACCGCATCACACTGTGTAGGGGAACTGTGAGGGCATCGTCTGTTACAGCACTATAGGTAATCATACTGTGTAAGGGGAACTGTGAGGGCATCATGTGTCACAGCACTTTTGAGGCATCATACTGTGTAAGGGGAACTGTGAGGGCATCGTGTGTCACGGCACTATTGGGGCATCATACTGTGTAAGGGGAACTGTGAGGGCATCATGTGTCACAGCAGTTTTGGGGCATCATACTGTGTAAGGGGAACTGTGAGGGCATCGTGTGTCACGGCACTATTGGGGCATCATACTGTGTAAGGGGAACTGTGAGGGCATGGTGTGTCAGAGCAATATTTGGGCATCACGCTGTGTAAAAGGAACTGAGGAGGCATTGTGTCAGAGCACTATTGGGCATCATACTGTGTAAGGGGAACTGTGAGGGCATTGTGTGTCACAACACTATGAGGCATCATACTGTGTAAGGGGAACTGTGAGGGCATCGTGTGTCACGGCACTATTGGGGCATCATACTGTTTAAGGGGAACTGTGAGGGCATGGTGTGTCAGAGCATCGTGTGTCACAGCTCTACGAGGCATCATACTGTGTAAGGGGAACTGTGAGGGCATTGTGTGTCAGAGCACTTTTGGGCATCATACTGTGTAAGGGGACCTGTGAGGGCATTGTGTGTCACAGCACTATGGGGCATCACGCTGTGTAAGGGGAACTGTGAGGGCATCATGTGTCACAGCACTATGGGGCATCATACTGTGTAAGGGGAACTGTGAGGGCATCGTGTGTCACAGCACTATAGGGCATCATACTGTGTAAGGGGAACTGTGAGGGCATTGTGTGTCACAGCACTATTGGGGCATCATACTATATAAGGGGAACTTTGGGAGCATTGTGTGTCAGATCACAATGGGGGCATCATCCTGTGTAGGGGGAACTGTTGGGGCGTCATGTGTCAGCATTCTGGGGGCATTACAGTGTGTTTGGGGAAATTGTGAGGGCATCATGTTTGAGGGGCACTATGTACGTATCATGCTTGGTGGATGCGCTTCATGGGAGCATCATACTGCATGGAGGCCATGAAATGGGTGTCATAATGGGTGGGAACAAGGAGGGGCTTCATTAGGGCACTATTTTGTGCGCCACTTTACATGTTCCTCTTCCTTGTCTGTTGGACTTATGCTCTTGTGTGACTGCGCCTACATGATGTGATCCTGCCTGACTTTACTGTACAATTGTATGTTAGGAAGCCGTGCACAATTCACACAATTCATGCAAGTGCTATGGGGACCCCTGATTTCTATGTTTCCCACTGGACACTTCCAAGTACAATTTACAGGAAAGCCGCCAGCTGCACATTTCCACATAACAAAAAATGCAACACAAAAATTCCAAAAGAACTTATTATATTTTGCCTTGGTAACAGCCCAGTAATAATTTTATAAAAAATTTATTTGCCTGTCATATTGCGGTACTACACGATGTAGCGTTTGGAAATGATTTTCATAGAAGCCGTTGTCTCTACTGAAGTTTATGGGAAAACACAACGAAAACATAAAATGCCATAAAAACTGCAGGGTTTTCAACAACATAAAATCCCAATGGCTTCAGTGTAACATCTGATCCCAGTAGCAGAAGTAGAATTGCATGTAAAGCGGGGATTGTGAGGTTTGTAGGAAGAAGCAACACAAATCAGATTCCGGTCATGAACTCACCAGGAGGAGAACGCCTGTCAAAAATGTATAAAATCTCCGAAGTAATTCAGGATTTGCAATCCCCGGGGGGTACTCCGCTTTTGAGGATTCATACCAAGTTATCCCCAAAAACATCAGAAGACATAAAAGAAGAAAAACGCTGATTGCACAAAGCGGAGAAGCTAATACTCCAAACATTTTCACGGTTTCTGATACTTTGTCCTCCTGTGACTTCCTGTTTCTCCTCTGGGTTTTGTATCTAAGCAGTCTCTTAAAGGAGAAGTGCCACCAGATGTTTATATTAGCCAAATATTAACGTGCAAGAATGTCGTCTCTATAAGGACAACTCATTGGGGACATATCGTATATGCATTTAACCCCCTTAAGCCCAGTGCTCCATGTAATTTATAAACAGCCTGTGGTCTGTCCCAACCGGTCTGTTCCCTATAGAATAACGCTCCTCAGTTGTATGTTTTGTAGCTCTGCATTGTGACGTGTCCATTGTGCCACTTACACAATGTCATTGCTTTATCTGAGTTGTCCTTTAAAAGTTTTAGGATGCAATATATTTTCAACAGACGGAATTATTCCATTGCCTTGAGGAGAGAGTGATGAGGTCACAGTTGGGCCTCATTCAGACATCCGAATTTTGCTCTGATTTTCATGGATAGCACTCGCACCTGTGATAGTTAATGGGGCAAGTCACAAGTCGGTGAGAGCAAAATGGCAGAGACGTATCGGATCAAAAATTAAAAAATCCAAGTCAATTGGTCCATTAAAAAAAAAAATCTGATTTTCACGGACTGTCAGAATGGAGAAGGTGGAGAAAGTATTTTCTTCAATGACTTCACGCATGAGAAAATTGGATGACACTCTGACCACACTCTGATCGGAATAATCGCTCCTATCTTCTCGTACGTGGAAAAATTGGACGTCTGAAGAAGGCCTTAGAGTTTTCAGGAGAGATAATCCTCAGGATCAAAAATATCCTCATGCAGTTGGGTAGCATGCTCAACAGCCTTAGGTACCCCCAATATTGGGCACAGATTTTCACAGGGAGCAGATTCTCGTTCCTGACAGTGAAGAGTATATCCGTCTGTAAAGATAATCACCTGAAAAGTCTGGAAGGTGACGTGTGAATAGAAATGCCAATCCTTAGTCAGTATGTTGCTTTTGTCATGGATGATTGTGAGAGTAGGCTGCACCAGTGTGCAAAATTGATAAACCAATATATTCCAGAATAATGCTGCCATTGAAAGGTGACCAGGAGAGGAGTTGTGAGTGACCAATATAGAGAGTGTGACCTGCTGAAACAGAGGCACAGAGACATCCGCAGAATGGTGGAACATTACAAATTGCCGCAAGTGTCAACCTTTTGTTGCAAGCACCAACTGTTTCGCCCCTGTTCAAGTCAACCTGCTGCCTCATAAGTCTGCTATAACCACCATTCTCGGGGCCTCTTAGAAAGTAAGGGGCACTGCATCCTACCCTTCAACCTATAAGGTGCTCAGCTCCACTTTCCGATAATTGATCTGCATATTCAATTGTCATCTTCTGACGTGTTTCCTCATTTAAGATTCATCAGGGGAGCCAATATAGTACTAGCCTGGGACCAGGCACGACCATACTTTTTTACTCCCCCTGATGAATCTTAACTGAGGAAACGCATCGGGAGACCACAATTGGAATCTCTGATGTTAGGCAAGTTTGGGTTCGGACTTGACCCTTCCTCCATGCAAATGAGGGGTCGCCAGGGAACAACTGAGGATGTATCTTCATATTGTGGTGAGATTATTACTTATCTATACTCAATATAATGATATTTATTTGAGTTATCCTTTTTATATGCACACCTTCAATGTTTTGCTTAAGCATTAATACACCAACCGGTGTTTTGTAACTTTGGGGTGCTGCTTAACAGGGCGTTTCTTATTATTTATAAGTTGTGTGCTACTTTTTTGGTGTGTTTTGGTTATTGGCCAGGAGTGGACCTCCTATATTTATTTTAGATTTTACATAATAAATATTATGTTTTTATCCCACTATTTGCTATTACTACAATTTATTGATAATAGCAATACCAAAGAAAAGGTATAATGCACAGTTTTAAGAAAATATCTGGGACCCTACTACATGAGTGTGACATGCTGGCGATTAGGAGGGGAATACCCCTGGATATATTGGCTGCCACTGCAAAATTAAATATTAATTTTCCTGGAAATATTGACAACTAGGTGTTACCAGTTTGTGGCATTATATTGATGCCAGTGATGCACATTGTGCCTTACGTGACCCCATGAAGCCAAACTAGCAGCAGAACATGAAAGTCTGGGTGGGGAGTTGACGCAGGAGGATGGGTAGACGTGGACAAGCAAGTATAATCTTTTATTAAATTGTAAGCCCTTCTGAGAGCTCAAAAGAATCCAAAATGGCGTCCAAATGGCGAATTAAAATTTTTGTGGCAAATTCATACCAAAATGTAGTGTTTTTTTCTTTTTTAAGTTGGTCCACTAATCTCTTCTTCCCGCTATCCTTACACACAAAACAGTGAAATGAAGGGTTGCTCCCGCCAGTACGGTAGTGTGTCATGTTAGGTAAACCCGACAGGTAACTAAGGGAATATAAACTCACATACTTCAGCACAGCAGTTATATTGTCAGACATCGCAGAGGTACAAACTTGATCCTAAGAAAAGCAGCAGTGGTTTTCACCGAGTGGTAATTTGGTTTCTCCTGTCAGTTGCCCATGGATATATCTAGCTGACCTTTGGTTGTTCAGGCACATCTGACATCAGCCCAAAAGGAGTAAACATGGTCACTTTGTATGACTTAGCAGATCTAAAATGATAGGACTTTTTATGACCAAACTTTCCTCATCCTAGCCATTCACGTCTTGGTCAGGTCAACAGCCAGCTTCTTGGACAACTTTTCCCTTAAATGTCCCTTGGCTGCATCCACCTCTGGGGTCTTTCAAAGTAAAACTGTTACTCACCTATCCCGACTCCAACATTGGGCCTTGCTCCCTTCTCTTATAGCCGTCTCCCTTTGTACTAGCCTGTGCCAGGTTACTTTGAAA
The DNA here is from genome assembly GCF_032444005.1 of Ranitomeya imitator. NCBI lineage: Eukaryota > Metazoa > Chordata > Amphibia > Anura > Dendrobatidae > Ranitomeya > Ranitomeya imitator. Next base: position 109,434,485 of record NC_091291.1, on the reverse strand, counting down.
ACCATGAAACCATCTTTAAGGTCATCACCCAAGGCGTGTTAAGGCTGGCTCAGGCATCCATGTGTGACTGAGTATTCAGGAAGCATTGCATCCATTTACTAGGATATTTAAAGGGACACTGTCACCTGAATTTGGAGGGAACAATCTTCAGCCATGGAGGCGGGGTTTTCAGGTGTTTGATTCACCCTTTCCTTACCCGCTGGCTGCATGCTGGCTGCAATATTGGATTGAAGTTCATTCTCTGTCCTCCGTAGTACATGCCTGCACAAGGCAATCTTGCCTTGCACAGGCGTGTACTATGGAGGACAGAGAATGAACTTCAATCCAATATTGCAGCCAGCATGCAGCCAGCGGGTAAGGAAAGGGTGAATCAAACACCTGAAAACCCCGCCTCCATGGCTGAAGATTGTTCCCTCCAAATTCAGGTGACAGTGTCCCTTTAAAGGAGTTTGTTGCAGCCTTTCAGATACATCCAGGTGAATAATGAACGCACCAGCAAACACCAGTCTGCTATCCTGCAATCTGCAACTATTTCCTTGCTCAGTCAGATATCTGCTAATACTTGGGCTGTTTACACCTTTGGCTCTGCAAGCAAGTTACCAGATAGCCTATACGTATATTATTTCTGTGTGTAATCGCCTCTTGCAACCAAGTTAACAAATTGCATTTGCGTTTCTGTTTTTTAACCATATCCCTACTGCAAGTCCTTGATTGCATATATGTCTCGGCTGTTAATCATATTACTGCTGAAGTTCTGTACTGCATGTACTTCTCTGCTGCTCTTGTATGTGACTGCCCCTACTGCAATATCTGGTGCTTCCAGCTTCACTTGCCTCTCTCTTATCCTGAATCCGCTGATTTCTTGTACGCCAATGTTCCCATTGCAGTCCTTTACCAAAACATAGTGAGGCTGACTCAGAGTTTCCTCTAGGTAGATTGGAGATTGAGTTGGACATTTATTCCTAGCTCTCTGCTGGCTGATGAAAGCAGGCTTAATATCCTCAGATAGAAATGAGGTGGCAACTTGGGAAACCTCGTTGGGAGGTTTATAGTCCATAATCAGGAAAAAATAGTGGTGATGGCCCTGCATAGACTCCTGGAACTGACAAAGGTCCATAGTGCAAACCTCTAGGGGCCAGCATTAGGGAGTAGGCCTCAAAATTATCTCGCTATATTTCCCATGTCCTCTTAGAGGAACTGTACATTAAGAAGGTCACACCTAAGGTCCAAGGCAGCAAGTTCCTGTAACCTTTGGGTTGGAGAATTATTGCATTGGGCCAAGTATACCAGTTTCATAGAGTGGAAGTTATAGATGTGTTCAATCCGATGTCAAATTTTTCCTCAATCAGTAATAGGGTTTCATCCCTATGGGCATTAAAGCTGTCCCCCTGCCATTGGGGGACATTTGTAATAAAACAACAGATTTGAGGTCCCCATGGAATTACGTTATGTATACGATAAGACTGTAAGAAAGCTCAAAAAGATCATAGACCACATTAACGAATGACCTATGGTGAACACTAGCACATCTGAAAGATCACTAAGGGTACCGTCACCCTAAAACGACGCTGCAGCGATACGACAACGATGTCGATCGCTGCAGCGTCGCTGTTTGGTCGCTGGAGAGCTGTCACACAGACAGCTCTCCAGCGACCAACGATCCCGAGGTCCCCGGTAACCAGGGTAAACATCGGGTTACTAAGCACAGGGCCGCGCTTAGTAACCCAATGTTTACCCTGGTTACCAGCGTAAACGTAAAAAAAAAAACACTACATACTTACATTCCTGTCGCGTCCCTCGGCGCTGTGCTTCTCTGCACTGACAGTGAGCGCCGGACAGCCGGAAAGCAGAGCGGCGACGTCACCGCTGTACTTTACGTCTGGCCGGCGCTCACCAGTCAGTGCGGGAAGCTGAAGGCGAGGGACATGACCAGACACCGGGAATGTAAGTATGTAGTGTTTTTTTTTTTTTACATTTACACTGGTAACCAGGGTAAATATCGGGTTGCTAAGCGCGGCCCTGCGCTTAGTAACCTGATGTTTACCCTGGTTACCAGTGAAGACATCGCTGAATCGGCATCACACACGCCGATTCAGCGATGTCAGCGGGAGATCCAGCGACCAAATAAAGTTTCAAACGATCTGCTACGACGTACGATTCTCAGCGGGGTCCCTGATCGCAGTAGCGTGTCAGACACAGCGAGATCGTAAGGATATCGCTGGAACGTTACGGATCGTGCCGTCCTAGCGACCAAAGTGCCACTGTGTGACGATACCCTTAGGTGTGAGTAACTGAACCAAAACAAATTAGTAGTTTGGTGAAATTCCTTTTGTTAGGCACTTACGAGTGTTCAACAGTAGTGGATTATCGAATGTTCTGGATTAATAGATAGTTGGGGAATGAAGTCAGGCTCTAGAGTCTGGAGAATCAAAAAAGTGCATGCTCCATATGAGGAAGTCACAACTAAATGTATGATAGATAAAGGCTCTAGTACAGATTTTTATACAATTGATGATAAATTGACAATGTTTTGGATGCCAGGCACTTTTCTACTTCTCTTTTAAAGGGACACTGTCACTTGAATTTGGAGGGAACAATCTTCAGCCATGGAGGCGGGGTTTTTGGGTGTTTGATTCACCCTTTCCTTACCCGCTGGCTGCATGCTGGCTGCAATATTGGATTGAAGTTCATTCTCTGTCCTCCATAGTACACACCTGCGCTGTGCAAGATTGCCTTGCACAGGCGTGTACTATGGAGGACAGAGAATGAACTTCAATCCAATAGTGCGGCCAGCATGCAGCCAGCGGGTAAGGAAAGGGTGAATCAAAAACCCCGCCTCCATGGCTGAAGATTGTTCCCTCCAAATTCAGGTGACAGAGTCCCTTTAAGCACTGTGCCAAACACTGACACATCAAGTGAAGAGGCATAGATGTATGATACTTACCATGCTGCTATTGGTTGAAGAGTAGTTTCATACTCTTGGAGAAGTTCAAGTAGTTTTTTTATTGACGAGGTTCAGGTTCGGATATGACCTTTTTTCGAAACAACCTACTGATTAGATAACATTGACACATGTCATCATGTATGGACCTCATCTATCAAAACTTTAGTGAGATAAACCCTTGAGTAAAAGGTAACAATTTTATAATAGAACTGAAAAAATAAAGCTGAAATTCATCGTTTGAAACAGAATAAGATTTTGGGTCATCTAAAATCACCAATTTTTTTCACTTTTAAGAGTTAAAGGTTTTTAATATAAGTAATAACATTATCCACAGCCAGCTTTCCAGACACCCCATCAGGTTGATCAAAAAAGCTAACAATTCCATGGAAGCCATCTTTAACATGATACCATGTGACCGGGACTCCATTGTCCTCCAACCGTTTCTTGTAGAGTATCCCATCATCGCGGAGAACATCAAACTCACATGTTAGTATGTAGGCCTGTGGTAGTTGCCGGATCACAGCATCATCAGAGAACAATGGAGAACATGGACGGTCAAGAACTTTCCTAATTTTCTCATAAACGTCTTTACTAAAGGGCGCCATGATGTGAGGTTTGTAGCCTTCAACCTTAAATTCTTCAGAACTCAACCATTTACTTAATTTTTGTCTTACGTCGGGAGGAACATGGCTGCCCTTCATCATTTCTTTTGATAAAGAGAGATCACCACCTATATAGGTCAGTGAGTAGTATAAAGCATTTTCTCGGAGTAACAATGGGACCATCTTGTTTTGTTGGTAAGATGGTACATTAAAGTCCGCCTTCTGGACCGATGGGTATATCATCACTTGGGCAAGAGGCTTTGGAATATCTGATCTACCCACGAGAGCTTGACAAACCCCAGCTGTAAGATTGCCCCCGGCACTGTCTCCACATATTATAACAGAAGAAGGATCGACTCCATGTTCTTGTGCCGTCTTCAGAAAGTGAACTGTAGCCAAGACACAGTCATCAAATGCAGCCGGGCATCTGTGTTTTGGGGCCAGGCGGTACCTAAAATTATTAATCAAAATGTTTTTGTGAAACGAGAGTAAATACCTGAATATTATAAGGTTCTCACAGGCATTGTGTACTACCTCTACCAAGTCTGGAGGTACTCTTCTTAAGGTATTAATAATTACCCTGCATTTTTACACTATGTCCATTGACAACAAGCCATAGTCAGGCTACTTCCTGCAGAGAGATAGAGATGTCTGCAGCTAATTCGAGCCCCAAGAGTTGAGTCCTGAATTGGGGACCCCCTAAATGATCAAAATGTTTCCGACACATAGAGTTAATAGATAAATGATTGCTCCTCCGCCCTTCTTGTAACCTACTCAACTTGTGATATAGCCAGAACCTTCCTGTATCTGCAGTGATCAGAGCTAGATCCAATCATTGCAGTTTACACCCACCTTCTACCACCCTGTGCCTCCCTTTTTATTGCCTATTTCATGGTAAATTAAAGGGTGGCATTCAAAACTGCAGCTTATTTATGACCCTTGAAAAAATGGAATGAAAAAAAATCTAAATAAAAAAGCAGCTATAAATAATCTGTCAGCAGGATTTCACCCCCCTAAACTATTTCTATGCACATGTAGCTCTTTCAAAGACAAGCTCAGCTATACCTTTATTAGGGAAGTTCAGTCCTCTGTTACTAAGGAATCACCTTTTGAATTGATCTGCAACTGGAGCTAAAGAGCTATGATAGATCTGAAGTCTACGTCACTGCAGCTCTATCCCACACCCAGCGCCACCTCCTCCTGCTTGACTGACAGCTTCTATGATGTGCGACCATAAGCAAAGGAGTCCGTCAGTCAAGCAAGGAGGATGAAGCGACGATGTGTGCTGAATAGAGCTGGAGTGACAGATGCTTCAGATCTACCATAGCTCTTCAGTCTCAATTGCATATCAATTCAAATGGTGATTTCTCAGTAACGGAGGAACGGACTGGACATGTATAGGTATTGCTGGGCTTGTCTTTGAAAGAGGTACATGCACATATAAATAATTCAGGGGGAGTTAACTTCTGCTGACAGATTTCCTTTAATTTACTTCCCCATTAGGCCTTGTGTATACAAACTACTAAAGACAAAAATTTGGACAGTTCCCCAAACAACCAAACAGACATCACCTTTATAATCGGATTGATTGTTTGGGAAAACACTTTTGGAAATTAGTCGTCACATTACTTGAAGGCTGAAGTGATGAACACTGAACATAATACATCATGCCTACATTATTACGGTAGTTTAATTATAATGTAAGGAAATGTTAGCGGAATGATTGTCTCCTTACCCGACAGAGACGACCACGGCTCCAGAATTTTTTGTTAGGTATCGGCAGAGAGAGTCATATGTGTCTAAAACCAAATAAACAGGACATGAGTTATCGGATCCGTTCTATCGCTCTATCAATAAAAAAAAACAAACAAACAAAAAAACAATTCTCTGCTGCAAATAGTAACGGGTCACATTTACATAAAGAGATAATACTAGAGCTATAACGAAGAGAGCCAGATATAGGAGGCACAACTGGCGGGCTCCTGCTTCTTCTGCAAATGGGGTTCACAATACCTCTCATCTATCAAAAGATGACACCACCTCCCCTTCCCGCTCAGTAGGATTATTATTATGCGTTGCTTATATAGCGCCATCATATTACACAGCGTTTTACAGACATTATCATCACTGTCCCCATTGGGGCCCACAATCTAGATTCTATATCACTATGTCTTTTGAGCGTGGGAGGAAACCGGAGACCCCGGATGAAATTCACGCAAACACGGGGAGAACATACAAACTCCTTACTGATGTTGGCATTGGTGGGATTTCAAACCAGGACCCCAATGAAGCAAAACAGTGCTAGCCACTGAGCCACTGTGCTGCCCTATACATATTACAGTGCTAACCACTGAGCTGCCCTATGCATAGTACAGTGCTAACCACTGAGCCACTGTGCTGCCCTATACATATTACAGTGTTAACCACTGAGCTGCCCTATACATAGTACAGTGCTAACCACTGAGCCACCGCGCTGCCCTCTACATAGTACAGTGCTAACCACTGAGCCACCGTACTGCCCTATACATAGTACAGTGCTAACTACTGAGCCACCGTACTGCCCTATACATATTACAGTGCTAACCACTGATCTGCCCTATACATATTACAGTGCTAACCACTGATCTGCCCTATACATATTACAGTGCTAACCACTGAGCTGCCCTATACATAGTACAGTGCTAACCACTGAGCCACCGCGCTGCCCTCTACATAGTACAGTGCTAACTACTGAGCCACCGTACTGCCCTATACATAGTACAGTGCTAACTACTGAGCCACCGTACTGCCCTATACATATTACAGTGCTAACCACTGATCTGCCCTATACATATTACAGTGCTAACCACTGAGCTGCCCTATACATAGTACAGTGCTAACCACTGAACCACAGTGCTGCCCTATACATAGTACAGTGCTAACCACTGAGCTGCCCTATGCATAGTACAGTGCTAACCACTGATCTGCCCTATACATAGTACAGTGCTAACTACTGAGCCACCGTACTGCCCTATACATATTACAGTGCTAACCACTGATCTGCCCTATGCATAGTACAATGCTAACCACTGAACCACAGTGCTGCCCTATACATAGTACAGTGCTAACCACTGAGCTGCCCTATGCATAGTACAGTGCTAACCACTGATCTGCCCTATACATAGTACAGTGCTAACTACTGAGCCACCGTACTGCCCTATACATATTACAGTGCTAACCACTGAGCTGCCCTATGCATAGTACAGTGCTAACCACTGAGCTGCCCTATGCATAGTACAGTGCTAACCACTGATCTGCCCTATACATAGTACAGTGCTAACTACTGAGCCATCGTACTGCCCTATACATAGTACAGTGCTAACCACTGATCTGCCCTATACATAGTACAGTGCTAACCACTGAGCTGCCCTATACATAGTACAGTGCTAACCACTGATCTGCCCTATACATAGTACAGTGCTAACCACTGATCTGCCCTATACATAGTACAGTGCTAACTACTGAGCCACCGTACTGCCCTATACATATTACAGTGCTAACCACCGTACTGCCCTATACATAGTACAGTGCTAACCACTGATCTGCCCTATGCATAGTACAGTGCTAACCACTGATCTGCCCTATACATAGTACAGTGCTAACTACTGAGCCACCGTACTGCCCAATACATAGTACAGTGCTAACCACTGATCTGCCCTATACATAGTACAGTGCTAACTACTGAGCCACCGTACTGCCCAATACATATTACAGTGCTAACCACCGTACTGCCCTATACATAGTACAGTGCTAACCACTGATCTGCCCTATGCATAGTACAGTGCTAACCACTGATCTGCCCTATACATAGTACAGTGCTAACCACTGAGCTGCCCTATACATAGTACAGTGCTAACCACTGATCTGCCCTATACATAGTACAGTGCTAACCACTGATCTGCCCTATGCATAGTACAGTGCTAACCACTGATCTGCCCTATACATAGTACAGTGCTAACCACTGATCTGCCCTATGCATAGTACAGTGCTAACCACTGATCTGCCCTATACATAGTACAGTGCTAACTACTGAGCCACCGTACTGCCCAATACATAGTACAGTGCTAACCACTGATCTGCCCTATACATAGTACAGTGCTAACTACTGAGCCACCGTACTGCCCAATACATATTACAGTGCTAACCACCGTACTGCCCTATACATAGTACAGTGCTAACCACTGATCTGCCCTATACATAGTACAGTGCTAACTACTGAGCCACCGTACTGCCCTATACATAGTACAGTGCTAACCACTGAGCTGCCCTATACATAGTACAGTGCTAACCACTGAGCTGCCCTATACATAGTACAGTGCTAACCACTGATCTGCCCTATGCATAGTACAGTGCTAACCACTGAGCTGCCCTATGCATAGTACAGTGCTAACCACTGATCTGCCCTATACATAGTACAGTGCTAACTACTGAGCCACCGTACTGCCCTATACATAGTACAGTGCTAACCACTGAGCTGCCCTATACATAGTACAGTGCTAACCACTGAGCTGCCCTATACATAGTACAGTGCTAACCACTGATCTGCCCTATGCATAGTACAGTGCTAACCACTGAGCTGCCCTATGCATAGTACAGTGCTAACCACTGATCTGCCCTATACATAGTACAGTGCTAACCACTGATCTGCCTTATACATAGTACAGTGCTAACCACTGATCTGCCCTATGCATAGTACAGTGCTAACCACTGAGCTGCCCTATGCATAGTACAGTGCTAACCACTGATCTGCCCTATACATAGTACAGTGCTAACTACTGATCTGCCCTATACATAGTACAGTGCTAACCACTGATCTGCCCTATACATAGTACAGTGCTAACTACTGAGCCACCGTACTGCCCTATACATAGTACAGTGCTAACCACTGATCTGCCCTATGCATAGTACAGTGCTAACCACTGATCTGCCCTATGCATAGTACAGTGCTAACCACTGATCTGCCCTATACATAGTACAGTGCTAACTACTGAGCCACCGTACTGCCCAATACATAGTACAGTGCTAACCACTGATCTGCCCTATACATAGTACAGTGCTAACCACTGATCTGCCCTATGCATAGTACAGTGCTAACCACTGAGCTGCCCTATGCATAGTACAGTGCTAACCACTGAGCTGCCCTATACATAGTACAGTGCTAACCACTGAGCTGCCCTATGCATAGTACAGTGCTAACTACTGATCTGCCCTATACATAGTACAGTGCTAACCACTGATCTGCCCTATACATAGTACAGTGCTAACCACTGAGCTGCCCTATACATAGTACAGTGCTAACCACTGATCTGCCCTATGCATAGTACAGTGCTAACCACTGAGCTGCCCTATGCATAGTACAGTGCTAACCACTGATCTGCCCTATACATAGTACAGTGCTAACTACTGATCTGCCCTATACATAGTACAGTGCTAACTACTGAGCCACCGTACTGCCCTATACATAGTACAGTGCTAACCACTGATCTGCCCTATACATAGTACAGTGCTAACCACTGATCTGCCCTATGCATAGTACAGTGCTAACCACTGAGCTGCCCTATGCATAGTACAGTGCTAACCACTGAGCTGCCCTATACATAGTACAGTGCTAACCACTGAGCTGCCCTATGCATAGTACAGTGCTAACCACTGATCTGCCCTATGCATAGTACAGTGCTAACTACTGAGCCACCGTACTGCCCAATACATAGTACAGTGCTAACCACTGATCTGCCCTATACATAGTACAGTGCTAACCACTGATCTGCCCTATACATATTACAGTGCTAACCACTGAGCTGCCCTATGCATAGTACAGTGCTAACCACTGATCTGCCCTATGCATAGTACAGTGCTAACCACTGATCTGCCCTATGCATATTACAGTGCTAACCACTGAGCTGCCCTATGCATAGTACAGTGCTAACCACTGATCTGCCCTATACATAGTACAGTGCTAACCACTGATCTGCCCTATACATAGTACAGTGCTAACTACTGAGCCACCGTACTGCCCTATACATATTACAGTGCTAACCACCGTACTGCCCTATGCATAGTACAGTGCTAACCACTGAGCCACCGTACTGCCCTATACATATTACAGTGCTAACCACTGATCTGCCCTATACATAGTACAGTGCTAACCACTGAGCCACCGAGCTATAATACAGCTGTGTGCATGAGCCCTAAGACAAATGAACAGCTACGGATCATCCTCGGATTTCCTTACCGATACTTCCAAACACGAATCCTCCTCCATGAAAGAACATGACTCCTTTTCTGCCCCCAGCTGAAGGAGATCGGGGCTGGTAGACCCTCACCGGCACTCCTCCAAATTCTAAGTCTTTCTTGAAGATCTCCGGATCTTCCTTCGGCTTGGGTACTGATATTTTTTGTAAATAGTTAATAAGGCCTGCAACATTCCCTACTCCGAATTTATCAAGAGCCTTCCCCTATGAAAACAAAATTAAAAATAATTTCATATTGAAGGTTCCCAAAAAACAATCCGGTGAATTATTAACAAACAATACGGGCAACGGCTCGATTTCTCAATGTATTATTGGTAGATGTCTCTAGGTTAAAAAAAAAAAAAAAGAATTATTAAAAACAAAAAAGATAATTAGTGGGGGCCAATTGTCGTGTTTTAAAATTTAAACACGAGAAAAAAAGTTGATAAACTGATGATGATAAAATCAGATGCAAACCTCCTAAAAAAATGGAAGAAAATTGGATCCAGCATACTGATAAAAAATGGATGTCTGAATGAGGCCTCGTAGACATGAAGATACCCAAGCCAAAAACTCCCTCAGGCTAGGATCACATGACGGTAGATTCTCTCATCAGGTTGATTATGCTAATGACATTCTTATCACACTGTCAGCATAGTTCGATCCGATTCTCTCGGATGTGAGCACACTGTGTGTGGAGAAGATGAAGACAAAATTTCTCCGTTCTGTGAGTCCGCGGAAATCAAACTGCACTCGGATACCATCCGAGTGCAGTTCGATGATTTCCAAGCAATCATAGTCTCGTCTGATATACGCGTCAAATAGCAGCATGTTGTGATTATTTTTCGTATGACGAATTGGTATAAGAAAGAAATAATTGATAAGCATTGCCCCATTACATATCATTGGTCCAAGTGCGATCAGATAAAATAATCAGATAACACTCGTTCGATTACTAAAGGTGGTGTGAGCGAGCACTTAGAATTCAAGCAAAGAGCCGCAAACTTTAATTTCCACCTCCATGTATTAATAAATCCCTTGTTTTTCTGACACATGGGTGTCCTAGGGGTTAGCAGTATAGACTAGTCTTATTAACAGTGACTGATAAGGGGTTAGCAAACCTCAAAAAGCAAAAGGATTTGCTTTTTATTTTATTCCTTGACTATTCCATTTTTTTTTTTTTTAAATCCACCATACGGTTCCAGAGATATGAGCCTCTTTATTTAGTGCCAGTTTTTCCAGCCTTTGCAAGAAGGTGCGGCTCATAGGGCAAAAGTGCAGAACAGCCTAAAGACACGAGCTACAAATATGTGAGAAACGCCCTCGGTGAAGACGGTAAAAATTAGCTTATTGGATCCACTAAATAAAAAGAACAGTACGGCGGATTAAAAAAAAAGAAAAGAAAAAGCAGAAATTTCAAGTAAAGTAGCAGGAATGAAAAAAAAAAACAGGGAATAAAACAAGAACAAAAATTGTCCACTTTTGAACATTTATGGAAAAATTGTTGCAAACCAAGTTCTACCCACTTAAAAAAAGTACCGAATGACATACAAAAAGCACGCTTGTCAATTATAATTAGGGTGCAAGTGTAGTTTTAGAAAACCCCAATGACTACGTTGACCCCAGCAGCGGCACCGATGTGGGCTCACACAACCGTAATTAGAAGCCTGAAAAATTAGAGAAAAAAACAACACAGATAAGAATTTTTGGGGGCTCAGGCTATGGACTCACCAGGACGAATGCACCAGTAGAAAATGTATGAATTCTCCGAAGTAAGTCAGGATTTGCAATCCCTGATGGGATCTGAACTTTTGAGGATTCATACCAAGTCACTCCCAAAAATATTAGAAGGAACAAGGCAAGGAAAATGCCGATTGCACAGAGAGGAGCGCACAATACTCCGAGCATTCTTGCAGCTTTTTGTTGTTTCTTCTCTCACTTCCTGGTGAGCCTCCATAGTTATTGCCGGAAGTAAATGCATGATAACAGAGAGTAACTGACACTTAAAGGAGAAGTAGCACGAGATCTTTATAATATGATAAGGGGCAGTTTTTCCTTTTACTCCATTTTTTTGGGCGTAATTTGCACTTATATTTTTTCTTTCTTGAATGAACCATGTTAAAGACTCATTCAAACGTCATGAGTAAAACGGTCAAAGATTTTATCAGTAATTTTGGTGAGCGTTTCATCAGTTTTTCTTGTATGAAAACCCCCCCAAAATTCTCCACCTTCTCCTATCTAGTAGTCCGTGAAAAACAGGCAACACTCGGATAGTGTCTGAGTGAGATCTGATATTTTTTTCATGGACACATAGACTTGTGTTGCAGATCTTGATCAGACACTTGGATCAGTATCGGACACCGTAATAAAAAAAATTGAAGAACGCCAAAATTACATTTTTTTTTGGTGGCCACAATTACATAAAAAACTAGATTAAAAAATCACGTATATCCAAAAATGGCATTAATAACATTTCATCTCGCCTCGCAAAAAAAAAAAACGAAAATATAGCTCCATCAGACTAAAAATAAAAATGTTACGGGTCTTGGAAAATGGGGACACAACTCCCCCAATTTTTTTATGCCAGCTTCAGATTTTGTTTTTACCATTAAAATAAAAAAAAAAAATTGGACATGTTTGGTATTACCGCAATCGTATTGATGAGGAGAATAATATTGCATGGTCATTTTTACTACTAAATGTACACAGTGAAAACAATCCCCCCAAAAAAATTAGAATTGTGTGTTTTTTCACAATTTCACTGCACTTGGAATTTTTTTTTTCTCCATTTTTGAGTACACTATGTGGTAAAAATGAATGGTGTTATTCAAAAGTACAACTTGACCCGCAAAAAACAAGCCCTCGTATGTCTATGTGGACAGAAAAATAACAGAGTTATGGCTCTCGGAAGAAGGGGAGGAAAAACTAAAATGGGGTGCGGGATAAAGGGGTTAACCTGCAGATTAACCCCTCATGTCTGCAGGTTTATAGCGTTTTTTCTGGTGACAGGTTCCCTGTGACAAGATCACTGGCGCGGTATGTGAGGGGAGATATGTGTCACGAAGATTGCTTTCTTCCTTGATCTAAAAACGCATATGTTTCTCTCCAACATGCTATATGCTGAAGGGGTTAATCAGCATGATAAAGGACCAGGTTTTTTTGGTGAGTATGTGAGAGATGGGCAGATGCCTACTCACCACATCTCCACCTCAAAGGGAACTTGTCACCTTAATTTGGCGGGCTCTGTTAACGGTCCGATGGGCCTTGCTTTCTCTCCTTTCATGCACCCCTTCATTTCCCGCTGGCCGCAATATTATCTTGAATATGAGTTTGTTTCCTCCATAGTTCATGCGTGCGCAAAGCAAACTTGCCTTGCGCATGCGCAGTATGCTTTGCCCAACTGTGGGAAAAGCCAAAAAGCATTAGTACGCATGCGCCGGCGCACTATGTCCCGGAACACAGTGAAATACTTCTGGGACATAGTGCGCCGGCGCATGCGCACTAATGCTTTTCGGCTTTGCCCGCAGTTGGGCAAAGCATACTGCGCGTGCGCAAGGCAAGATTGCTTTGCGCACGCGTGAACTACGGAGGGAACAGACTCATATTCAAGATAAGACCGGGATCACACATGCGAGAAACACGTCCGTGTCTCGCATGTGAAATCCAAGCTCTGGCGCTGGCACTTCGGAGCAGAGTGTGCGGCCGCATAGCAACACATGGAGCCGCACGCTCCGCTCTGGAGTGCCGGCGCCAGAGCTTGGATTTCACATGCGAGACACACGGACGTATTTCTCGCATGTGTGATCCCGGCCTAATATTGCGGCCAGCCGGAAAGGAATGGGTGCATGAAAGGAGAGAAAACACCGCCCATCGGACCGGACAGAGAGCCCGCCAAATTCAGGTGACAGAGTCCCTTCAAGGGTGTGGCTGGGAAGTTAAATGTTCAGCCACTATTTTTATTTCCTCTGTTGTGTGTTTGGAGAGGAAAGTCTCCAGATGTCAACCCCTCGCCCCCTTAACGACCACCGATACGCCTTTTAACGGCGACAGTTATGGGTACTTATTCCTCTGTGCTGCTTTTTAACGGTGCTGAGAAATAAGGGTATAGCATCTCCAGTGTCGGAAAATCTCCAAGGTCTCGACCTGGAGAACATGATCAGGGCCGATTTTTACAGTCCCCTATCACGTGTTTGCCGTTATTCACCGAATAAAGGCGATCACAGAAAAAAAAAAGTCTGATTTACAATTCATTTTTCTCTCCTCTGATATGATCTAGAGAAATCATTGAGGAGTGTGGCTTAAAAAATGGAGTTACTTGTGGGGAGTTTCCACTGTTTAGATACATCAGGGGGCCTCCAAACTCGACATGGCGCCCTCTATCGATTCCAACCAATTTTGCGTTCAAAAAGTCAAACGGTGCTCCTTCTCTTCTGTTCCCTGCCGTGTATCCAATAGTAGTATTCCCCCAAATACAAGGTATCGGCGTACTCAGGAGAAATTGCACAACAAATTTTGTGGCCCATTTTCTCTTGTAATCCTTGTGGAAATAAAAAAGTTTGGGTCTAAAGTACTTTTTTTGTGAAAAAAAAGTTAAATGTTAATTTTTTCCTTCCACATTGCTTCAGTTCTCGTGAAGCACTTGAAGGGTTAATAAACTTCTTTAATGCGGTTTAGAGGTCCATGAGGGGTGCAGTTTTTAGAATGTGGTCACTTTTGGGTACTATCTGTCAGTCTTCAAATGTGATGTGGTCCCTAAAAAATATGTTTTTGTTGGAAAAATGAGAAATTGCTGGTCAACTTTTAATCCTTATAAATTCAGAACGAAAAAAATGATGTAAAGAAGACTTGTGGGAAATGTTGTTTATTAATGATTTTGTTTGACATGACTCTCTGATTTAAGGGCACAAAAATTGAAAGTTTGAAAATTGCAAAACTTTTCAAATTTTTGCCAAATTTCCATTGTTTTCAGAAATAAATGCAAGTCATATAGAATTTTTTTTACCATCATCATGAAGTACAATATGTCACGAAAAAACATTCTCAGAACCAGTGGGATTCATTGAAACATTCCAGAGCTATAACCTCATAAAATGACAGTGGTCAGAATTGTAAAAATTGGCCTGGTCAATAAGGCCATGTTGACACGTTGCGGTTTTTACCGCGGATCCACAGTGTTTTTGACGCTGCGGATCTGCAGCAGTTTTTCATGCGGTCTACGGTACCATGTAAACCTATGGAAAACCGCTGTGCACATGCTGTGGGAAAAAAACGCGGGGAAACACAGCGTTGTTTTTTCCACACCATGTCAATTCTTTGTGCGGAACTGCAGCGTTTCTGCACCCATTGACTTGCATTGAGTCGGGCACTTCCGCATCAAAACCGCAGATGTAAAAAAGATCTGCGGTTTAGCTGAGGAGGAAACGCTGCAGTTCGGGAGGGGGGAAGAGTGTGGGCGGAGTGTGGCCGGTGACTGTGTGCGTGTGTATGTGTGGGCGGGGTCTGTGAGCTATCCGTGCCGGGTCTGCGGGCTGTCCAGGTGGTCTGCGGCCTGTCCGGGTGTGTGTGGCACTGTGTGTGTGTGTGTGTGTGTGTGTGCAGGCATCGTCCAATGGGACTACAAGTCCCATCTGGCTATGCCTGCTACAGTGACAGTGAGTGACACATTAGCCATTAGTAGACCCATCATCCGGCTAATGTGTTGAATGTATAAAAAAACACAAGCATACAACATACATACAACATACATACAACATGCATACTACATACATACAACATGCTGCATATATACAACATGCTACATACATGCAACATACTACATACATGCAACATACTGCATACGTGCAACACACTACATACATACATACAACATACTACATACATACAACATGCTACATACTGTACATACAACATGCTACATGCAACATACAACATGCAACATACAACATGCTACATGCAACACACTACATACATGCAACACACTACATACATGCAACACACTACACACATGCAACACACTACACACATGCAACACACTACACACATGCAACACACTACACACATGCAACACACTACATACATGCAACACACTACACACATGCAACACACTACATACATGCAACAAACATACAACATGCAACATACTACATACATACAACATGCTACATACTGTACATACAACATGCTACATGCAACATACAACATGCAACATACAACATGCTACATGCAACACACTACATACATGCAACACACTACACACATTCAACACACTACACACATGCAACACACTACACACATGCAACACACTACATACATGCAACAAACATACAACATGCAACATACTACATACATACAACATGCTACATACTACATACATGCAACACACTACACACATGCAACGTATGTTGGCCGAAATAGCTCAGTTGGGAGAGCGTTAGACTGAAGATCTAAAGGTCCCTGGTTTGATCCCGGGTTTTGGCAACATAATTTATATACCAAGGAAGGTGACGGGCACAAGGGGGCATTCTTTGCGTCTGGAGGAGAGAAGGTTTTTCCACCAACATAGAAGAGGATTCTTTACTGTTAGGGCAGTGAGAATCTGGAATTGCTTGCCTGAGGAGGTGGTGATGGCGAACTCAGTCGAGGGGTTCAAGAGAGGCCTGGATGTCTTCCTGGAGCAGAACAATATTGTATCATACAATTATTAGGTTCTGTAGAAGGACGTAGATCTGGGGATTTATTATGATGGAATATAGGCTGAACTGGATGGACAAATGTCTTTTTTCAACCTTACTAACTATGTTACTATGTTACTACATACATGCAACACACTACACACATGCAACGTACTAAATTACATGCAACAGACATACAACATGCAACATACTACATACATACAACATGCTACATACTACATACATGCAACAGACATACAACATGCAACATACTACATACATACAACATAACCACCGAATCCCACATCAATACATGTTAGGGTCAAAGAAGCGATCCCACGCTATGTAAAATCAAATATTTTTATTCAAGCCAAAAAATGACGATAAACAACAAACAGTAAAAAAGAAAAATGCCGTCTAGGAGACGCCAGACCACTATCATGGAAATAATTCCCCACACATGACTAAGGCCGGCGTCACACACAACGTCTAAAAAATCGGTCCGTTTTATACGGACGAGAATCGCACAAATGTTTCCTAAACACTGATCCGTCTGTAATCCGATTGTAATGCGAGGATGCGATTTCCTCGCATGTGAGCGTCCGTTCGAAATCCGTTTGACATCTGTCTGGCGATATTTTGTCGGCGGCTAGCAAAATGGACAAATAACGGTTTTTAGGCCTGTAATAAATTAAAAACAGCAGCCAGACACCTATTTATTGTGAGGCTACCAACTTTACCCAACATTTGTTGCTTGTTTTGTGTTAGTTGTGCTTTGTGACAAACATGACAGATAGACTGGCATTGAACCACCACTGAGCGTGTGCTTTTCAATTGTGTTTTATTCCTACGTTTTTGAGAGGCATACCCTGTGATTGTGGATCCGCGAAGGAGGAGCAAGAATGTTGGTCCATCCACTTTTGAGGCAAAGGCTAACTAAAAGGACATTTCCCCCATCTAGAATCATGTCTGCGTAGCCATCCTGACAATTATTTGCAATATTCTTGGATGGGCCTTGTTTTTTTTTTTTTTTTGGTGATATTGGTCACCCTGAGGTCACGTTTCCGGACACCAGAATGCACAAACCTATTTCTTGAGAGGAGCAGCTTATCATTACGTTATTGTATGTCTAAACAATGATATGTTGCTGTTCCTAGAATCAGCATAGTTACTTCCCTGCCCTAGGACCCTCCCTCCCCATCCGTCCCCTTGATGACTTAAAGTACGTGATGAGTTAACAACTTATTTAGTGTCACCTCAGGGTGCTACTCCCTGTCAAGAGGATGCATTATCTATGTAGTGTTGTTAGATTTTCCTAGTATAAACTCTCTTCATTTCCCGATTTTGGGTATGTTCTTTTGCTATTGTTTTCCTGTTATATTTAGCTAACAAATTACATAACATGTCCTAACATTAACAAGGAGTCATTGTGCTTAAACATGGAACTTTTTATTTTTTGTTTTGTATGAAAATTAGAAAACCATATTTCAAACATATGGTATAATGTTATCCTCACATATCAATGTCCAAATATAAAACCAAACATAAAAATTTTTCTTAAAAAAAATAGAAGGCACTCACTGTGTCACAAAATCAAAACTACAAATGATGGTAGGTCGGGGGTGGAGAAGGCGGTGGTCCAGATTGGGTTGCTTGCCTAGGTTGCTGGCCAACCTCAGTGTCAGAATGTGTGGTGGCAGACAGACCTGGATTCTGTTGGAACCTTCCAGGATCCAGTTGTGGGTTTTGGTATTGTAAATTTTGTAAATGTTGAGGGTTGTCCTGAGTGTAGGGCTGACCAAACTGACTATATCCTCCAATATGGCCATGTCGCCCATACCCATGTTGTGGCCAGCCAACAACATTGGGTATGTTCAAGTGGCCATATTGGGCATGTGCACTATGGCCCATATATTGGCCTTGATGAGGCACATTTGTGAGTGGTGCTAGCTGTGGCGGAGGTGTAGGCATCCGTGCTTGAGTAGGAGGAGGAGCTTGTGGAGGATGAGAGGCTGATTCACCTTGCACTTGATGGCTTACATGTGACTGTATTGGATTATCATTTGTAAGCTGCCACCTTTCTAAAAAAGCAAAAACAGGCCTGGGATTATTGGGTGGGGTACTGGCATCTAGGACTATTTGTATAGCCCCTCTTGTACGCAACCGGAACTCACGGGGAATAGCCCTGAGATACTGTGCCAGACTGCGTCCATATGCCTCCTCCCCATCATCACGAGTCACTGATGACAAGTAATCCAAAACACCTCTGTCCACCTGAGTCCTTGTGACAGACCCTGCTCCTTCTCTTCTTCGCCGGGCTCGCCGTGGGATGCCAGAAGCCTGGGGAGAGGCAGCCAGAGGCATGGTGGGGCTGCTACTGATGGCCTGTTCATCGGGATGCGCAGCCTGGCTTTCTGATTCCGGTGGTGGTAGTGGTGGTGGTGGTGCTGATTGGGTGCTTCTGGAAAGTGATGAGGAAGGACCAGCCTGTTCATCATCATCACCCACTGGATCAATTTGCACCTCTGATTCGGTACCCGTCTCCCTCTCTGTCAGGTTTGACTCAGTGCTATATTTAGAAATTAAATCATATAAATTAAAATAATTCAATCACCAACATTAAACAAAAACAGAATAATAAAATTCACTTACGGTCTCAGATCCATCACCGGAGCTAGGAAATTCAGCCGGTCAAAGTAGAGGTATTTCCTCTTGGTAGTTCCATCCGCACCACTCCGGCTCCGCAGCTGTCTCTCCCTCCTATATGAATCCCTACAGCTACGCCAACGCCTTGTCACATCATTCACTGAAATGTAACACAAAACACAAGTTTAGAAAACACAAAAATGGTATGTTCAGACCAGAAAAAAATTGACTTTGCAAACAATAAAAATCAATTAATTAATTGATTAACCCACCAAAAAAAAAGGGTGGAAAAGGACCTTCATCAGAGCATACTTGAAAAGGAAAGTAACTACAATGATGATGTTTTGATTCACCTATATACTGGCTAAGATAGGGGCAAAACATCAACAAGAAATGGTAAAATTTTTGAGTGAAAAATGTGGTAATTAATGCATAGCAAAGTAATGGGGACAACATACATTGCGGCCCAAAATTTAGGGGGTAAACATTCACACATAACAATGTGCCGTAATACTTTGAAAAAGCTGTTTATCTGACAAGGAGGACACTTTTGCTAAATTCACCCTCCCTCAAACTACAAAAATGCACATTTTACTGTGTTGACAAAACCCCCCCAAAAAAACATTAGTGTACTTACTAATTCTCTCCTGGTCCTCCCGAGATCTGTCTGCATAATCTGGGAACATTTGGCAACATATTCTTCTCCACGCTGCCTCCTTGCATGCCCGGTCGGCATAGTGGGCATCTCTCTGGTCCCATAGTTCTGGTCTCTCTTGGACCAGAACTATGAGCATCTCGACGTTAATTAGCGTCGACATGCTTGTAGGAATCCGTGGAGGCATTGTTCCTGTTTTTTTTTAACTCTCCCAGTGTAATTAGCATGCCAAAGCTTCCTGGCGATTTAATCGCAAGTCACACTTGTGGTCCGTTTGTAATCCGATTTTTCCTCGCATCCATAGACTTGCATTGGCGAGTCCGATCCGATAATCGGTGACAATCGCAGCATGCTGCGATTGTCTCGGACCGAGGAAAACGGGCGTCAAAAAGTCGGCTGCTGGGAGCGGACCCATATGTTAACATTGGTCCGAGTGCAATGCGATTTTTTATCGCATTGCACTCGGCCGTTTTAAACGCCAGTGTGACGCCGGCCTAACAGTTCAAAACAAACGGGTTGTCCAATTATCAACCAATATTAAATATATTAATAAAGTCTGAATTGTATTTATATAAGACTTTGTGACAATAGTCATTCAAAAGTCCAAAACTTTTCCACACATTTTTAAATCCAACTGAACTTAATATGTACGAATCCCAATGTATTCACATACGTGGTTTTAATACAATACATAATACCCAGAAAAAGGAGACCTGTCTCTATAATTCACTACATGATCTCCACATAATTCATGTGCCAATCTGGTTATCCTGGTATTAACAAGTTTTATTAGGGACCATACAGTGTTCTAGAATAAAGGTGGATAATTACCTGATGTGTGGTTAAAGTCTGGCATCCCCTCACCCCAACGCGCGTTTCGGGACGCCCCCGGAAGAAGCTGGCGGCGAAACGCGCATTGGGGTGAAGGGAGTATACGGTTTATTATTTACGTTTTTTGCAGGCGCTGAAGTATGGTAAGTATGGTTAAATTAAGAATAATAAAATACTTTTTTCTGGCTGTGTCTTTTTTTTTAACCCTTTCACTACTCTAGGATTAATAATGGATAGGCGTCTTATTGACGCCTCTCCATTATTAACCCTGCTTAATGTCACCTTACAATAGCAAGGTGACATTAACCCCTTATTACCCCATATCCCACCGCTACTCGGGAGTGGGAAGATGCGCCATTCTGGGGCAGCTGCGGGATGGTATTTGTAGCCGGGGGGGCAATATCCATGGCCCCTCTCTAGGCTATGAATATCAGCCCACAGCTGTCTGCGTAGCCTTTCTGGCTATAAAATATAGGGGGACCCCACATCCTTTTTTGGGGGGTCCCCCTATTTTAATCGCCAGTAAAGGCTACGCAGACAGCTGCAGGCTGATATTCATAGCCTGGAAAGAGGCCATGGGTATTAACCTCTTCCCAGGCAACAAATATTGGCCCCCGGCCGTCGGCTTTCCCCGTCTGGCGCAGAAAATTGCACGGGAGCCCACGCCGTTTTATTTCCTATTTTTTCTTTATGCTCATTAATCAATATTGGCCTATCTATGGATATATCTATAGACTAGATGGTGGCCCGATTCTAACGCATCGGGTATTCTAGAATATGTATGTATATAGCAGCCACGTAGTATATAGCACAGCCACATAGTATATAACACAGCCACGTAGTATATAGCACAGCCACATAGTATATAACACTGCCCATGTAATATATAGCAGCCACGTAGTATATATCACAGCCACATAGTATATAACACAGCCCCGTAGTATATAACAGCCCATGTAATATATAGCAGCCACGTAGTATATAACACATCCATGTAGTATATAGGAGCCACGTAGTATATAGCACAGCCACGTAGTATATAGCATAGCCACGTAGTATATAGCACAGCCATGTAGTATATAACACAGCCACGTAGTATATAACACAGCCACGTAGTATATAACACAGCCACGTAGTATATAACACTGCCCACATAATATGTAGCAGCCATGTAGTATATAGGAGCCATGTAGTATATAACACAGCCCACGCAGTATATAGCACAGCCCACACAGTATATAACACAGGCCACGTAGTATATAACACTCTCCACGTAGTATATAGCCAGCCCATGCAGTATATAACACTGCCCACGTAGTATATAACACAGCCCAAGTAGTATGTAGCGGTGTGGGCACCATATCCCCGTTAAAAAAAAAATAAAAATAAAAATAGTTATATACTCACCTTCTGTCGGCCCCCGGATCCAGGCGAGGCGTTCAGCGATGCTCCTCGTGACGTTCCGGTCCCAAGAATGCGATCTCACGAGAGCGCTACGTCATCATCTCGCGAGACCACAATGCATGGCCCGGAAGCCTCGCAAGGAGCAGGAAAGGCCCCGAAAGGTGAGTATATCACGATTTTTTATTTTTGTTATTATTTTTAACATTAGATCTTTTTACTATTGATGCTGCATAGGCAGCATCAATAGTAAAAAGTTTGTCACATATTATGTCACATATTATGTCACATTATTATGATGGAATATAGGCTGAACTGGATGGACAAATGTCTTTTTTCGGCCTTACTAACTATGTTACTATGGTTCTGTAGAAGGACGTAGATCTGGGTATTTATTATGATGGAATATAGGCTGAACTGGATGGACAAATGTCTTTTTTCGGCCTTACTAACTATGTTACTATGTTACATAGGGTTAATAGCAGCGCTAACAGACCGCGTTACACCGCGTTATGCGGCGGTGTAATGCAGTCAGTTTAACTGCTACAACGCTATGTGGGCAGCGGGCGCTGACTGGGGGGGAGTTTGGAATAGGCACTGACTGCAGGGGAGTAGGGAGTGGCCATTTCACGGCCAGACTGTGCCCGTTGCTGATTGGTCACGGTCGCTGGCCGCAACCAATCAGTGACTTGGGATTTCCGTGACAGACAGACAGAAAGAAAGACGGAAGTAACCCTTAGACAATTATATAGTAGATACATAGATGTTTCTATCCATATATCTATCTAGCTAATTTCACACATCAGGTTTTTGCCATCAGGCACAATCCGGCGAGCTTTGAAAAAAAAAGATCCGTTTTTTTTCTGCTGGATCCGTTTTTTCTCATAGAGTTGTATTAGCACCGGATTGCGCCTGATGCCCACACGTTTCATCCGTTTTTTGCCGGATCCATCAAAAAATCTGTTTCCGCCGGACGGAAAACACATACAGAAGAATGGTTTTTCTGTCCGGCGAACAAACGCACAGCGACGGATCCGGCAAAAAACGTATGAAACTGAGATGTTAAATGATGAATCCGACCTCCGAATCCGTTTTTTCATGCATGTTTCCATTCAAATCATGCACATTTTCCGTTCACTCTCTCTTTAAAAAAAAAAAAAAAACACGGATCAGTTGCATCAGTTTACCACTATTTGCAACGGATCAGTTTTTTCAAAAATTTGCCGCATCCTGCCTGACGGAAACAAACTGATGTGTGAAAGTAGCCTGACCATCCATATAGCTATCTACATCTATCCATCTCATTCCACTATCTATCTATCTCAGGCCGTCGTCACACTTGGCGTGGGAAAATACGGTCCGTTTTTTTACTGGCGCAATACGCAGAAATATTCCCAAAACAGTGTTCTGTATGTAATCCGTTGGCAAGGTTGGCAAGACTTTCATTGGCGGAATTTTTATCGATCTCATTCTTTCTATCTATCTGTCTGTTTATGTCCGGGATCACACACAGCGAGATACGGCCGAGTCTCGCAGGTTAAAACCAAGCTCTGACACCGGCACTCCAAAGCGGAGCGTTCGGCCGCACAGCAATACATGGATTTGCACGCTCTGCTCCAGAGTGCCGGTGTCAAAGCATGTTTTTAACCCCCGAGACTCGGTCGTGTCTCGTTGTAGTGTGACTCCGGCCTTTCTGTGTGTAATGGAGTGTGGGTTGGGCAAATGTAAAAGAGGAGGTTGGACAAGTGACATCACAAATCTTTTTTTTTTGTCAATAATAGATCTTTATTTAGCTTTCAAAAACGCATACGAATCCGCATGGGAAAAAACGCAGCAAAAACGCAACCAAACCGGACCTGCGTTTTCTGGCAAGAGAGGGAAGAATCTGCAGCAGAAATTCCTAAGGCAAATCCGCAACGTGGGCACATACCCTAAAACTACTTCACTATTTACCTCTTACTTATCCCAATGAGAACTAACTAAACCAACCCTTAGGCTATGTGAACACGTTATAAACATATTGACTGTAAAGTTATTAAACTATACTCAGTCATGAAGTGTTTGATAAATAAAAACAAACATGATAAAAACAGTGCCTCAAAAATCAGAGCAAAATTTCATGGCAAAGGTAGACAAAGGGAACCGCAGGTATCCAGATAAGATTACTCAAAATTGCTGCTGCATATATACCCATAAGAATTCATTGATCACTGGAAGAAAAATTCAAGAAAGCAAATATCAAGAAAAAAAATTTTTAAATGACAATGTAAGGTTACTACGCATATATTCATAAATGTTTACAAAGGATATTCAGTCACTCGGTAATTCCTTGCAGCATATATTTGGAATATTAAGGTGACAGTGCAGAGTAATTCATATTTTAGGTCAACACATGACAGTGCAAAATGATCCTTATTGGGTTAAATCTCATACAAGTGCACTTACAAGATAAGTGGTCAAACAATTAATTGACCAAAAAACAGGGATGTTCCCAATACCCAAAGTCCGAGCCCACCATCAATAAGTCAGAGTGGGACAGCCAAATATTGCACATTGATCCGCATGTCAATTGTAACCAGCTACGTCCCTAAGGTGACAGTGCAGAGTAATTCATATTTTAGGTCAACACATGACAGGGCAACATGATCCTTATTTGGTTAAATCTCATACAAGTGCACTTACAAGATAAGTGGTCAAACAATTCATTGACCGAAAAACAGGGATATTCCCAATACCCAAAGCCAGAGCCCACCATCAATAAGTCAGAGTGGGACAGACAAATATTGCACATTGATCCGCTTGCCAATTGTAACCAGCTACGTGCCTACAAAATGTAGGGCACAGATACCATCATCACATTACACTACATGGAGCCCAAATTATATTTGGCACGCTACACTTTGATTACCCCAAAAATCAAAGTAATCAAAGTGTAGCGTGCCATGAGGCAGGTGAACAGCGGCTTTATCCAGGTAATATGTACCGAGTGGATTGCCCACAGTTTTCTGTTACTACTCTTTATGTGTGACATCTATGAGGTTGATGGAACGTGCAATATAATTTGGGCTCCATGTAGTGGAATGTGATGGTGTGATCTGTGCCCTACATTTTGTAGGGACGTAGCTGGTTACAATTGACATGCGGATCAATGTGCAATATTTGGCTGTCCCACTCTGACTTATTGATGGTGGGTCTGACTTTGGGTATTGGGAATATCCATGTTTTTCGGTCAATGAATTGTTAGACTATTTATCCTGTAAGTGCACTTGTATGAGATTTAACCCAATAAGGATCATGTTGCACTGTCATGTGTTGCCCTAAAATATGAATTACTCTGCACTGTCACCTTAATATTCTAAATATATGCTGCAAGGAATTACCGAGTGACTGAATATCCTTTGTAAACATTTATGAATATATGCGTAGTAGCAACCTTACATTGTCATTTAAAAATTTTTTTTTTGATATTTGCTGTAAGGAATTGTTCTTCCAGTGATCAATTAATTCTTATGGGTATATATGCAGCAGCAATTTTGAGCAATCTTATCTGGATACCTGCGGTTCCCTTTGTCTACCTTTGCTATGGAATTTTGCTCTGATTTTGAGGCACTGTTTTTATCATGTGTGTTGTTTATATGTGAATAAAGGTTTGTTTTTATTAATCAAACACTTCATGACTGAGTATAGTTTAATAACTTTACGGTCAATATGTTTATATCAAGTTTGGGGTGTTATTCATCCGTAACTTAATGGAAATGGGTTGGTGCGTTATGTTCATTATGTGCACACATTGCGGATTCTCTGCGGTGCAGGAACGCTGCAGATCCGCAATTGATTTACAGTACAATGTAAATCAATGAGAAAAAAAAAAAGCTGTGCACACGTTGCGGAAATCCGCTGCGGAAACTCTGCGGTTTAAAAGAAGTAGCATGTCACTTCTTTTTTGTGAATCTGCAGCGTTTTTGTACCCATTCCATTATAGAAAACCGCAGGGGTAAAAAACGCAGCAAATCCGCAAAAAAACCGCAGCAAAAACGCACAAAAAAACGCAACAAATCCGCAGCTGCGTTTTCTGCCAGGAGAGGCAGAATCCGCACCAGAAATTCCTAAGGCTAATCCGCAACGTGTGCACATAGCCTAACACAGCAATTCTAAAAAATGTTATGGATTTCAGAATGTGACAAACAAAAAAAAAAACACATTTTTTAAAGGAACCGCTTTATGCACAAGTAAAATAAAGTACATGAATAAAAAAAAACAGATTTATCGTTTTTTTATGGTAAACCGTTTAAAAAAAAGAAAGAAAGAAAAAGTGATTGAAAAGTTGTATGCATCTAAAAGGGTGCCAAGGACAACTACAGCTTGACCCACCAAAAACTAGAAAAAACATAATAAAAAAACATGAAAAATCTATTAGTTTTGTATTGTCAAAATAATGTCATCGTGCAGGATAAGCATTTAAAATTTAGCTACTGAATATCAGAAGTTTTCTTTTTTTTTAAGTACAATCCAGATTTCGTTTATTTCGCCTCCCAAAAAGTGGCATGAAAAATCATCTTTCTGCAACAGGAAACTGCAGGTAACGAGCATTTTGAGATTTGTAGAATTACAGATTGCGGCGAGAACAAGTTCAAATAAGTCCAAGTGCAAAACAAATAACAAATTATGGACTCACCACGATCAATGCGGCAGTGCCAAAAGTAAACACTGTCCGAAAAATGTAGGATTTGCAATCCCCAGGGGGGTACTCTGCTTTTGAGGCTTCGTACTAAGTGATTCCTAAAAATATGAGAAGTATGGAAAATTACAGATTACACAAAGCAAATATTCCCAACATTTTGCAGCTTTTCCTTGTTTCTTCTTCCACCTCCGGTTTCCTCTTGATAGTAATTGCCGAGGACTTTGGGCTCCTAAAGAAGAAGCACCGTACAATCTGTATACTATTATCATCTGCTCTGCTTCAGTCCAAGTTATCAAATGTCGAAGTATCGAGAAGAACTTCTGTGTGTGAGATCTCCAGAAAATATTTCTTGCCTCAGGCATCTCGCACATGTAATTAACCCCTTAAGTGCTCCATACCAGGGGACAATATGTGCTATGTCGTACTCGTAACCAATTCATAGCTTGCAATAAAAAAAAACAATGCAACTTATTTTAAGAAATTTCCCGTAGTACTTTTATAATAAAAATTATTAAATAGATTACAATAAAACACCTAACAGCTTAAGTCGATAACCAATAAATAATTTCTTAAATTGGCATACCCCTGCTTTATAACACAGTGCTTCATGTCTCACACAAATGCTTCTATACCGTGAAAAACTAATGTTTATGTATCATTCGGTATATTATGAGCTAGGACTAGTTGGGCAGAGTGTTGCTTTTTCCAGGCTACACCACATCCTAATATCACTTTTCAGGGGCACGGGATTTATATCCTCTATTCGAGGGTGTGACTGAACTCAGTCACATTCATAGTCTACTGTCTGCAGCTCATGGGCTGCTGTCTATGCACTAGTGTAATGCTCATTGCTCCTCGGGGGCTGGACAATCAAAAATGAGAGGTGCTGATTGAAGCTTCCCTCTGCTGCTGGCTGCAGGTGTTTCTGAAAGCTGTTCAAATTTGCCGTCTGCTTGTCATAACGTTACCTCCGACTGAACATCCTGAGAGAGCAGAGTTAACAGCAGCAGCACCAATGAGGACAATATGGCCAGACCAATGGGGTTTTTTATACCAGAGTTTCCTGCTCCTCCCCCTTTGGATGTAATGGTGCCCAGGGTGATAGCCATCGACGAGTGTCATGTGTCACCCTGGAGGTTACAGACTAGGGTTGAGCGAAACGGATCGTTCATTTTCAAAAGTCGCCGACTTTTGGCAAAGTCGGGTTTCATGAAACCCGACCCGATCCCTGTGTGGGGTCGGCCATGCGGTACGCGACTTTCGCGCCAAAGTCGCGTTTCGTATGACGCGCTTGGCGCCATTTTTTCAGCCAATGAAGGAGCGTGGGCAGAGTGATGACATAGGTCTTAGGGGCGTGGACGCCTATCGTCATCTTGTCGCTTGTGCGCTGTAGCGATTTGAAATGTGTAACACCAGCTTTTCTATTCAGGGACAGAGGGGAGGGAGAGAGAGAGAGAGAAAGAGAGAGAGAGAGAAAAAAAACCCATTGACTTTGCATTGGGTTTCGTGTTTCGGTCGATCCCCGACTTTACGCCATAATCGGCCGATTTCACTCAACTCGACTTTAGAGATAGTCAGGTTTCGCGAAACCCGGCTCGACCCTAAAAAAGTAAAAGTCGCTCAACCCTATTACAGACAATTGTGGGTCCTGGCTGGATGTTAGCGTTGTGAGGGCCTTATTATTGGCTGGCCAGGACAGTGAGTTCCACAGATTAATGAAAGAGACTTCCATGCCAACATGGAAAATTTACTGTACTTAATAAGGGTTACGTGCAAGGAATAGCGAGTACAGTCTTCAGCACGTTTCATTCACAGCTAGAAGCCTTTTCACAGACATTGTTTCCTTGGTGAAGCACACTGTTTCGCCCTACTTCATCACAGCCTAGCTTGTCACCACGGTACAGCTCAGCGAGTACACACGCTCAGCGACTCCACGTCCTATCGCCATGGACGCCCTGGATCCACCGCTAGGGACCCTCACTCATCCAACAGTCTCAGTCCTCTTTAAGTCCGTACCTTCAGCATTTATCAAGCTCAGGGTTTCTCGTGACACGTCATCCTAGGAACCTTTAAGGTGGAAGGCCACTCTGTTCTTCTGTCAATTCCTGCCTCCTTCTAGCTGTGTATCATCAACTGGAAAAGTAGGGTACTTGAGAAAGCTATCAAAACATCGTATTTATTTAAAATTAACATATCAGCTCATCACACAGAAAAAGATGATCTCACACAGAAGAACTACGAAAAAAAAACATTCCGAGTCTCGCAACAAATACCCTTTTTCCCCCAAACTTCTGAATTACACGCTTGGTATCACCATCCTCATACTGACCTCAAGAATCGTTTTATCAAGTCATATTTACCATACAATATACAATGAACCCTAAAAAACAATGGATGATTGTGGTGATTCAATGCATGTTTTTATTGCACTTTCAATTTTCAGCTCAATTAGTAAAAAGCCTAGTATTGACCCTGGTAACAGTCCTCAGTTAGGTTGTCCATACCTTAGTATCATATCGCAACATTGCAGTCACCAACAAAATGGCTCCGCACTGTGATCCTAAACTTTATACCCCCCTTATTACACCCATTGACCAGGCCCTTCATGGTTCTCCTTCTGCTTCCATGAGGGGACACCAACATATTCACTGCCCTTGCCGCGGCAGCATCTTTGTGCTCCTCTCCCTCATTCCCCTGAGGATGCTGCACAAGCCTTCCAGCGGTGCACCTAGTATGCGCTTGCTCTCCACTGTTTCTAAAGGGACAGCATGCACACCTGCAAAGATACCCCCAGCCCATAGCTGGGAGACATCTTCTACAAAAGATACCCTCCCGAAAAGTGTGGTGCCCAAGCAACCCCTATTGTTCCTTTGTGTTATTGTGTGTGCAACTCTATGTTGCCAGGTCCACCGCCCTCAATTTATTACAGTTATTTCCTTGACCAGTATTGTCCCTGTAGCCTTTTGTAGTATATACATTACCCTGGAGCCAGTCAGACGATACCTGAACCATTTCCCGAGACCCGTGTGTCTGAACGAGAACCTATTCCCGAATTCCACATTGTCCAGGTTGTCTATCAGCCTCCAAATCCTGTCTGTCAATGACTTAATTCTCGTGTTCCCGTCCAGCGAACCCAACCGATGTGGTCGGCAACTGCAGCATCGGGGACTGCCTAAGGCCTGTCCCACACGTCCAGATAATTCCGGTACTGGAAAAATCGGTACCGGAGTTATCCGTGTCTGTGTGCTTACCTGGCACATCAGTGTGGCACACGTGCGGCAGCCGTGTGCCGTCCGTGTGCCGACTGGGTACCACACGCACCGTGCAGGAGACAGCGCTAGAGTTAAGCGCTGTCCCCTGATTTGGGTGCTGAATCCAGAATTCATTCCTTCTCTCCAGCAGCGTGCGCTGGAGAGAAGGAATGAAAAATCATTGTTTTTTTTTGTGTTTAAAATAAAGTTCCTGGTATTCCCCCCCCTCCCTCCCCTGTGCGCCCGCCCGCTGGCATTAAAATACTTACCCAGCTCCCTCGGCGCTTCCATCCTCTCAGCGTCGCAGCTCTTCCTGTATGAGCGGTCACGTGGTGCCGCACATTACAGTGATGAATATGCAGTTCCACCCCTATGGGAGGTGGAGCCGCATATTCATCACTGTAATAAGCGGCACCACGTGACCACTCATACAGGAAGAACTGCGACGCTGAGAGGATGGAAGCGCCGAGGGAGCTGGGTAAGTATTTTAATGCCAGCGGGCGGGCACACAGGGGGAGGTAGGGGGGAGATTACCGGGAACTTTATTTTAAATACAAAAAAAACCAATGATTTTTCATTCCTTCTCTCCAGCGAACGCTGCTGGAGAGAAGAAATGAATGGGGCTTCAGCACCACAAGCTGGGGGGACAGCGCTTACTGTAGCGCTGTCTCCTGCACGGCACACGGACTGCACACGGACAGCATCCGTGTGCGGTATGTGTTTTACACGGACCCATTGACTTTAATGGGTCCATGTGATCCGTGCGCTCCCACGAACACTGGCATGTCTCCGTGTTTTCCAAACGGACACACGGTCCGTGAAAACACACTGACATGTGGAGAGACACATTGATTTTAATGTGTCTACGTGAGTCAGTGTCTCCGGTACGTGAGGAAACTGTCACCTCACGTACCGGAGCCACTGATGTGTGAAACTGGCTAAGAGTGGTATCTGGTGGCTACCAGCAGCTCAAACCTAACTCCACAATCAGCACCACCTAAGCAAGCCCGGCTCTGTGGCACAGAGGGTCCATGAACCACGCATGCCATCTTCGGGTGTGACACCCCTCCTTTTGCAAATGCTCAGAAAGGGAGGGAAGAAATTATATCAGACACATGCGAGCAGATCCCGTCCACATTTACTCCTGTTGCAAGGCGAGCTAGTGGTACATTTAGTTTTTATGACAAATGTCAGCAACTGCTCCCCCTTGAGTTCAAAATTGTAAAACCTTTAAATTATTTTTCAGATTTTATACCATTAAAATAAATTGTAAATATTTTTTAATTATCTCTCAGTCCACAGGCTGGGCAGGAACTGCCAGAGGGCCTGATGTGGTCCATGGGCTGAAGTTTGCTCAGGTCTGCTTTACCCCTTTAATGAAGGCGCTAATATTCATTTTTTTCTTCCTCTTCTTCTAAGAGTCATAACATTGTTATTTTTGCATCAACATTGTCATTTGAGGGTTTGCTTTTTGCAGGACCCCTTCTAGTTTGAATCACACTATTCATTTTACCATATAATGTACTCAAAAATGGTGAAGACAAAGGAAATTCTGACATTATTTATGGGTTTTGTTTTCTTTACAGTGTTGTGTGGTAAAAATGACCAGGTGACATGATCAGTATAATTATGATGATAAAAAACGACTGTAATTTTTTTATATTATCGTGGTTTAAAAAACTCTGAACCTTGTGAATAAAAAAAAATGTTTATGTTGCCATTTTCCAAAACCAACAATTTTTTTTAATTGTCATCTAGACAAGTCCAGCAATACTTTAACATGGCCAGTCTGGTTCTCCATTATTGAGAAATCAGTGTTTGCATTGATATGTAAAAGAGGATGAAAAGCTATGGTAGATCTGAAGCCTCTGTCACTCCAGCTCTATTTCACGCCTCCTCCTGTTTCTACACTTATCGCCATTCTTTCAGACATCCTTCTACAGCATCAGCCTGTAGGGTCAAATTGTAAGAAAACATACTCTGTGGGATGGATTACCAGATGCCAGTGTTTGAATAGTGTATAAGAGTTGTGTATAGTCACAGCACTCGCCAAAATGACACAAAAAAGCCACCCAAAAAAATATGATATAAATAAATTCATTGATCTCAGAAAATTGAATAAAAACTGCTGATAAAAATCTCTGAAGGAAACCTCTGTGATATAAACCTTTTATTGAAAGGTTACAATTTTATAATAAATCACATCACATAAAGTGAGATCTTCCAGTTTCTGGCATTAGAACACCAATGCACAATTTTTCACCCATACAAGGTCTCAAAGGTTTTTAATGTAAGATACAATATTATCCAAAGCCATCTTTCCGGACACCCCATCAGGGTGATGATAGAAGCTAACAATTCCATGGAAGCCATCTTTAACATGATACCATGTGACCGGGACTCCATTTTCCTCCAGCTTTTTCTTGTAGAGTATCCCATCATCACGAAGAACATCAAACTCACATGTTAGTATGTAGGCCTGTGGTAGTTGTCGGATCACAGAATCATCGGACAGCAATGGAGAACATGGAAGGTCAAAAGCTTTCTTAACTTTCTCATAAACATCTTTATTAAACGGCGCCATGATGTAAGCTTTGTAGCCTTCGACCTTAAATTCCTCAGGACTCAACAACTTACTTAATTTTTGTCTTATTTCAGGAGGAACATGGCTGCCCTTTATCATTTCTTTTGACAAAGAAGGATCATCACTTATATAGGTAATTAAGTAGTATAGGCAACTTTCTTGGAGTAACAATGGGACCATCTTGTTTTGTTGGTACGAGGGTAAATTGAAGTCCGCCATCTGAAGCACTGGGTATATCATCACCTGGGCAAGAGGCTTTGGAATATCTGATCTACCCACAAGAGCTTGACAAACCCCAGCTGTAAGATTGCCCCCGGCACTGTCTCCACATGTTATAACAGAAGAAGGATCAACTCCATGTTCTTGTGCCGTCTTCAGAAAGTGAACTGTAGCCAAGACACAGTCATCAAATGCAGCCGGGCATCTGTGTTCTGGTGCCAGGCGGTACCTAAAATATATATATTATTATTTATTATTATTATACCGCCATTTATTCCATGGCGCTTTACATGTGAGGAGGGGTATACATAATAAAAACAGGTACAATAATCTTGAACAATACAAGTCACAACTGGTACAGGGGGAGAGAGGACCCTGCCCGCGAAGGCTCACAATCTACAAATCAAAAATAAATACTTTTTATTGGACCTTTATGATTAGGGTTGGGTCAATATCTGGATAATAAAGACCGCCATATGCATTGTTTACAACCTCTACCATGTTCATATAGTTTTGAGATACTTTGCATAAGGTATTATTGATTACTCCCGAAGCATGACCCAATGAAAATGAGCCTTGGTCAAGCCATGTCCCTCAGATGCAGAAACATTTTTTGGAGCTACTCCTGTTGGGAATCCTCCATAGACAGACAGAAGATGTTTGAAGCAGACAGCACCTTTATGACAAGTGACAAGTTGTTGCTCTTATTTTATTCACACTGCTCCCCTGATTATTCAGATGTTTATATTTTTAAAATCCATCATATGGTTCCAGAGACATGGGCTATTTTTTGAGTATTAATTTTTATTGTTTTTACAAAGGAGCGTGACTCACAGGATCCTCTGGGGCATGTCTTTAGGCTAATTTACATAATTACCCTCATATGCCACACCCCTTTTATAAAGATTTTGAAAATAATGTCAACTAAAAAGGTCTACATCTCTAGAACTGTTTGGCAGATTAAAAAAAAAATAATGAATGCTCATGGGAAAAGAGGGAATAAAATTAGAGCACCATATGGCCACTTTTGACCTGCTGATAGATAGTCTTTAATTATAACTTGAAGAAATTTTACAGTAATGTTGTGACCTTACCCAACAGAGACGACCACAGCTCCAGAATTCTTCGTTAGGTATCGGCAGAGAGCGTCATACGTGTCTAAAACAAATATATAAGTCATCAGTTATTGGGATCCATTCTCCTATCGATGTAATAGAAACGTTCCAATATCAGGACATATTAAATATCAATCATGTTGATATAGCTGATAGTTGATGCTGTTGGCTACAAGAGAAAAAGCCAGGTATTGTAGACTAGATTGTGGCCTGATTCTAACGCATCGGGTATTCTAGAATATGCATGTCCGCGTAGTATATGGACAATGATGATTCTAGAATTCGCGGCAGACTGTGCCAGTCACTGATTGGTCGAGGCAACCTTTATGACATCATCGTCGCCATGGCAACCATTATGACATCTACGTCGATACTGTGCCCGTCGCTGATTGGTCGAGGCGAATTCGCGGCAGACTGTGCCCGTCGCTGACTGGTTGAGGCAACCTTTATGACATCATCGTCACCATGCTGTGCCCGTCGCTGATTGGTCAAGACCTGGCGGCCTCGACCAATCAGAGACGCGGGATTTCCAGGACAGACAGACAGACAGAAAAACCCTTAGACAATTATATATATAGATATGTGCACGTGGCCGTCCCCTGCTTCTCCTTTCCTTTGTGATTATTGTTGCTTAGTAGTGATGAGCGAATATACTCGTTGCTCGAGATTTCCCAAGCATGCTCGGGGGTCCTCCGAGTATTTTTTCGGAGATTTAGGCTTTCTTTGCCGCTGCTGAATGATTTACATCTGTTAGCCAGCATAAGTACATGTGGGGGTTGCCTGGTTGCTAGGGAATCCCCACATGTAATCAAGCTAGCTAACAGATGTAAATCATTCAGCTGCGTCAAAGAAAACTAAATCTCTGAGCACTAAAAAATACTCGGAGGACACCCGAGCGTGCTCGAGAAATCACGAGTAACGAGTACACTCGCTCATCACTATTGCTTAGCCTTTACTGCTCAATGGGGTCACTCTTTTTCCCTGAAAGGTTGTTAGGGGGTTGAAAAGTGACCCATCACCCGCTAAGGCTGGGTTCACATTGCGCTGGTGCAGTCCGTTCAACGCATGCGTTAAACAAACTGCACCAATGCTAGTGTGCCTTTTAAAGATTGCATTATGCGATCGCGATAGCGCAGATGTTCCACCTGAGCTATTGGGGACGGACCCGGAAATGCTGCAGACTGCGTCCGAGGGTCCATCACAGAATGACGGCACATCACTAAAGCATGCCGATTATGACATGCGTTAGCGATGCGCTACATAATGGCAGTCAATGGGTGCGCTAACGCAGCGTTAGTGCCGCTGTGTAACGGATGCCATCAGGGCATTGCCACTGACCCAATGTGAGCCCTGCCTTACAAATAAATGGACTCAAAGCAGTGTCACACTCATAATATATACAGTGGTGCACAGATTCTGACAGACAACGTGTGTACAGAGTCATTGTCCCCTCGAAGCAGCACATCTTTATACCTCTATACATTCATCATCTATTGAAATGAGCCATGATTGGTTATTGGTTATATGTCAGACTCAAACAGAAAAAGTCCCAAAAAGGCCCAAAATCTACTCCAGTGGCAGCATTGTAGATGAGATTGTGGATGAGTTCTCATTTACACGATGCAGAGAACTTTTTAGAATTCGAAATCCAGATTTTCATTTTTCCAGTAAAAACTTCAAGTTTTTTTTATTTTTTGCAGATTTTGCACTGTTGGATTTTACCAACATCCTGTTTGAATATACCCTACAGCCGAGTGCATGAGCCTTTAGACAAATGAATAAGTAAGTGCGTCCCTTCATACAGTGGATCAATCTTTAAACCACAGAGCTTGATTTACTTACTAATACTCCCCAACATGAATCCTCCTCCATGAAAGAACATGATTCCTTTTCTGCCACCAGCTGAAGGAGATCGGGGCTGGTAGACCCTCACCGGCACTCCTCCAAATTGTAAGTCTTTTGTGAAGATCTCTGGATCATCCTTCACCTTAGGCATTAATATTATTTCTAGAGAATTAATAAACCCTGCAATGTTCCATACTCTGAGTTTGTCAAGAGCTTTTCCCTGTGGAGCAAAGAAAAGAAAAAGTGAAAAAGTAACCTTATAGGTAATGTCCATTCTACAATCAGTTATTATAGTAGAACAACTACTATTTCACCCCTTAGCGATTGCTGTGCTATCACTTTATGGCGTGGGCTCAGGAGCTGAGTCTGCTCCATTCAGTGCGGGTCCTGCCTGTTTACGCTGCCTCTGATGTATGTCATTGGCCCTGTCTGTATCCTGCAGTATATTAGTATTGTAGCCAGGTATTTAAGATCTCCTGTGAAGACCAGCCATTGTCAATTTCACAAAATAATGCAAAACTATAGGACTTGGGGTACTAATTATAAATGTAAAAAATATAAAAGGCTTATTCCCATAGAAATCAATGCAGCCACATCCTGAATGAGGCAGAGATGTGTGCAATGCATGCTCAGCCTCCTCTCCATTAATTGTCTATGGGACAGCTTAGCAAATATATTTTATGTTGAATTTTTTTCAGGAGAAATAAGACTTTTCATTGATAAAATATTTTGAAGGAATTCTTCTGTCAAAAAAATCTTACAAAAATTGAATAAAAAAATGAAAAATGCAAGTTTCTTCAATATTAGTGTAATTTTTTTTTTTTTTTAACCAAATATAGTTTTTTTATGTTTGTCTGTCTCTAGATTGATTTCTGTATTTGCTCAGATTGCACGACATCTAATATGCTGGTGTATGTCATAATCTTAAAAATAACAATTGTCTAACAATTTTTTTAGTTTTTTTATTTCCAATGTAAGAAATAAAAGGAAGGTCAGGTCATTTATATTGCTGAGGCCCTAATCCTAATGTCAGTTCGGTTTCGGAAAAGACTAAATAATATAACGTTTATTGTAATCTGTGTGTTATATTTTTCTTTTTCGCAGGTGAGTTTTTCTCGGTAATTATGGCTTTCTCAGCAGGTCCCAGTTTCTCCTCCACCTTTATTACAGATTAAGTTTATTAGCAAAATTTGCACATTTTCTGCTATTTGCAATAAACCCATGAAACAAGAACAACTAAGAATACAACTAATGTAACAAAGTTTCTCCAAAATCAGCACAAAATCCACTTTTACTGGTTACTACATGAATTATTCATGGAGCGCCCCCAGACACAGGGCCACGAGTTCTCGGTACCGGGCCTCTCTGATTCGGTTCTGAGGCTGTCACGGTGGCTAGACCCGGTCCGTGACCCTGCTAAGAGGCGTCCAATAAAAGGTGATGGGAGTCTGTCAAGGTTTCGTGACGCCACCTGTGGTGTTCGGTCAGGGTGACCGATGCTGCTGTGGGGTCCGCTGGGGTGATGGAATGGCAGCTGGATGGTATACCTTCCCACAGGTGAAGTGTGTCCCCAGGGCTTCCCAGTAAGGTGGATGGTGATGGTGTGAGGTGCAGTCAATAACGAGGACACAGGGTTGCAGTCTCTTTACCTCTTTACTGAAGACTTCAGGATCCTCAATCCAGAGCACGCTTAACAGGGCTATCTGAGACCGGCCGGTCCGATGGGCACATCCAGAGTTCCCTTTGCAGGTGGAAATCAGTGCCTACCAATAGCGCCTGTGTGTTGTAGTGCTACCCTGCTGAGCATTCGGAATAGTCCTGACAACTGCTGTTCTCGTTCATTCGTTCTTTCTAATTCTCTCTCGCTTGTTCCAGATGTTACTAGTTTCTCGTCCCCCAGTATGTTATGGCTAGGACGCACCTGTATGATGGGAAGGCTCGGAGCCCTTCCGGGACCCTAGAGACGCCCCTCTCCACGCGTTGCCCCCTATGTCTTCGTAGGAAATTTAAGGTAGACAGCCAACCTATAATTAACTGTCCTGCGGAGTTCGAAGTAAGGCCTGAAGTCAGTTACTCCCGCGGTGTTCCGGCCACCGGCTACGCACCTCAGTTGGATGTTGCCTCGGTCTCACGGCACGACTCTTACTGGCTCTCCTTTGTGCTTGATCTCGTTTACACAGTTCCACAATATCCTTCCCTTCGTGTCACTTCCTTAGGATACCGCCGCGGGGTGTGCAGGCGCGGTTCCGTAACGTTCTGCTCTGTTCGCTAGGCACCTGCCAGGTTCCCACGCCTGACAAGGACACCCCTGTGTCTTCTCCCTGCAACACCCCCTGCCACGGGATGTTGCCTGAATCCAACCCAGTCAGCTTCTGACTAACTTCCTATCCAACCCCTAGTTTTACCAGTGTGAGGAGTGGCCCAATAAATAAAGCCTTTTGCTCCCCCTAGTGGCCAGAGTGTGAAGTGTAATGTGTGCTGGTGATACCTGGTCAGTAGAATTCCTTCAGTGCCATCAGACGTACCATCACTCCCCTTAGTGGCAGAGTGTCATACTGCAACGACCAGATCTCTGGGGCGCTGCATTCACCTTCATTACCAGCCTCTTTAGCACTTAGCAGATCCTCTCTGGCTGTTATAACCTGCTACAAGCATGGCGCATAGCCAGACGTTAGGTTCCGGCAGCATTCCTGAAGAATCTTAGCCAATTACTCAAAAACCATAAAGTGAGTGCAAAAGACCTGTCGCAAAAAAACGCATGAAGTGAAAAGAATTAGCTGTGGATTCCTGTAAGAACAATGTAAAGGAAAGCGACCACTCATTTCCACATGAAAAAACAGCAAAAAAAAGTAAAAATCAGCACAATTTTGCCTCCCTTATATTAACGGATTAGTAAAAAATAAATATTTGCCAGTTCCATTGTGGCACTACCTGAACATGGCCTTTACATGCGGTTGTCAATGAGGTTTTTTCTGAAGTTTATGGGGTAAATTGTTGCAAAAGATAAAAAAAAAGTAAAAAATAAATAAAATTGTAAGAAATGTAATAGAGCAAAGGGTGGAGATAAAACAAGCACCGGAAAAAAGGAAATCTTCACCTTCAGACTATGGACTCACCAGGAGGAATGTGCCAGTGACAAATGTATGGAGTGTCTTCAGCATTTTAGGATTTGCAATCCCCGGGGGGTACTCTGCTTTTGAGGATTCATACCAGGTGACTCCCAAAAATGTCAAAAGACACAAGACAAGAAAAATGCAGATTGCACAAAGCGGAGCAGCCAGTACTCCGAGCATTCTCGCAGATTTCCTTACTCATGTCTTCACTTCCTGGCTCCTACCCATAGTAATTACCGGATAGCTGAGGAGGCTCTTAAAGGGGAAGTAGCACTAGAAATTTATAGCAATATATTAATAGTATTTCAGTCCAAATTATAACATTTTTAAATCCCAAAATAACATTTCTGCATGGATCCTACTGATAACATTTCATGCCCCAGGGCCTCTGCTCTTCCCTTACCATCTCGACACAGGCATATATTTAACCCCTTATGCCCAGGTCTCTATGTCATTTAAAAAGGACTAGTTTGCTGCCCCTATGTAGTAACATTTCTATTTATTTTTTAAGTCATAACTCTAGATCATTGAGCTGTTTCTCTGTTTTCCTGCCTATAAACCTATACATTTATTGACAACTGGATGTTTGGTTGAAAATCTAGCAGACATGTCAGATTTTGATCTGAGGGTGAAATCAAAAGCGGCAAGTCTATGGGTCCATGAAAATATCTGGCAGTGCTCAGATGCCTTATCAATGGGGTCTGATATTCGCAGACTGTCAAAATGAAGAAGGTGGAGAAACGTTTTTTTTTCCAGGTATGAGAAAAACTGAAGACACTTGGTCCAAACTCTGATCAAACTCTGATCAAAATGTGATCCAAAAAAAAAACAGTCAATTTTTCTCATATGTGGAAGAATCGGATGTGTGAATTAGGCCTTACCTTCTACAAAAAAGTTATATGGACTTGGACATTACGTGGATGCCACTTATATGTTTTGGACTTTTATATTCTTTACTGGTTGCTGTAGGTTCCATTGGGTTGCCTTCTTTTTTGCCCCAAAATACTGACCCAAGAATAAAAAAAAGGGCAGGATTTTGGTGCTGTGGTTTTGTAAGAAGGTGTGACATAGGAGACAAGAAACAATGTTTAACCAACCAGAAGAGAGAGAGTTTCAGAGAGGAAAACTTTGAATGAAGAGGAAGAGTTTTAATGACACAGTTCCCGATATAAAAGGCGAGCATGCCAAAACGGGAGGTTTGGCGCCAAGTGAAGGAACTGGCAGGACGTGTATCCAAAAATTGAGGCCGAGTTGACAGGCAGCCGCGGAAGGCCCGAAAGCAGTGGGCTGTGGCCCGCTTGTAAGCAGAATCCGGGCAGCACCAAGCAAGTTCCAGAATCCAGACGATGCCGGTCAAGACTCCATCCACACTAAACAAGTACCGGAATCCAAATGACGCCGGTCACGTTCCAAAAACCCAACCTGCGCTGGTCAAGACCTGGAGTCCAGACTATGACTTGTGGTCTAGTGGCCTCTCTAAAAGAAGCCATAATACAGTGATTTTCTTTAGGACCGGTATCAACCCCTTTATCAGAAGTTATAAGAATGTGTAACAAGAGATTATTGTACTAGCTGCAGGGTACCTGACGATTCTTTGTACATTTTTTATCTTATGTTTCGTGCTGTAATTACCTTTTTTAACATGAATTGTCATTGCGTAGTTATTACAATTCCCACCAGATCAGGGAAATAAATTGTTTCACAGGTTACATCCACTTGTGCTTCCGGTCACCTGCTTAGGTTATGACAGATTATGATTTTACACTTCAATATGTAAGTTAATTATTATCAAGATAATTTAGTTGCTTTACATATTGGGTCGCCTCTTATTCGTCCCATCGCATTTGTTCAGTTTAAGGACAAATTCAGAAGTCCATGAAATATGGCGCATGTACACACCATGATACATGTACTGGCTATGGGTCTCCGACCTGAACTCAACAACCTCATATAGCTCTATGAAGCTGTGAAATTTGGGTCAGGAGACCCGGGCCGTGGCCAGTCCACGTATCATGGTGTGTACACACATCATATTTCATGGACTTCTGAAGTGATTTACACATGCTAACATGGGATGATTTTTTTCTCCAATTTTACACCACAAAAAAAGTATACCAACCTGAAGCAGCCAAAAGGATGTATACAGCACACCGACACTGCAGAGCGCATTGTGAAACCATCAATGTGTAAACTCTGCTTTCTATTCACAAGGCTGCATACAGTGTGCTGTCGCGGTCGCGGTCACTGTCTCTCTGCAGAGTTGTCCATAACAATTCCTGGTACCAGTTCCACATTCTTGTTTTGTGTTTCTGGGTGATTTTTTTAGGCAAGTTTCCGAACAGACTTGCTCCAGTCACACCTCAAGAAGACATCATGTACATATACCCTTATACAGCTGAGAACAAAGCTCTCAACACAAAAATCCCGAAACAATGAGAACGTGACAGGGAATGATTATAGTATAAAAATCAATTTTTATTTATTTCATAGCAATAGTGACAAACATAGTAACATAGTAACATAGTTAGTAAGGCCGAAAAAAGACATTTGTCCATCCAGTTCAGCCTATATTCCATCATAATAAATACCCAGATCTACGTCCTTCTACAGAACCTAATAATTGTATGATACAATATTGTTCTGCTCCAGGAAGACATCCAGGCCTCTCTTGAACCCCTCGACTGAGTTCGCCATCACTACCTCCTCAGGCAAGGAATTCCAGATTCTCACTGCCCTAACAGTAAAGAATCCTCTTCTATGTTGGTGGAAAAACCTTCTCTCCTCCAGACGCAAAGAATGCCCCCTTGTGCCCGTCACCTTCCTTGGTATAAACAGATCCTCAGCGAGATATTTGTATTGTCCCCTTATATACTTATACATGGTTATTAGATCGACCCTCAGTCGTCTTTTTTCTAGACTAAATAATCCTAATTTCGCTAATCTATCTGGGTATTGTAGTTCTCCCATCCCCTTTATTAATTTTGTTGCCCTCCTTTGTACTCTCTCTAGTTCCATTATATCCTTCCTGAGCACCGGTGCCCAAAACTGGACACAGTACTCCATGTGCGGTCTAACTAGGGATTTGTACAGAGGCAGTATAATGCTCTCATCATGTGTATCCAGACCTCTTTTAATGCACCCCATGATCCTGTTTGCCTTGGCAGCTGCTGCCTGGCACTGGCTGCTCCAGGTAAGTTTATCATTAACTAGGATCCCCAAGTCCTTCTCCCTGTCAGATTTACCCAGTGGTTTCCCATTCAGTGTGTAATGGTGATATTGATTCCCTCTTCCCATGTGTATAACCTTACATTTATCATTGTTAAACCTCATCTGCCACCTTTCAGCCCAAGTTTCCAACTTATCCAGATCCATCTGTAGCAGAATACTATCTTCTCTTGTATTAACTGCTTTACATAGTTTTGTATCATCTGCAAATATCGATATTTTACTGTGTAAACCTTCTACCAGATCATTAATGAATATGTTGAAGAGAACAGGTCCCAATACTGACCCCTGCGGTACCCCACTGGTCACAGCGACCCAGTTAGAGACTATACCATTTATAACCACCCTCTGCTTTCTATCACTTAGCCAGTTACTAACCCATTTACACACATTTTCCCCCAGACCAAGCATTCTCATTTTGTGTACCAACCTCTTGTGCGGCACGGTATCAAACGCTTTGGAAAAATCGAGATATACCACGTCCAATGACTCACCTGATTAGATTGGTTTGACAGGAGCGATTTCTCATAAACCCATGCTGATATGGAGTTAAACAGTTATTCTCATTGAGATAATCCAGAATAACATCCCTCAGAAACCCTTCAAATATTTTACCAACAAACATTTTAAAAAAATTATAAAAATATATATATAGATAGATATATTCCAAGAAAAATGTGCACAAATCAAGCCGCAAATAGCGGCTAGGTAATGTGCACCCCGACGCGCGTTCCAGACACGCAGTCCTTTGTCAGGGGGTGCGCGTCGGGGTGCACATTACCTAGCCGCTGGCAGCCTGTGAACATTCTCCTGACTTATTGTAAGTAAACTGGCATCTCTATTGGTTTTTTTGTTTGCATTTTGCACAATATGTTCCTCTGGTGAGGATTAATTTGTCGCACATAGCATTTCACTCAGTTTTATTTTCACTATGATCTGTTGTGATTTTTTGTGAGCTTTTTTGGAAATTCTTTTATGATATTGATGCATATATTTATATATCACTGGTACACACTGGCTTTTATATATATACATTTTTTACATTTTTTATTTACCCCTGGTGTGCATACGTGATAGACGGCCATCTTACCCTGTGGTATATTATGAGGATTTTCGCTATTTGCGGCTTGTGCACATTTTTCTTGGAAAATATCTATCTATATACAGTATATATATATTTATAATTTTTTTAAATGTTTGTCACTATTGCTATGAAATAAATAAAAATTGATTTTTATACTATAATCTTTCCCTGTCACGTTCTCATTGGTTCGGGATTTTTGTGTTGAGAGCTTTGTTCTCTTCTCTTTAGTGGTTTTCCACTATAACTGTGGCACATGTGGTGACCCATTGATTATATTGGAACTTTTATTTTGATCTTTTCATTTGTCTATTATCTAGGTGTCACTACTGTGTCTTTTACTACCTTATACAGCTGAATGGATGAACCATCAGACAAACGAATAAGTAAGTACATCCCTTTATACAGAGGATCAATCTTTAAACCACAGAGTTTTATTTACTCACCAATACTCCCCAACATGAATCCTCCTCCATGAAAGAACATGACTCCTTTTCTGCCACCGGCTGAAGGAGATCGGTGTTGATAGACTCTCACCGGCACTCCTCCAAATTGTAGGTCTTTTGTGAAGATCTCTGGATCATCCTTCAGTTTAGGTTTGGATAATTTTCCTATAAAATTAAGAGGCCCTGCAACATTCCATATTCCAAGTTTATCAAGAATCTTCCCCTGTATGGAAAAGAAAAAGTGAAAAATCGCTGAGACATGTCTGATGTTGACCCAAGTGTTGGATCAAAATAGACAATGCAAGTCTATGGGTCCGTGGAAAATCAGACAACACTCGACTGCCATGCCAGTGCGGTCTGATTTTCAAGAACTGTAAATTGAGAAAAGATAGAGAATGTTTTTTTCTCACATACAAGAAAAAGTTGGATGACACACTGATGAAACTTGGTCAGTTTTTCTTGTGTCTGAAAAAAAAAACCGTGAATGAGAGCAAGGAGAAAAACAATCCAAGTTTGATCTGTATTTTTGATCAGAGTTTCA
The DNA here is from genome assembly GCF_032444005.1 of Ranitomeya imitator. Taxonomy (NCBI): domain Eukaryota; kingdom Metazoa; phylum Chordata; class Amphibia; order Anura; family Dendrobatidae; genus Ranitomeya; species Ranitomeya imitator. The sequence continues at coordinate 109,390,365 of NC_091291.1, read as the reverse complement.
TCAGAGTTTGGTCAGTGTCAGTTTGTACCATCACAGTTTGATACATTTTTCTGGTATGTATAAAAGAGGTTTTTCTAGTTTCTCCTATCAAATAGTCCATGAAAATTGCACAGCACATGGATCACATTTAAGCGCTATCCATTTTTATTACTAAGTCCATGTTCACACATTCAGTTTTTGGACAGTAGCTGGCAGCAAAACGCGCGTCGGGGTGAGGGGCGCCGAGCTGACCTACAGGACCATTAGCTACCGGTAATGTTCCCTCTCTTTTTAAGAATATAACTATTGTGGGCAGCATTGACTATCTCCCTTACAGCTATAATAGCATGGATATTGCTTTTGATCTTTGGGATAGGTACTGCCCTAGGTTCTATTTATTTGCCGGTATCTGCTTATGAGGGGCATCTGTATGTTGACATTGTCTATATGTTGTTTTACACTGGTCATTGGTGGATCTTAAAAATATTTAGATACAACAAATACACAATCTCATTTACTCGAATCATTTTTATTTTACATTTGATAGGCATTTTGGCACATCATTTGCAAATTATTGTTTATTCTAATCAATTTTGGTACAATACATTCATTACATGTCTCATACCAAAGAATGCCTGTTTTCAGCTATTTTGGAGGAGTGTTCTTTTTCCCCTGTATGTTGCTGCTTGCATATGATTGGTCAACATCATATAGAGGAAAAAAGTACAGATCCCCCAGAGCCAAATCTATGGTAACACCCACCATGGACAAAAGATAAATTATATCCTAAAATTTACAAAATAATATTTCCTCAATATAGAAGACAAATTAAAATATACAGTGCCTTGAAAAATTATTCATACCCTGTGAAGATTTCCATTTTTTTCATGTTACACCCACAAACTTAAGTGTTTTTATTTCGACACTAAGTAGCATAAGTATATGCCTCCCCTCTGTGGTATTATATATCTATGGCTTTCACATTTTCTATTAGGTTTTTTACACCAAAGCTTATTGGGTAAATCATTGTAAGATCACAACAAATAATTGCGAAGAATTAAGAATAAAAAGTGCCCATAACTAGAATTTTGCTACTGTAGTAAGAACAAGTAAGAAAACTAAGAAAACAAATCTTCATTTTCAGGCTATGGACTTACCAAGATGAATGAGCCAACAACAAATGTATAAGTTGTCCGAAGAAATTTAGGATTTGCAATCCCTGGTGGGTACTCCGCTTTCGAGGACTCATACCAGGTGACCCCCAAAAATATCAGAAGACCCAAGACAAGGAAAATGACGATTACTCCGAGCATTCTTTCGGCTTCTGTTCTTTCTGGCTTTCTCTCACTTTCTGGTTTCCTATAATAGTAATTGCCGTGTAGTAATTATAGGGTAGAGGAGCTTTACCTCCTCTTATAGGAGAAGTGCCGCCCACAGGAGATTATAACTGAATGATAATAATAATATTTACATTGAAGTTAACAAATATTCAAGTGCAAACACACCTTCTCTGTACGGATCTTCTCACATTTCCCGCCCCAGCCTGCTGGCTCTTCCCTTGTTAGCACACCCAAAAAGAGACACAAATATTTAACCCCTTAAGCTCTGGGCTGCTTGTCATTTAAAATACCCAGTTGACTATTTATTTACTGTAACTCTCTTTTAGACTTTCCTATGAAACAGGTTCCTATGTGCAGTGCTTTATATTTTTTTTATTTATTTTTCACTCTTAGCTCTGCATTTAATTTAGAAAATTATGAATAAATTGACAACTAGGTCTTACAGTTCAATTTTTTTTCTTTTAATACAAAAATTCACAAGTTGACATGAGCCCCACTGATAGGCTCCAAACTATAATATCATTTAAAATTGGCTGCATTGTCATTATGGATGCAGCCAATTTGTTTGTTTTTTTCGCCTTCTCGTTTTTCCTCCCTTTTTAAAAGATTTTTAAAACATTTATATTTTTTTCATTTTTTCATTTAAAAACATTTATATTTTTTTCATCGACATAGCTATATGAGGGCTTGTCGTTTTGTGGGAAAAGTTTTATTTTTGAAAGACACCATTCATTTTCCCTTATTGTCAATGGGAAAATTGGGAAAAAAAATCCAAGTGCGGTTAAATGGTGAAAAAAAAAAAAAAATTACACAATTTACGTTGTTTTTTTAAGTGTAATTTTTACAACATTAATTGCATTAAAATGACTTTTGAATATCATTCTTCAGGTCAGTGTGATTCTGGTGACATCAAACAAATATAGTTGCTTAAATTATTTTAGCTGCTAAAAAAAATTCAAACTTTGTAAAATAAAAAACTTTTTATTTATTTATTTATTTTATTTTGGAGCTGTGTATGGGTTGGTGTTTTGCATGGGAAGCTGACATATTTTTAATTATACCATGGGAATAAAATACTACATTTTGATTCAATATTTTGTGAGAGGTGCTGTGACATAAAAATGGCAATTTTTAGATTTTGATTTCTCCGTTTTTTTTGTTTTATTACGACAATTACCGCATGAGTTAAAGAGCCTTGTGTGTGCCCTGGACAGATAGACTGCAAGCAAAGTGTGTACAGAGCCATGGAAAGCATCAAAATAAGTGTTCTGTTTAGTTTAGAAAGAAGGTGAAGTACTGAAGAGACTATAGGGAGTCAGGGCAAGCTACAGTCAGGCCACAGAACTGGACAACTGCCTGAATACCTGCCCCATATGAAAGGAGAACACGTTGAACTGGCTGCATCACAACACTGTTTGCTGAATCCTATAGTTTCTTCAGTAGAGAATTAATTGCACCACCCGCCTCAGGGATATTGTCTTCATTCACCTGAATTATTATAGAGCCTTCCTCCTTCAGACTTCTGGCTCTTTATTTAGGGGACTTCAGAACTCAAGAAAACATATACAGTGCCTTACGAAAGTATTCGGCTCCCTGGAACTTTTCAACCTTTTCCCAACGTATCATGCTTCCAACATAAAGATACCAAATGTAAATTTTTGGTGAAGAATAAACAACAAGTGGAACACAATTGTGAAGTTGAACGAAATTTATTGGTTATTTTAAATTTTTGTGAAAATTCAAAAACGGAAAAGTGGGGCGTGCAATATTATTCGGCCCCTTTACTTTCAGTGCAGCAAACTCCCTCCAGAAGGTCATTGTGGATCTCTGAATGATCCAATGTTGTCCTAAATGCCTAATGATGATACATATAATCCACCTGTGTGTAATCAAGTCTCCGTATAAATGCACCTGCTCTGTGATAGTCTCAGGGTTCTGTTTGAAGCACAGAGAGCATCATGAAGACCAAGGAACACAACAGGCAGGCCCGTGATACTGTTGTGGAGAAGTTTAAAGCCGGATTTGGATACAAAATGATTTCCAAAACTTTAAATATCCCAAGGAGCACTGTGCAAGCGATCATATTGAAATGGAAAGAGTATCATACCACTGCAAATCTACCAAGACCCGGCCGTCCCTCTAAACTTTCATGTAAAAAACAAGGAGAAGACTGATCAGAGATGCAGCCAAGAGGCCCATGATCACTCTGGATGAACTGCAGAGATCTACAGCTGAGGTGGAACAGTCTGTCCATAGGACAACAATCAGTCATACACTGCACAAATCTGGCCTTTATGGAAGAGTGGCAAGAAGAAAGCCATTTCTCAAAGATATCCATAAAAAGTGTCATTTAGAGTTTGCAATAAACCACCTGGGGGACACACCAAACATGTGGAAGAAGGTGCTCTGGTTAGATGAAACCAAAAGCAAACGTTTTGGCAACAATGACGAACGATATGTTTGGCATCAAGACAACGCAGCTCAACTGTTATGATCTGGTAATTCAGTACCACAATGGACATAGAAGTCAGAGCACACACAGTGACCTGACAATAACCCAAAAACATAGAACGAGCTCTGAGACGTGGGAACTCTGCTGACCGCAATCCCTAATCCTCTCCAAACACACTAGAGGCAGCCGTGGATTGCGCCTAACGCTCCCTATGCAACTCGGCACAGCCTGAGAAACTAGCTAGCCTGAAGATAGAAAATAAGCCTACCTTGCCTCAGAGAAATACCCCAAAGGAAAAGGCAGCCCCCACATATAATGACTGTGAGTTAAGATGAAAAGACAAATGTAGAGATGAAATAGATTTAGCAAAGTGAGGCCCGACTTTCTGAACAGAGCGAGGATAGGAAAGGTAACTATGCGGTCAACACAAAACCCTACAAACAACCACGCAAAGGGGGCAAAAAGACCCTCCGTACCGAACTAACGGCACGGAGGTACACCCTCTGCGTCCCAGAGCTTCCAGCAAGCACGAGGAAACAAATAAGCAAGCTGGACAGAAAAAAAACAGAAAACAAAAAGCAAAAGCGGAACTTAGCTATGCAGAGCAGCAGGCCACAAGAACGATCCAGGAGGAAACAGATCCAATACTAGAACATTGACTGGAGGCCAGGATCAAAGCACTAGGTGGAGTCAAATAGAGCAGCACCTAACGACTTCACCACATCACCTGAGGAAGGAAACTCAGAAGCCGCAGTACCACTCTCCTCCACCAACGGAAGCTCACAGAGAGAATCAGCCGAAGTACCACTTGTGACCACAGGAGGGAGCTCTGCCACAGAATTCACAACAGTACCCCCCCCCTCCTTGAGGAGGGGTCACCGAACCCTCACCAGAGCCCCCAGGACGACCAGGATGAGCCATATGAAAGGCACGAACAAGATCGGGAGCATGGACATCAGAGGCAAAGACCCAGGAATTATCTTCCTGAGCATAACCCTTCCACTTAACCAGATACTGGAGTTTCCGTCTTGAAACACGAGAATCCAAAATCTTCTCCACAATATACTCCAACTCCCCCTCCACCAAAACCGGGGCAGGAGGATCAACAGATGGAACCATAGGTGCCACGTATCTCCGCAACAATGACCTATGGAATACGTTATGAATGGAAAAAGAATCTGGAAGGGTCAGACGAAAAGACACAGGATTAAGAACCTCAGAAATCCTATATGGACCAATGAAACGAGGTTTAAACTTAGGAGAGGAAACCTTCATAGGAATATGACGAGGAGATAACCAAACCAAATCCCCAACACGAAGTCGGGGACCCACACAGCGTCTGCCATTAGCGAAACGTTGAGCCTTCTCCTGGGACAAGGTCAAATTGTCCACTACATGAGTCCAAATCTGCTGCAACCTGTCCACCACAGTATCCACACCAGGACAGTCTGAAGACTCAACCTGCCCTGAAGAGAAACGAGGATGGAACCCAGAGTTGCAGAAAAACGGCGAAACCAAGGTAGCCGAGCTGGCCCGATTATTAAGGGCAAACTCAGCCAAAGGCAAAAAGGACACCCAGTCATCCTGATCAGCAGAAACAAAGCATCTCAGATATGTTTCCAAGGTCTGATTGGTTCGTTCGGTCTGGCCATTAGTCTGAGGATGGAAAGCCGAGGAAAAAGACAAGTCAATGCCCATCCTAGCACAAAAGGCTCGCCAAAACCTCGAAACAAACTGGGAACCTCTGTCAGAAACGATATTCTCTGGAATGCCATGTAAACGAACCACATGCTGGAAGAACAATGGCACCAAATCAGAGGAGGAAGGTAATTTAGACAAGGGTACCAAATGGACCATCTTAGAGAAGCGATCACAAACCACCCAAATGACTGACATCTTTTGAGAGACGGGAAGATCTGAAATAAAATCCATAGAGATATGTGTCCAAGGCCTCTTCGGGACCGGCAAGGGAAAAAGCAACCCACTGGCACGAGAACAGCAAGGCTTAGCCCGAGCACAAATCCCACAGGACTGCACAAAAGAACGCACATCCCGCGACAGAGATGGCCACCAAAAGGATCCAGCCACTAACTCTCTGGTACCAAAGATTCCAGGATGACCAGCCAACACCGAACAATGAACCTCAGAGATAACTTTATTCGTCCACCTATCAGGGACAAACAGTTTCTCCGCTGGGCAACGATCAGGTTTATTAGCCTGAAATTTTTGCAGCACCCGCCGCAAATCAGGGGAGATGGCAGACACAATTACTCCCTCTTTGAGAATACCCGCCGGCTCAGATAAACCCGGAGAGTCGGGCACAAAACTCCTAGACAGAGCATCCGCCTTCACATTTTTAGAGCCCGGAAGGTACGAAATCACAAAGTCAAAACGGGCAAAAAACAGCGACCAACGAGCCTGTCTAGGATTCAACCGCTTGGCAGTCTCGAGATAAGTCAAGTTCTTATGATCAGTCAAGACCACCACGCGATGCTTAGCTCCTTCAAGCCAATGACGCCACTCCTCGAATGCCCACTTCATGGCCAGCAACTCTCGATTGCCAACATCATAATTTCGCTCAGCAGGCGAAAACTTCCTGGAAAAGAAGGTGCATGGTTTCATCACCGAGCAATCAGAACTTCTCTGCGACAAAACAGCCCCTGCTCCAATCTCAGAAGCATCAACCTCGACCTGGAATGGAAGCGAAACATCTAGTTGACACAACACAGGGGCAGAAGAAAAACGACGCTTCAACTCTTGAAAAGCTTCCACAGCAGCAGAAGACCAATTGACCACATCAGCACCCTTCTTGGTCAAATCGGTCAATGGTTTAGCAATACTAGAAAAATTGCAGATGAAACGACGATAAAAATTAGCAAAGCCCAGGAACTTTTGCAGACTTTTCAGAGATGTCGGCTGAGTCCAATCATGGATGGCTTGGACCTTAACAGGATCCATCTCGACAGTAGAAGGGGAAAAGATGAACCCCAAAAATGAAATCTTCTGAACACCAAAGAGACACTTTGATCCTTTCACAAACAAAGAATTAGCACGCAGGACCTGAAACACCGTTCTGACCTGCTTCACATGAGACTCCCAATCATCCGAGAAGATCAAAATGTCATCCAAGTACACAATCAGGAATTTATCCAGGTACTCTCGGAAGATGTCATGCATAAAGGACTGAAACACTGATGGAGCATTGGCAAGTCCGAATGGCATTACTAGATACTCAAAATGGCCCTCGGGCGTATTAAATGCAGTTTTCCATTCATCGCCTCGCTTAATACGCACAAGATTATACGCACCAAGAAGATCTATCTTGGTGAACCAACTAGCCCCCTTAATTCGAGCAAACAAATCAGATAACAACGGCAAGGGGTACTGAAATTTAACCGTGATCTTATTTAGAAGGCGGTAATCTATACAAGGTCTCAGCGAACCATCCTTCTTGGCCACAAAAAAGAACCCTGCTCCTAATGGCGACGATGACGGGCGAATATGCCCCTTCTCCAAGGACTCCTTCACATAACTCTGCATAGCGGCGTGCTCAGGCACAGATAAATTAAACAGTCGACCCTTTGGGAATTTACTACCAGGAATCAAATCGATAGCACAATCACAATCCCTATGCGGAGGTAGGGCATCGGACTTAGGCTCATCAAATACATCCCGGTAATCAGACAAGAACTCTGGAACCTCAGAAGGGGTGGATGACGAAATAGACAGAAATGGGACATCACCATGTACCCCCTGACAACCCCAGCTGGACACCGACATGGATTTCCAATCTAATACTGGATTATGGACTTGTAGCCATGGCAACCCCAACACGACCACATCATGCAAATTATGCAACACCAGAAAGCGAATAACCTCCTGATGTGCAGGAGCCATGCACATGGTCAGCTGGGTCCACTACTGAGGCTTATTCTTGGCCAAAGGCGTAGCATCAATTCCTCTCAATGGAATAGGACACTGCAAGGGCTCCAAGAAAAACCCACAACGCCTAGCATACTCCAAGTCCATCAAATTCAGGGCAGCGCCTGAATCCACAAATGCCATGACAGAATAAGATGACAAAAAGCAGATCAAGGTAACGGACAAAAGAAATTTTGACTGTACCGTACCAATGGTGGCAGACCTAGCGAACCGCTTAGTGCGCTTAGGACAATCAGAGATAGCATGAGTGGAATCACCACAGTAGAAACACAGCCCATTCCGACGTCTGTGTTCTTGCCGTTCAACTCTGGTCAAAGTCCTATCGCACTGCATAGGCTCAGGTTTATGCTCAGATAATACCGCCAAATGGTGCACAGATTTACGCTCACGCAAGCGTCGACCGATCTGAATGGCCAAAGACATAGACTCATTCAGACCAGCAGGCATAGGAAATCCCACCATGACATCTTTAAGGGCTTCAGAGAGACCCTTTCTGAAAATAGCTGCGAGCGCACCTTCATTCCATTGAGTGAGTACGGACCACTTTCTAAATTTCTGACAATATACCTCTATCTCATCCTGACCCTGACACAGAGCCAGCAAATTTTTCTCTGCCTGATCCACTGAATTAGGCTCATCGTACAGCAATCCGAGCGCCAGGAAAAACGCATCAATATTACTTAATGCAGGATCTCCTGGCGCAAGGGAAAATGCCCAGTCTTGAGGGTCGCCACGCAAAAAAGAAATAATAATTCTCACTTGTTGAACTGGGTCACCAGAGGAGCGAGGTTTCAAGGCCAGAAACAGTTTGCAATTATTTTTGAAATTCACAAACTTGGCTCTATCACCATAAAACAAATCAGGAATAGGAATTCTTGGTTCTAACATAGGCTTCTGAACCACCAAATCTTGAATCTTTTGTACATTTATAACGAGATTATCCATTGAAGAGCACAGACCCTGAATGTCCATGTCCACACCTGTGTCCTGAACCACCCAAATGTCTAGGGGAAAAAAAAGGCAAAACACAGTGCAAAGAAAAAAAAATGGTCTCAGAACTTCTTTTTTCCCTCTATTGGGAATCATTAGTACTTTTGGCCTCCAGTACTGTTATGATCTGGTAATTCAGTACCACAATGGACATAGAAGTCAGAGCACACACAGTGACCTGACAATAACCCAAAAACATAGAACGAGCTCTGAGACGTGGGAACTCTGCTGACCGCAATCCCTAATCCCTCCAACCACACTAGAGGCAGCCGTGGATTGCGCCTAACGCTCCCTATGCAACTCGGCACAGCCTGAGAAACTAGCTAGCCTGAAGATAGAAAATAAGCCTACCTTGCCTCAGAGAAATACCCAAAAGGAAAAGTCAGCCCCCACATATAATGACTGTGAGTTAAGATGAAAAGACAAACGTTGAGATGAAATAGATTTAGCAAAGTGAGGCCCGACTTTCTGAACAGAGCGAGGATAGGAAAGGTAACTATGCGGTCAACACAAAACCCTACAAACAACCACGCAAAGGGGGCAAAAAGACCCTCCGTACCGAACTAACGGCACGGAGGTACACCCTCTGCGTCCCAGAGCTTCCAGCAAGCACGAGGAAACAAATAAGCAAGCTGGACAGAAAAAAAACAGAAAACAAAAAGCAAAAGCGGAACTTAGCTATGCAGAGCAGCAGGCCACAGGAACGATCCAGGAGGAAACAGATCCAATACTAGAAGATTGACTGGAGGCCAGGATCAAAGCACTAGGTGGAGTCAAATAGAGCAGCACCTAACGACTTCACCACATCACCTGAGGAAGGAAACTCAGAAGCCGCAGTACCACTCTCCTCCACCAACGGAAGCTCACAGAGAGAATCAGCCGAAGTACCACTTGTGACCACAGGAGGGAGCTCTACCACAGAATTCACAACACTCATCGCCCTGAACACACCATCCCCACTGTCAAACATGGTGGTGGCAGCATCATGGTTACGACCTGTTTTTCTTCAGCAGGGACAGGGAAGATGGTTAAAATTGATGGGAAGATGGATGGAGCCAAATACAGGAACATTCTTGAAGAAAACCTGTTGGAGTCTGCAAAAGACCTGAGACTGGGACAGAGATTTGTCTTCCAACAAGACAATGATCCCAAACATAAAGCAAAATCTACAATGGAATGGTTCACAAATAAACATATCCAGGTGTTAGAATGGACAAGTCAAAGTCCAGACCTCACTCCAATCGAGGATCTGTGGAAAGAGCTGAAAACTGCTGTTTACAAACGATCTCCATCAAACCTCACTGAGCTCCAGCTGTTTGCCAAGGAAGAATGGGCAAGAATTTCAGTCTCTCGATGTACAAAACTGATAGAGACATACCCCAAGCGACTTGCAGCTGTAATCGCAGCAAAAGGTGGCGCAACAAAGTATTAAGTTAAAGGGGCCAAATAATATTGCACTCCCCACTTTTCAGTTTTTGAATTTCCACAAAAATGTAAAATAACCAATAAATTTCGATCAACTTCATAATTGTGTTCCACTTGTTGTTGATTCTTCACCAAAAATTACATTTGGTATCTTTATGCTTGATGCATGATATGTGGGAAAAGGTTGAAAAGTTCCAGGGGGCTGAATACTTTCGCAAGGCACTGTACATATTTAACCACCAGGGCCAGTGTTAGGGGTTGGGGAGAGCAGAATGGGCACTTGCTCATGGCCCCCACTCCCTTGGGGGTCCCCAGCTTCTACAGCAGGAGCTACACTGATAATAGCATTAAAACAATAAAAAAATAGAAAATACACATATTCAATCAACAATTGGTGCAGCTACCAATTCTATTATTTCACCCCTTGCCATAACTCTTGAAAAAATTTTGACCCCTCTGTTGCCCTTCATACCGTGTTACTTGAAGGATACCTCCGATTTCTTGAACGGTCTGAAGACACTTGGACCTGTCCCCACCAACTGTTTTTTTAGTGACACTAGATGTCAACAGCCTTTATACTTGCATAGATCACCGTAATGGTATAAGGACTGTCCAAGAATTTCTAAACAGGTATACGGACTTTGGTTCATCACAAAAAGTATTTTGTATTGAATTACTTTCTTTAATTCTCAAAAAAGAATTCTGTTTGCAGACCAATATTATATCCAAAAGACGGGCACAGCCATGGGGTCCAATATGGCACCTCCATATGCCAATATTTGTATCGCTTCATTTGAGGAAAATTATATCTATACTCACGTCCTCTTTCGTGAGCATTCCATGTACTGGAAGAGGTTTATCGATGTCATCTTTATGGTGTGAATGGGTGTTGGAGGTTCTTTGATTAGGTTCTTCCAGGACATCAATTCCTCTATTCCTAACCTTAACTTCTCAATTCAATAGAGCACTGAAAAGATTAATTTCTTTGATACCCTAATGTCAACACAGGAAAGTGGGATTCTTGATATAGACCTTTATGTCAAACCGACTGACAAAAAGAGTCCCTTACACTTCTCAAGTTGCCACCCACAGCACGTCAAAAAATAATTACCAAAATCCTAGTTCCATTCGTTCCAACGTATTGTCACTGATGACCGGAAAAAAATTGAGCGCGTGAAGGATATGGAGGTGAAATTCATACAACGCGGATACCCATACATACATCGACTATTCGATGTAAAATAACAATGTTGCCCATCCCCGCACATTTTATTTCTACAGGACACACAATAGCCTAACTTAGGTGTCAGGTTATTGAGAATGTGAGTGTTCCTAGAAGGGGTAGTGATGGCATTAAGCTATTGAAAAAAACGAGAAGCTTATTGGATATATAACTTACAAACTTTAGAGCCTCATGGGTTAAACAGGGAATATGAGGTCTTTCATAAGGTTTTTTGCTCCTGCTATATATTGCGAGATAGCCACATATTCTCTTGCTCTTTTTTTAGATCACACAATGAATTCTGAATAAGAAAAACTCCCAGGTTATGCATACCACTTACATGGGTTCTCATACATTTCCCTCTTCCCTATCCTTTTTTCTCCCCCCTTCCTTTTCCCATTTTTTCCTATTTTCCCCTTTCCTTTGCTAACATATTTTATTCCCCTTCCTCTTTTCTTAGTCTTCTCCTGGTTCTCGAATGCTTATTACTTTTTTGCCCTTTGAATTATTCTTTCAGTCCTAATATTTTTTTTGGTCCTTTTGCATGGTGCGCATAAGCCCTTTACTCACACACCCCCTCTCTTTCCCCTTTTAGGTATCTGTCATAAGACCTGACTCGTGGGTATTGTTATGTCTCACCACTGAGGACTGTTGGGCTTCCTTCCAGCTACACCCATGTCTTTCTTTCTAATGCAGGTGCACTGTTTATCTTGGGCCGCCGAGCCGATGTCAGGTGATTCCCCTGGGGTCGCTGTGTTACCCGGATGTAGCTCACCACGCTGGTCTTTTAAAACTCCCATTACTCGAATTTCCTCACACTTGTTACCCTACTCCTGGCTGCAACCACGCCATGCACGCCGATTCATCTTGTGGCAGGTAATCTCTTCCTGCTGTCTGTCTGTGAGTCATTGTGTTCTCTTTTCCTGCTATTTTTCACCTTAGGCTACTTTCACACTAGCATTGTACGACGCACGGCGCAATGCGTTGTTTTGCAGAAAAAACGCATCCTGCAAAGTTGCCCGCAGGATGCGTTTTTTCTCCATAGACTTTCATTAGCGACGCATTGCGACGGATTGCCACACGTCGCATCCGTCGCGTCATGTTTTGGCGGACCGTCGGCACAAAAAAAGTTCCATGTAACGTTCTTTTGTGCGTCGTGTCTGCCATTTTCGATTGCGCATGCGCGGACGAAGCTCCGCCCCCTCAACTCACAATACTGTAGCGGATGCGTTGAAAAACTGCATACGCTGCCCCCATTGTGATTTTATTTCACAGTATGCATCGGTACATCGGCCCGACGCACTGCGACGGGCCGACGCTAGTGTGAAAGTAGCCTTACTTACATGATCTGCTTTGGTAGTTTTACTCCTTCTTTCTTATCTTGTGCCTTTGTTCTGATCTTCCCTTCTTGGGTCTTTGTGGATTTTCCATATATTATAACTTTTCAGAGATTGCAAGTGTTCTCTTGACAGATATTTACCGTAGCAATGTGAGTTTTGATATTGACCTCATTGGCTTTATATATATTTTTGTTCACTTTATCTAAAACCCTTGGTTTGAGATTATTCACATTATTATGTCATTTTGTACTCTTGAATAATAGATTTTGATGTAAAGGTTGCTACATCCTTTATTATTTTAGGATATATGATATACAGATCCTGTAACATAACCCGGACTTTTTGCATAGAAGTGATATGCTTCAGTTTATTTGTATTTATTTCTTCTCTTTTCTATTGTTAATAGACATCCTTGATAGAGGCCTGAGAGCCGAAACATCGGAAGTCTTGTCCATTTCATATATCGTCTGTAAATAAAGATTCTTTTGTTACACGGAATGTTCCTTAGAAATATCTTTTTTTGAGTGCCGGAGGTGTTTTCTACAACAACTCAGGGTAACCATTTACCAACAGGTATGTTCTTGTCTTGCAGATTACCCATTTGGAAGTACCGTATATACTCGAGTATAAGTCGACCCGAGTATAAGCCGAGGCATGTAATTTTACCACGAAAAACTGGGAAAACGTATTGACTCGAGTATAAGTTGGGTATAAATTGTCCCCTCATCCCTATCCTGGTATGCATGGCTCCCCGTCCCTGTCCTTGTATGGATTGTCCCCTCATCCCTATCCTAGTATGCATGGTTCCCCATCCCTGTCCTTGTATGCATGGCTCCCCATCCCTGTCCTTGTATGCATGGCTCCCCCATCCATGTCCTTGTATGCATGGTTCCCCCATCCATGTCCTTGTATGCATGGCTCCCCCATCCCTGTCCTTGTATGCATGGCTCCCCCATCCATGTCCTTGTATGCATGGCTCCCCCATCCCTGTCCTTGTATGCATGGCTCCCCCATCCCTGTCCTTTTATGCATGGTTTCCCCCGTCCCTGTGCTTGTATGAATGGCTCGCCCATTCCTCTCCTTGTATGCATGGCTCCCCCATCCCTGTCCTTGTATGCATGGTTCCCCCGTCCCTGTCCTTGTATGAATGGCTCGCCCATTCCTCTCCTTGTATGCATGGCTCCTTATCTCCTATCATTGTATGCATGAGTCCTATAAAAAGGCACATCCTACTTACCTTACCTGCGCGCCCTCACTGCATCTCGTTGGACACTAGCAGCTCTTCCGGCCGAGCGATCACGTGTCCCCGCTTATTAAGGTAATGAATATTCACTCCACCTTAATGACAGGGGCCACGTGATCGCTCGGCCGGAAGAGCTTCTGGTGCCGACCGGAATGAGATGCAGGGAGGGTGCGCAGGGAAGGTATGTAGGATGTGTGCCGCAAGCCAGCGACTGCGGCTATAACTGTGCACGCTTTAAGAGAAATTAATATTCACTGCCATGAAAAGCAAAAAAAGACTGAATCAGAGAAGAGATCACCTATAAGGTACCTGGATGTAAATGTTTATTTGTTGATACTGACTACATCTTATCAGTACTGTGGCTCCTGTATGGTCCACAGTCTGATAAAGACTGATAACAACTCCCAGCATCTCCTTACCGTTGGACATAATGGGAGTTTAGGTTCATGAGATACAAATATATATGGGCCTGACTTAGAAGAATTCTGCTCATCAATCATGTGATGTCATAGACCTAATAGAAAAGGAAAGAATTATCTGGGTAAAAAGGCAAAATGAGCAATTGTAAGTACACGGTGCTATATAATACAATGGCTGCAATATATTTAGAGAATAACATTTTTGATGGGAGAAGGAGGAGCGCTTCTTTAAAAACAATCATACGTATCCTTGGCACTCTAAAAATTAGAATGCAGATTGGCACCGCCAATCTGTGGTTCTCTCCATTACACCCTAGTACAGGTGAATCTACACCCATGATAAACAGGTTTAATGACTAAGCAGGCACACCCTATGTATGGAAATTAATATAATACCAACCAACACATATGTAAAGATGCTTAACTATTAAACATATATCTTTATTAAAATATAGAAAGAGATAGATGATGTATACTCTTTCTAAAAAGAAGAAAATAATTAAACATGTCCATGATCCAAAGTCATCCACATATCGAACTAAAGAGTAATTCCTTTCCTTAAAAATTGATATTTCAACAATAACAAACGTGTCATAATATTATTATTACTTATGTATTTACTGGTATGTTTAATTTGATAGGAGAATCAATTCAACTATTTTCCTGAAAAAGCTGCCAAAACTCATTCATAAACATGGTGAATTGTTTCACAAATGGATCCCAACAAGCAACAGATCAGTGAAACGGAAATCAGGCAAAATATTTCCTTTCAACCCCATGAGAAAGACTTTTTCTTATTAATGGCAACGTTATATATCAGAGATGTAATAAGATGTCCC
Source organism: Ranitomeya imitator (assembly GCF_032444005.1). NCBI lineage: Eukaryota > Metazoa > Chordata > Amphibia > Anura > Dendrobatidae > Ranitomeya > Ranitomeya imitator. The sequence continues at coordinate 109,375,174 of NC_091291.1, read as the reverse complement.
TGTGTATTTGCCAACCAGCTAGATTAACCCCTTTACCCCCAAGGGTGATTTGCATGTTAATGACCGGGCCAATTTTTACAATTCTGTCCCTTTATGAGGTTATAACTCTGGAACGCTTGCATGGATCCCGGTGATTCTGACATTGTTTTCTCGTGACATATTGTACTTCATGTTAGTGGTAAAATTTCCTTGACATTACTTGAGTTTATTTGTGAAAAAAATCGGAAATTTGGCAAAAATGTTGAAAATTTCGCAATTTTCCAACTTTGAATTTTCATTCCCTTAAATTAAAGAGATATGTCACACAAAATACTTAATAAGTAACATTTCCCACATGTCTACTTTACATCAGCACAATTTTGGAACCAACATTTTTTTGTTAGGGAGTTATAAGGGTTAAAAGTTGACCAGCAATTTCTCATTTTTACCACACCATTTTCTTTTTAGGGTCCACATCACATTTGAAGTCACTTTGAGGGGTCTATATGATAGAAAATGCCCAAGTGTGACACCATTCTAAAAACTGCACCCCTCAAGGTTCTCAAAACCACATTCAAGAAGTTTATTAACCCTTCAGGTGTTTCGCAGGAATTTTTGGAATGTTTTACAAAAAATGAACATTTAACTTTTTTTTCACAAAAAAATTACTTCTGATCCAATTTGTTTTATTTTGCTAAGGGTAATAGGAGAAATTGGACCCCAAACCACTATTTGGGCACATGGCAGAGCTCAGAAGTGAAGAAGCGCCATTTGACTTTTCAATGCAAAATTGGCTGGAATTGAGATAGGACGCCATGTCTCGTTTGGAGAGCCCCTGATGTGCCTAAACATTGAAATCCCCCACAAGTGACACCATTTTGGAAAGTGGACCCCCTAAGGAACTTATCTAGATGTGTGGTGAGCACTTGGAACCCCCAAGTGCTTCACAGAAGTTTATAATGTAGAGCCGTAAAAATAAAAAATGTTATTTTTTTCACAAAAATGATTTCTTGCCCCCAATTTTTTATTTTCGCAAGGGTAACAGGAAAAATTGGACTCCAAACCTTGTTGTGCAATTTTTCCTGTGTACGCTGATACCCCATATGTGGGGGTAAACCACTGTTTGGGCGCATGGAAGAGCTCGGAAGGGAAGAAGTGGCGTTTTGGAATGCAGACTTTGATGGAATGGTTTGTGGGCGTCACATTACGTTTGCAGAGCCCTGATGTACCTAAACAGTAGAAACCCCCCACAAGTGACCCCATTTTGGAAACTAGACCCCCAAAGGAACTTATCTAGATTGTGGTGATCACTTTGAGCCCCCAAGTGTTTCACTAAAGTTTATAACGCAGAGCCGTGAAAATAAAATAAAAAATGTTTCCACAAAAATGATTTTGTAGCCCCCAGTTTTGTATTTTCCCATGGGTAACAGAAGTAATTGGACCCCAAAAGTTGTTGTCCAATTTATCCTGAGTACGCTGATACCCCATATGTGGGGGTAAACCACTGTTTGGGCGCACGGCAGGGCTGAGAAGGGAAGGAGCACCGTTTTACTTTTTCAATGCAGAATTGTATGGATTGAGATCCCCTGGTGTGCCTAAACAGTGGAAACATCCCAATTCTAACTCCAACCCTAACCCCAACACACCCCTAACCCTAATCCCAACCCTAACCACACCCCTAACCCGAACACACCCCTAACCCTAATCCCAACCCCAACACACCCCTAACCCCAACACACCCCTAACCCTAATCCCAACCCTAACCATACCCCTAACACTGACACACCCCTAACCCAACCGTAAACGTAATCCAAACCCTAACCCCAACTCTAGCCCCAACCCTAACTTTAGCCCCAACCCTAACTTTAGCCGCAACCCTAACACTAACTTTAGCCCCAACCCTAATTTTAGCCCCAACCCTAACACTAACTTTAGCCCCAACCCTAATCCTAACTTTAGCCCCAACCCTAACTTTAGCCCCAACCCTAATGGGAAAATGGAAATAAATACATTTTTTTATTTTATTATTTTTCCCTAACTAAGGCGGTGATAATGGGGGGTTTGATTTACTATTTATATCGGGTTTTTATGATTGGCAGCCGTCACACACTAAAAGACGCTTTTTATTGCAACAAATATTTTTTGCGTTACCACATTCTGAGTGCTATAACATTTCCATATTTTGGTCCACAGAGCCATGTGAGGTCTTGTTTTTTGCGGGACGAGTTGATGTTTTTATTACTATCATTTTTGGGCACATGACATTTTTTGATCGCTTTTTATTCCGATTTTTGTTAGGCAGAATGAATAAAAACCAGCAATTCGTAAATTTCTTTAGAGGAGAGGGCGTTTATACCGTTCCGTGTTTGGTAAAATTGATGAAGCAGTTTTATTCTTCGGGTCAGTACGATTACAGCGATACCTCATTTATATCTTTTTTTATGTTTTGGCGCTTTTATACAATAAAAACTATTTTATAGAAAACATAATTATTTTTGCATCGCTTTATTCAGAGGGCTATAACTTTTTTATTTTTTCGCTGATGATGCTGTATGGTGGCTCGTTTTTTGCAGGACAAGATGACATTTTCGGTGGTACAATGTTTATTTATATCCGTCTTTTTGATCACGCGTTATTCCACTTTTTGTTCAGTAGTATGATGATAAAGCATTGTTTTTTGCCTTTCTTTAGTGTTTACTGAAGGGGTTAACTAGTGCGACAGTTTTATAGGTCGGGTCGTTACATATGCGGTGATACTAAATATGTGTACTTTTATTGTTTGTTTTCTTTTTTATTTACATAAAGAAATGTATTTATTGGAACAATATTTTTTTTAATTTATTTATTTAGGATTTTTTTTTTTTTACACATGTAAATATTTTTTTTTTACCTTGTTACTTTGTCCCACTTTGCAATGCACTGTGTCAGATCAGCGATCTGACAGGCACTGCAGGAGGCTTGCTGGCGCATGCTCTGAGCAGGCGCTTGCAAGCCACCTCCATGCAGGACCCGGAAGGAGCCCTGCGGCCATCTTGGATACGGGGCCTGCAGGGAGGAGGACGGAGGAGACGCTCGGAGCAACGCGATCACATCACGTTGCTCAAGGGTCTCAAGGAAGCATGCAGTGAGCCCCCTCCCTGCGCGGTGCTTCCCTATGCTGCCGGAACGCTGCGATCATGTTTGATCGCAGTGTTCCGGGGGTTAATGTGCCAGGAACGGTCCGTGACCGCTTCTGGCACATAGTGCCAGATGTCAGCTGTGATAGTCAGCTGACACCCGGCCGCGCTCCTCCCGTGAGTGCGGCTGATTGCATTAGATGTACTATCCCGTCGGTGGTCATACCACCTCGACGGGATAGTATGTCTAATGTCAGAAAGGGGTTAAGAGGACATAGCTACTTCTAAATGGGTAATCTGCAAGAAGAGAACATAGCTGTTGCCAAATGGTTACCCTGAGTGGTTAAAGGGAACCCGTCAGCAGGATTGTGCATAGTAGCTTACAGGCAGTGTCAGGTCGGCGCCGTTATACTGAATAAAATGATACCTTTGTTGACGAAATCCATCTCGTGCTTCTTTTTTAATCCTTATTTTTAGTTTTTAATTAATGATATGCTCGAGTCCTAAGGCGGGGTTCATGTATGTGATGAAGTGATTTTTTTTTCAAATACACACATTAGTATATTTATTATGCAAACTAGGAGGCAGGCCCGTGAGGGATCAGTGACCTGTCAGCAGGCTGCATTATGAATATATAACCAGAGCACCATACATGAACCCCGCCTTAGGACTCGAGCATATCATTAACTAAAAGCTAAACATAAGGATTTAAAAAAGAAGCACGAGACGGATTTCATCAACAAAGGTATCATTTTATTCAGCATAACGGCGCCGACCTGACACCGTATGTAGGTTACTATGCACAACCCTGTTGACAGGTTCCCTTTAAATACGTCTGCGTGAGCCAGAAGTCTGAAGGAGGAAGGCTCTATAATAATTCAGGTGGATGATGACAATAACCCTGAGGCGGGTGGTGCAATTAATTCTCTACTGAAGAAATCATAGAATTCAGCCAACAGTGTTGTGATGCAGCCAGTTCAACGTGTTCTCCTTTCATATGGGGCAGGTATTCAGGCAGTTGTCCAGTTATGTGCCCTGACTGTAGGTCTACAAAGCTCACATCATGGCGCCCTTTAATAAAGAGATTTATGATAAAGTTAAGAAAGCTTTTGACATTCCATGTTCTCCATTGTTGTCCGATGATGCTGTAATCCGGCAACTACCACAGGCCTACATACTAACATGTGAGTTTGATGTTCTCCGAGATGATGGGATACTCTACAAGAATCGGCTGGAGGACAATGGAGTCAAAGTCACATGGTATCATGTTAAAGATGGCTTCCATGGAATTGTCAGCTTCTTTAATAAACCCGACATGGTGTCTGGAAAGCTGGCTTTGGATAATGTTATTACTTACATTAAAAACCTTTGAAACCTTCTATGGTAAAAAATGTTGAGATTTTCCAGTTTTTGGCTTCATGTTAAGATAAATGGTTTGATCAGTAGAGGATCAAATCTAAGTCGAATTTCCTGAAAATGTTAATGAAAGATGAGAGAGGTGCAGGCAGCTAAGCGTGCTTCCTACACACCAAACAGTATCTGCCGAAATGTGTGTTGGGGTTCGGCACCACTCCAGCAGTAGAACACAGATACTGTTTGATATGTAGTCATACACCTATTATTCCTTGCCGTGTTTACCACTTTGCTAACTTCTAGTTCTCTCTTTAGCCCGGACATAGATTTCTTGTTTCAGCACGGTCATTGAGTGTTTGTTACTAATTCGTATACTATAAATCATTTATAGCCAAGTAACTTCTCAATTTTTATTTTATTATATTATTTTTGGGCTGACGGTTTTAATGACTTGATCTTGGCACTTTTGCAGTAATTTAGTGGTTTAATAGTATACTCAGTTTCTAGATATATGTATTTTGCGCTTACGTTGTACTGTCTTCTACTGCTTTGTCTGGCACACCTTCCAATGTATTTAACATGTTTGTCTAATTGCAAACAGTATATGCCAGTCAATAAATGAATTTACATTTCTTTGACTATCTCATATTTATACAGGATGTACAGTATATGCAAACAAGACTAATCCTCATTGCTCTATTCTGCGGTGGCAGGGGAGCTGGCATTAGGGCTGGCTGGTATAGGTGCGTTCACAGCCCAGGGTCCACCGTGCAGGTGTGGAACCTGCTGCTAGTAAATGGCGGCACTATATGGCGGTACTACGCCTGAATAGACATGGGTTCCGTCACCCGGTCTGTATGGGAGCAAACTCAGTTGCTTCTCAGAGTCGCAGGGATTAAAGGAAACAGTGTGCTCTGTAAACCTCACAGAGGACAGAAGATCACTAATGGAGCAGGTAGCATACAGTGGTCATACAGTCAGCAATAGCACTCAAGCAACTCTTCTCCGGAGGTGCTGGAATTCTAGTTGCTATACGCCTGCCCTAGAATCATACAAACAAACTCCTCTCCGGAGGTGCCGGAATTCTAGTGGCTTACAGCCGACCCTGAGCACATGCTGACACAGACCACAAACTAGCAAAGCTCATACACTCATGAACATAAGTTGATACTAGCTCATGGCCGTGTGGCCATGCAAACCTTTTATAGTGGAGGTGCTCCAGGACCTTCCTAGTGATCCAATAGGAAGTGCTACAGGACCTGAGCATGTGATCCCCGACCTCAAATGAGAGGTTGTCCCTTGGACATGCTCAGTAGAGGAAAAGCAGGACTTAGTCCCAGACGCCGGGACTGATGTCTCCGCTGAGCAGGCTACACTGCGGCTGAAGAAGAATGGGAGACCGCAGTGGAGATGGTTTGAGATTCCCCCTGTACAGCGGCAGGAACTTGAAACCTAACAGCTGGTTTCTTCAATTTGGGACAAATCTCACATGCTTACAGCTCAGGCTGGAGTTTTATAGCTCCTCAGTGTCCCCATCTAAGCCCTGGGGTGGTGTACCTTAGTAGCCAGTGGTTACTAATTCCCACTGCTAGCTAACTATGGTGCAAGCATTCACTTAACACAACCTCATCCTGTACCTGTCTGTGCCATCTGTGAATCTGACTCCGGCTGGCAGAAAAGTCCTTTTCTTTTATGCTCCCTCAGACACTACAGGGGTCATTAGGATGAATGTAATGTTAACCCCATGCTGACCCATGACCAGCCATCTCATTTGCAGCCTAATGTACTGCTAACTAGTATGCAAAATACTCACCCGCTACTGGCAGAACTTCAAACCCTTGACCCACCACCCAGCAATACCCTGCAAAGGAGATTCTTAAGGCGTATTTCACTTGCAAATTCTAGTGATGTCAGCATTCACCCACATAACTCAATGAGGACTAACATCTTTCAGTCTCAAATCTGTTGCATCATAATGATATTAAAGTTTTAATAGAGCATTATAATTTTATTAAAACTTTATTATAGTCACATATCAAGATTGTATTCCAGTAATGTACATACCTACAGGTGGCACGCAGGGTGGTACGGGTGGCACGCAGCACACGATACCCTAGATAACATTACACAACATAACATCATCATAACATAGACACATTAATGATAGAACTTTGGTAAAAGGTGGTATTTAAATTACAACAAAGTCAATTATAACAAGGTTTGACCCTTCCTCGTAAATTACTGGCACAACTGGTATTTCTACTTAATAATTGCAAATGGTGGTATACTTGTATTATAAAATGGTGTGTGGCAGTAAAGGTTCTTTCCATGTGAATTATTATTATTTACAATTATTACAATTTACAATTACGGTAATGTTGTAAAAATGAAAAAAAAAAAGGCAAAATTGTGGGGTGAGTGGGTTTTTACCATTTCACCGCAATTGGAATTTTTCCCAATTTTCCCTTTCACAATAATGGAAAATAATGATGTCTTTCAAAATTACAAAGATAAGCCCTCATATAGCTTTGTCGATGAAAAACATATAAATGTAATGGCTCTTTGAAAAAAGGAAGGAAAAACAACAAGAAGGCAAAAAGGCAAACAAACGAAAAATTGGCTGCATCCATAATGAGAACGCAGCCAATTTTAAATGGTATCACAGTCTGGAGTCTAACAGTGGGGCTCATGTAAGTTTGTGAATTTTTGCATTAAAAGAAAAAAAATTGAACTGTATCACTTAGTTGTCAATTGATTCCTAATGTTCTAAAAGCAACTTTTTGCTAAGGGAAGAGCCAGCAGGCTGGGGCAGGAAATGTCAAAGGAACCATACAGAGAAGGTGTGTTTGCCCTTGAATATTTGGTAACTTCAACTTAAATATTATTATTATCATTCAGTTATAATCTCCTGTAGGCGGCACTTCTCCTATAAGAGGAGGTAAAGCTTCTCTACCCTATAATTACTACATGGCAATTACTATTAAAGGAAACCAGAAAGTGAGAAAGCCAGAAAGAACAGAAGCCGCAAGAATGCTCGGAGTAATCATCATTTTCCTTGTCTTGGGTCTTCTGATATTTTTGGGGATCACCTGGAATGAATCCTCGAAAGCGGAGTACCCACCAGGGATTGCAAATCCTAAATTTCTTCGGATGGCTCATACATTTGTTGTTGGCTCATTCATCTTGGTAAGTTCATAACCTGAATTTGAATATTTTTTCTTTGTTTTCCTACTTGTTCTTACTCCAGTCTCAGAATTCTAGTTATGGGCACTGTTTATTCTTAATTCTCGCATCATTTGTTGTGTGTTGCAAGGATTTATCCTATAAGCTTTGGTAGAGAAAGCCAAATGGAAAATGGAAAAGCCAGTGTATATATATAAACTGTATATACAGTGGGGCAAAAAAGTATTTAGTCAGTCAGCAATAGTGCAAGTTCCACCACTTAAAAAGATGAGAGGCGTCTGTAATTTACATCATAGGTAGACCTCAACTATGGGAGACAAACTGAGAAAAAAAAATCCAGAAAATCACATTGTCTGTTTTTTTAACAATTTATTTGCATATTATGGTGGAAAATAAGTATTTGGTCAGAAACAAAATTTCATCTCAATACTTTGTAATATATCCTTTGTTGGCAATGACAGAGGTCAAACGTTTTCTGTAAGTCTTCACAAGGTTGCCACACACTGTTGTTGGTATGTTGGCCCATTCCTCCATGAAGATCTCCTCTAGAGCAGTGATGTTTTAGGCTTTTCGCTTGGCAACACGGACTTTCAACTCCCTCCAAAGGTTTTCTATAGGGTTGAGATCTGGAGACTGGCTAGGCCACTCCAGGACCTTGAAATGCTTCTTACGAAGCCACTCCTTCGTTGCCCTGGCGGTGTGCTTTGGATCATTGTCATGTTGAAAGACCCAGCCACGTTTCATCTTCAATGCCCTTGCTGATGGAAGGAGGTTTGCACTCAAAATCTCACGATACATGGCCCCATTCATTCTTTCATGTACCCGGATCAGTCGTCCTGGCCCCTTTGCAGAGAAACAGCGCCAAAGCATGATGTTTCCACCACCATGCTTTACAGTAGGTATGGTGTTTGATGGATGCAACTCAGTATTCTTTTTCCTCCAAACACGACAAGTTGTGTTTCTACCAAACAGTTCCAGTTTGATTTCATCAGACCATAGGACATTCTCCCAAAACTCCTCTGGATCATCCAAATGCTCTCTAGCAAACTTCAGACGGGCCCGGACATGTACTGGCTTAAGCAGTGGGACACGTCTGGCACTGCAGGATCTGAGTCCATGGTGGCGTAGTGTGTTACTTATGGTAGGCCTTGTTACATTGGTCCCAGCTCTCTGCAGTTCATTCACTAGGTCCCCCCGCGTGGTTCTGGGATTTTTGCTCACCGTTCTTGTGATCATTCTGACCCCACGGGGTGGGATTTTGCGTGGAGCCCCAGATCGAGGGAGATTATCAGTGGTCTTGTATGTCTTCCATTTTCTAATTATTGCTCCCACTGTTGATTTCTTCACTCCAAGCTGGTTGGCTATTGCAGATTCAGTCTTCCCAGCCTGGTGCAGGGCTACAATTTTGTTTCTGGTGTCCTTTGGCAGCTCTTTGGTCTTCACCATAGTGGAGTTTGGAGTCAGACTGTTTGAGGGTGTGCACAGGGGTCTTTTTATACTGATAACAAGTTTAAACAGGTGCCATTACTACAGGTAATGAGTGGAGGAAAGAGGAGACTCTTAAAGAAGAAGTTACAGGTCTGTGAGAGCCAGAAATCTTGATTGTTTGTTTCTGACCAAATACTTATTTTCCACCATAATATGCAAATAAATTGTTAAAAAAACAGACAATGTGATTTTCTGTATTTTTTTTTCTCAGTTTGTCTCCCATAGTTGAGGTCTACCTATGATGTAAATTACAGACGCCTCTCATCTTTTTAAGTGGTGGAACTTGCACTATTGCTGACTGACTAAATACTTTTTTGCCCCACTGTACATGTATATACAGTTGACTATTCTGTCATTAAATAGAACCTTTAACCACATGTTAAACTGGCCACATCATGGACTAATGGCTGCAGATTTATACTTTTAAAATGATTTGAGAACTGTGTATCATTTCCTTTACACTTCACAAATACTTGCTAGTTGCTACTTATTGGTTTATCACATACAATCGAAATAAAAAAAAACACTTACGTACTTCACAGGGTATGAATAATTTTTTAATGCTCTGTATATTTTAATTTCTCTTCAATATTAAGGAGATATTAGCTTGTAAAATTTAGGATATAATTTATCTTAAGTCCAAGGGGCATTACCATAGATTTAGCTCTGGGGTTGAGTACTTTTTCCTCTCTATGAGGTTGACCAATCATATGCAAGCAGCAACATGCAAGGGAAAAAGAACATCCCCCCAAAATAGCTTAAAACGGGCATTCTTTGGTATGAGACATGTAATGACAGACAGTCTGATCTCCTCACTGATCACACTGCAGAACGATTATAAGCGCTGGGACAGAGATGAGCGTGATTCAAAGCACCGTTTATCATTCATCTCAGGGGAGTCAGTTTGGAGGATGAATACCTCAGAGCTGACAGTGCTGTGAAAGAAGAGCTGCTGATGCACAGGTGACTGTAATGGGACAAAACTCTGCTGTAATATTCCCATACTGACTGCCATGAGATGAAAGATGAAAGTTGTATGTAATCACAGTCATCTCTGCTCTATTCCCCACATTTTGTAATCAAACACAGCTCTGCAGGGACGTCAGTGGGAAGAGCAGACTGTCGTCATTACATGTTTCACACAGTTAAAGTAATTTCTAAACTATTGTGGGGGGTGTTGTTATTTTCCCTCTATGCTGCTGCCTGCCTATAATAGGTCAACCTTTTACAGAGTAAGAAGTACATGCTTTTGATGGCTAGCACTCCTACTTATTATAGTGTGAAGCTGTCCACATGTAAGTGTTTTTTTGCAGACTGATTGGTCCATATAAAATTAAGTAGACATGTCTGATTTTAATCTAAGTCTCAGATAAAACTGCCAAGTGCAAGTCTATGCGTCAGGCCACATTCACATGTTCAGTATTTGGTCAGTATTTTACATCAGTATTTGTAAGCCAAAACCAGGAGTGGGTGATAAATAAAATGCAGAAGTGGTGACGTGTTTCTATTATACTTTTCCTCTGACTGTTCCACTCCTGGTTTTAGCTTACAAATGCTGAACGTGTGAACGTGGCCTTTGTGTGGCCTAAAAACTGACCACGTTTCATCAGAGTTTCAACAGCATGTCATCCATGTTTTTCTCGTATGTGTAAAAAAATGTTTCTCCTTCTTCTCTTAGTAAAAGTTTATGAAAATCGGACCACACTGGGATGACATTTGAATATTGTCCAATTTTTCAACAGACCCATAGACTTGCATTGTCTATTTTAATCCAACACTTGGATCAACATCAGACATGTCTTTGTGATTTTTCACTTTTTCTTTTCTTTACAGGGGAAGTTTCTTGATAAACTTGGAATATGGAACGTTGCAGGACCTATTAATTTTCTACAAAAAAAATTAACGCCAAAGCTGAAGGAGGATCCAGAGATCTTCACAAAAGACCTACAATTTGGAGGAGTGCCGGTGAGAGTCTACCAGCCCCGATCTCCTTCAGCTGGTGGCAGAAAAGGAGTCATGTTCTTTCATGGAGGAGGATTCGTGTTTGGGAGTATCGGTAAGCAAATAAAACTCTGTGGTTTATTGATCTTCTGTATGAAGGGATGTACTTACTTATTCATTTGTCTGATGGTTCTTCCCATCTGTTCTGAAACCTGCCTAAATAAAATCACCCAGAAACACAAAAAAGAATTAACATACTGTTAGGACTGGCGGAACGCACCAAGTACAAGATGGAATAGAACAAGGTGCGTTCGCAGTCCGAGGTCCACCGTGCAGGAGAAACCCTGCTGCTAGTAAATAGCAGACTATATGGCGGTACACTAAAGTATAAACACGTGGGTTCAACCTCACCCAGCGTGAAGGGAGCAATCCTGTTGAGTCACAGGACTGCGGTACCGCACCTAAAGCGCGAGCAAGTAGTCAGCGTACTTAACCCCGACTGGGATTGAAGTCCGATTAGACCCTTGCTGGCACTACACCGCAACTGGGTGTGTAAGGAAACTAAAAGGAAATATATAATGCACAGGAGTGCGAGCAATGTCGCACTGACGGACGCCACCAACCACTGAGGCTTGGGTATGGAAAGCGCAAGGCAAGCGCACGGCGCCGTACAGGCGGACACAGCAAGAGGACGCTGTAATGTGTATATCGTGCAGATGATAAGTCGGGCGCTAGATAGCTACCAACATCCGCGAGCAGACAACAACTCTAGGGAGGGATATTTAGGAGCTTTCATCCATCGACATACATCCATCTACACACACACATATATCATAATAGAACAATACTAGCGCATGGCCGTGCGGTCATGCGCAGTTTATATAGTTGCAGCACAGGAAGTGGCCACAGAACTTTTGCCCTTCCAAGACCTGTCAGGAGGGCCAATGAGATGTGCTGCAGCACCTGAGCATGTGACCCTCGATCTCCAACGGGAGACCTTGCCCTGGGCATGCTCAGTGTGTGAAAATAAGGACTTAGTCCCAGAGAAGCCAGCTCGCCGCAAATCAGTGCAGGGTACAACAGGAGAGCCAGAAAAGGCAGCAGTAACCCTCTGCACAGAATCAGTCCCAGCGAGACGCTGGGAGCGACGCCTCCGCTGAGCAGAACCCACTGCGGCCGAAGCAGAATGGGAGACCGCAGCAGACACGGATTGAGATTCCCCCTGTGCAGCAGAGGAAACTCGACTCCTAACACATACAGTATGTATATCGATATAAAAATGACTTTCTGTTCATATGTTGAAGCCTTTGAGTGTCTTTTAACCAATTGACAAAAAAAGGTTGCACTCTATCGTGCTAAAGCATGTCAATGTGAAATATATGAAATATGAATAGCACTGCGGCTTTTGAATATTAGGAAAACAATGAGACACTTTGCACACAATTTGGCCAAATTATGTCTGCCCAGCAACCAATGTCAAGGTGGTCTCAAAAACTGATGGGTCCCTGACCAATGTCAATACCTCTCTTAGCCTGATGTCTAATTCCTGGGTGAATGTGGACACCTCCCTCAGTAATTCCTGCTTTTATGGGTGGGTAGGAACCTGCTGTAATTAAAATCACCATATGTTTAAGGGCGGAGTGCTTGGTCAGTAAGCTAATATACAAATAACAAAAAACTGACTGGCACATCCAAGCTAGTCTGAATAGGTGCATACCAGGAGAAGCTACCTCCATATACAATATACAAAAATAGGTTGCACTCTATCGTGCTAATGCATGTCAATGTGAAATATATGAAATATGAATCGCAATACGGCTTTTGAATATTAGGAAAACAAATTAGATGCTTTGCACGCAATTTGAGTTCACCCCTAAGTGAAAATGGCCAAATTTTGCCAAATTTGTCATTTTCCCTCCCCGGTGTCATGTGACTCATTGGTATCACAAGGTCTCAGGAGTGAATAGGGAGCAGGTGTGGTAAATTTGGTGTTATCGCTCTCACACTCGCTCATACTGGTCACTGGACGTTCAACATGACACCTCATGGCAAAGAACTCTCTGAGGGTCTGAAAAAAAGAATTGTTGCTGTACATAAAGATGGCCGAGGCTATAAGAAGATTGCCAACACTGAGCTGTAGCACGGTGGCCAAGACCATACAGAGGTGTAACACGACAGGTTCCACACAGAATCAGCCTCGCCATGGTCGACCACAGAAGTTGAGTGCACGTGCTCAGCGTCATACCCAGAGGGTGTCTTGTTAGGGTAGACGTATGAGCGCTGCCAGCCTTACTGCAGAGGTTACAGGGGTGGGAGGTCAGACTGTCCATGCTCAAACTATATGCCCCAAAGATGATGCACAAAAAAGTCCACAGGTTGCTGAAGACAAGCAGAATAAGGACATGGATGGCTTACTGCTTGTTCATCTGCCTTTCACCATCACCTGATTTCCATGTCCTCACTATTTCACGTACCATCTAGCCAGCTGTGTAAATGCCCTGGGTGTGTGACTACACCTGTGCTAGTTGCTTCATGAATCCAGGTGAGCCTAAAATTTAACTTTTTTTATCCATTTACCTATCTCCATCCATAAAAATGTTATGCGTATGTTATTGTAATTTTTTATGACAGCATTTTGGACTGAGACCGTCACCTCATCCCCTTACCATGCATTTTGGACCTGGTCCTCTTTCATCCAGGAGACACTCATACTGATCACCAAACATCCACTGGCCCTCATACATTTCATCATACGTATGCACAAAACAGCATGAGTACAGCATGTAATATAAATAATGTAAAAAGTGCTTAACCGGAATGGGGCAACACCCAACACAGAAGTGGGGAACCAAGCCTATCCCAAAAAGAAACTACTCAACAACAGCTTCAGTGAGGGTCTGTCATGGTAGCAGTCAACTTATTTGTAAATGCATTTTGGGACACTTTTCAAACTCTTTACAACCTTTCAAAGGAAAGGAGGTTTTGTGACCCACATTGTTCAGTATAAGATAGGCAGCAACATTGCAAAGGAAATTAGAAACAGAAGCCCCCCATTTGTATTTTTACATACCCGACTTTCTTTTGTAGCTAGCAACATCCAGTATAATCTAGTTATGGTGGTCTTTTAGTCTAGCGGATCAGAAAAATCTATTCATTTTTTTGTTGTATTTTTCATGTATTTAGTGTGAAGGATAGATCTGCCAAATAATTTATCTCGATTCACAATATTAAAAAAGTTATAGCACCTTATAGGGAGCAATTCTCCGGCGCAGGCTCGGTGCTCGGAACATGCAGCGCACAATGGAGCATTACGTCAGTCTTGTGTTCTTGTGTGCATGTGTACTTTCTTAGCTTTTGGATTAACTTGCCCATTAGATGGTCAATTTTTGGGCAGCATTTTAAAAAAACAGTCCTTCAGTTTCAGATAAGTACAACAGCTGGGATCATGGCCACTGTTGACCACCGTTTTGTTTTCCTTTTCCACTTCACTGCATTTTTTTCACAGTACTTATTTAAACTCTGTTCATGATATAAACATTTGTTAGCATTCGGCAAACATGTACTGTAAAAAACACTATCCCAAAAATCCTTATACTTCTTCCGCACAAAAAAATAGCATAAAAATCGGGCGAATATACTAGAAGACCCCCCTTAAGTAAATGTAATCGATTTATTATGGCCACTTTTTAATGGGTCCTGATAGAACGGACAAATCCCAGCACAAAACCAAAAAGACAAAAACAAAATGAGCAAATTTGCGGGAGCAAATAAATAAATAGCAATAATGCATGAAAATAATAATAATAATAATAATAATAATTTTATTTATATAGCGCCAACATATTCCGCAGCGCTTTACAAATTATAGAGGGGACTTGTACAGACAATAGACATTACAGCATAACAGAAATACAGTTCAAAACAGATACCAGGAGGAGTGAGGGCCCTGCTCGCAAGCTTACAAACTATGAGGAAAAGGGGAGACACGAGAGGTGGATGGTAACAATTGCTTTAGTTATTCGGACCAGCTATAGTGTAGGGCTCAGGTGTTCATGTAAAGCTGCATGAACCAGTTAATTGCCTAAGTATGTAGCAGTACAGACACAGAGGGCTAATACTGCATAAAGTGTATGAGAACATGATGCGAGGAACCTTTTTTTTTTTTTTTTTTTATTATAAATAGGCCACACAGGGATCGTTAGGTTAATGCATTGAGGCGGTAGGCCAGTCTGAACAAATGAGTTTTTAGGGCACGCTTAAAACTGTGGGGATTGGGGATTAATCGTATTAACCTAGGTAGTGCATTCCAAAGAATCGGCGCAGCACGTGTAAAGTCTTGGAGACGGGAGTGGGAGGTTCTGATTATTGAGGATGCTAACCTGAGGTCATTAGCGGAGCGGAGGGCACGGGTAGGGTGGTAGACTGATACCAGGGAGGAGATGTAGGGTGGTGCTGAGCCATGGAGTGCTTTGTGGATGAGGGTAGTAGTTTTGTACTGGATTCTGGAGTGGATGGGTAGCCAGTGTAATGA
The DNA here is from genome assembly GCF_032444005.1 of Ranitomeya imitator. Classification (NCBI taxonomy): domain Eukaryota; kingdom Metazoa; phylum Chordata; class Amphibia; order Anura; family Dendrobatidae; genus Ranitomeya; species Ranitomeya imitator. The sequence goes on along the minus strand of NC_091291.1, from coordinate 109,359,583 downwards.
CTGGCACAGGGTAGAGGCATCGGTGTAACGGTTGGTGAGGAATATGATCCTGGCTGCAGCATTCAGGACAGATTGGAGCGGGGAGAGTTTTGCAAGAGGGAGACCGATTAGTAGAGAGTTACAATAGTCCAGACGAGAATGAATAAGTGAAACAGTCAGAGTTTTTGCAGAGTCGAAATTAAGAAAAGGGCGAATTCTAGAAATGTTTTTGAGATGCAGGTAAGAAGAGCGAGCCAGTGATCGGATGTAGGGGGTGAATGAAAGGTCAGAATCAAGGATGACCCCAAGGCAGCGGGCATGTTGCTTTGGAGTAATGGTGGAACCGCACACGGAGATGGCAATGTCAGGCAAAGGTAGGTTAGTAGAGGGAGAGAACACGAGGAGTTCAGTTTTTGACAGGTTTAGTTTCAGATAGAGGGAGGACATGATGTTAGAGACAGCGGTAAGACAATCACTGGTGTTTTCTAAAAAGGTCGGTGTGATATCGGGAGCAGAAGTGTATAATTGGGTGTCGTCAGCATAGAGATGGTACTGGAAACCAAATCTACTGATTGTTTGTCCAATAGGGGCAGTATACAACGAGAAGAGTAGGGGGCCTAGGACTGATCCTTGAGGAACCCCAACAGTAAGGGGAAGGTGAGAGGAGGAGGAACCAGCAAAACATACAGTGAAGGATCGGTCAGAGAAATAGGAGGAGAACCAGGAGAGAACGGTGTCCTTGAGGCCGATGGAGCGGAGCATAGTGAGGAGGAGCTGATGATCCACAGTGTCGAATGCTGCAGAGAGATCCAAGAGAATTAGCATGGAGTAGTGACCATTAGATTTAGCTGTTAGTAGGTCATTAGAGACTTTAATGAGGGCAGTTTCAGTAGAGTGTAAAGAGCGGAAGCCAGATTGAAGAGGGTCGAGAAGAGAGTTATCTGAGAGATAGCGGGTAAGACGGGAGTGGACCAGGCGTTCGAGGAGTTTAGAGATGAAGGGAAGATTAGAGACAGGTCTATAATTAGCGGCACAGTTTTGATCGAGGGATGGTTTTTTAAGTAATGGATGTATGATGGCATGCTTAAATGAGGAGGGAAAAATACCGGAAGTGAGGGAAAGGTTGAATATTTTTGTTAGGTGAGAGGTGATAGCCGGGGAAAGGGACTGGAGGAGATGTGACGGAATGGGGTCACTGGTGCAAGTGGTCGGGCGAGAAGATGCAAGGAGCCTGCTTACTTCTTCTTCTGTAACTGCTTCAAAGTCAGAGAGTGAACTAGATGCAGTGGGGGAGGGAGGACAGTGCATGGTATGAAGAGATTGGGAGATGATTTCCTGTCGAATGTGGTCAATTTTTTCTTTGAAGTAATTGGCCAGATCGTCAGCACGGAGATCCGTGGTTGGGGCCTGCTCTCTTGGGTTGAGTAGGGACTGGAACGTGTCAAAGAGACGTTTAGGGTTATTGGACAGGGAGGTGATGAGGGTGTTGAAGTAGGTTTGTTTGGAGAGGTGAAGGGCAGAATTGTATGTCTTTAGCATGAACTTATAATGGATGAAATCTTCGGGTAGATTAGATTTTCTCCACAGACGTTCTGCGCACCTGGAGCACCGCTGCAGGAAACGTGTTTGCAGCGTGTGCCACGGTTGTTGCCATCTGTGCCGAGTTGTTTTATGTATAGGAGGAGCAGCTTCATCCAGAGCACTTTGCAGGGTTTCATTGTAATGCTTCAATGCAGAATCAGGACATGAGATGGAGGAAATAGGGGCCAATGAGGACTGCAAGTTCATCATAAGTTTCTGGGTGTTAATGGCCTGTATGTTTCTATAGGTGTGGAAAGTGGGGGTGACCTGAGCGGGATGGCAGTTCTTGATAGAGAATGAAAGAAGGTTGTGGTCAGAGAGCGGGAGAGGGGAGTTTGTGAAGTCATCCACTGAGCAAAGTCGGGAGAAGACCAAGTCAAGGGAGTTTCCATCTTCATGTGTTGGAGAGTTAGTATGCTGCGAAAGGCCAAAAGAGGAGGATAGAGATAAAAGGTGAGAAGCAGATGGGGAGAGGGGAGAGGCAATGGGGATGTTGAAATCACCCATGATAAGGGTGGGGGTGTCACAGGAGAGAAAGTGTGGAAGCCAGGTGGCAAAGTGATCCAGGAACTGATGAGAGGGGCCGGGAGGACGATACACCACCGCCACTCGCATGGAGAAGGGGACGTAGAGTCTGACCACATGGACCTCAAAGGAAAGGAAGACAAGTGAGGGTACTTGGGGGATAACTTGGAAAGTACATTTGGGTGAAAGGAGCAGACCAACGCCTCCACCTGCTCTGTTGTCTGATCTTGGGGTATGAGAAAAGTGTAGTCCACCATATGAAAGAGCAGCAGCAGCGGTGGTGTCTGACTGCTGGATCCAGGTTTCAGTAAGAGCCAGGAGATTAAGAGAATTAAGAGAAAATAATGTAGGGTACTTGATAAACATAATTTTGACCAAAAAAACTTAAACCCACTCCACCACGTCAAGGTGACCCTATTAAGGACAATGCTAATCTCTAGTATTAAAACCTTACCATGTGTCTATTGACATACATGAGAATAAGGGCTGAGAAGGATCGAGGCCCCGACTAATGGACACCCAGCAGTGGGGAGCTTTTTAAATGTAATGTCCAACTCAACCCTCCCCAAGGCTGGGTATCCATTAGCTTGGGCCTTGGTCTGTCTCAGCCCTTATTCACACATACGTCAGTAGACACATGGTAAGGTTTAAAAAATTAGAGGTTACTACCATCCCGAATAGGGTCACTGTGACATGGTGGGATGGCTTTTACTTTTTTAATCAAATTTATGTTAACCAAGTACTCAATATTAATTACTTTTATGCACTATTGCTATTCATTTATTTACTGTAGGGAATTTGTTCTTTTCTTTTTGTCTTGCGTTTTCTCTGTTTAGTTGCCAGTGTGAACATGTGCCTACACACTACATGCACATCAACTTATATTCCAGTACATTGATTTTGGTTCCTGATAGAATGGCTCCGGAGAATTTCTATGACACTGATAGTAGAATGGATCCTAATAACTAATATCTTGCTTATTTGGTTTAGACACCTATGAAACTTTATGCCGATACCTAGCCAAGAATTCCGGAGCGGTGGTTGTCTCAGTTGGGTAAGGTGACAACATTCCTCTAACATTTCCTGATGCTTTAATTAATGTAATGAAGTGGTAATGATGATGATATGGGATTTTTATCAATTCAATTTGCAGGTATGGTGATAATTAGTGTGGATAAGAGTGAGTTGTCTAAAGCAACAAATCCGATTACATTTGATCATAGTTGAAATCTAATTTCTCCATCTGAGGGACTTAGCTTGATCATGGCTCGTTTTCATTGCGTCATACTTCAGGAGTAATTAATAATACCTTATGCAAGATGACTACAAGCTATATGAAATGGGTAGAGGTGGTAAACAATGCATATGGTGGTCTTTATTAACCAGATATTGACCCTTGTTAGCTAAACAACAAAATACCAATATAAAATGTTTTTTTGTTTTGTAATATTTTAGGTACCGCCTGGCACCAGAACACAGATGCCCGGCTGCATTTGATGACTGTGTCTTGGCTACAGTTCACTTTCTGAAGACGGCACAAGAACATGGAGTCGATCCTTCTTCTGTTATAATATGTGGAGACAGTGCCGGGGGCAACCTTACAGCTGGGGTTTGTCAAGCTCTCGTGGGCAGGACAGATATTCCAAAGCCTCTTGCCCAAGTGCTGATATACCCAGTGCTCCAGATGGCGGACCTGAATTTATCCTCGTACCAACAAAATAAGATGGTTCCATTGTTACTCCAAGAAGATGTTCTATACTACTTAATTACCTATATAGGTGGCGATCCTTCTTTATCGAAAGAAATAATAAAGGGCAGCCATGTTCCTCCAGAAATAAGACAAAAATTAAGTAAGTGGTTGAGTTCTGAGGAATTTAAGGTCCAAGGCTACAAACCTCAAGTCATGGCGCCCTTCAATAAAGACATTTATGAGAAAGTTAAGATAACTCTTGACCTTCCATGTTCCCCATTGTTGTCCGATGATGCTGTGATCCGGCAACTACCACAGGCCTACATACTAACATGTGAGTTTGATGTTCTTCGTGATGATGGGATTCTCTACAAAAAACGTCTGGAGGACAATGGAGTCCCTGTCACATGGTATCCTGTTAAAGATGGCTTCCATGGAATTGTCACCTCTTTTAACCAACCTGACATGGTGTCTGGAAAGCTGGCTTTGGATAATGTTATTACTTACATTAAAAACCTTTGAAACCTTGAATGGTAAAAGTTTTTGAAATCATCCGTTTTGTGGCTTCTTGTTAAGATTATTGGCTTGATCCGTGGAGGATTGAGTTTCAGCCTAATTTCCTGAAATTTGCCATTTCATGCGATTTCGAACATTTTGAGATACGATTTGCAATTCACAAAATACATTTTAAAAAACTTAACGGGTGCCATTTATCACACTACTGAAACATCAGAGAACAAGCTAATGTGATTTTGCATTGCTGAACGGACCTCCCCATAATGACCTGCAGCTATAACATCTAGCTGATGATCTTACCTTGTACAGTGGTCGTCAGGGGAGATGAGAGAGGTGCAAGCAGCTAAGCGTGCTTCCTACACACCAAATAGTATCTGCCGAAATGTGTGTTGGGGTTCGGAAGCCCTCCAGCAGTAGTACACAGATACTAATATGTAGTCATGCACCTATTATTCCTTGCCGTGTTTGCCACTTTGCTAACATCTAGTTCTCTCTTTAGCCCGGACATAGATTTCTTGTTTCAGCACGGTCATTGAGTGTTTGTTACTAATTCGTATACTGTAAATCACTTATAGCCAAGTAACTTCTCAATTTCTATTTCATTATACTCTTATACACTGTAAGTTTTTTTTCGGGTATGCGCAGTTTGCGCTGCCCTTTGACTCCCATCACATGATGGGAACTTACAGCGCAGGCGCCACGGACATTAATGACTTCAGAGGAGGCGGCGCCCGCCACACGGAGGAGCTGAGGGATGGCTGGGAGGCGTTTGTGTCCGGGGGGAAAAGAAATGCCCCCCGGACAGACTACAGGTGTGGCGGGCAAATTATAAAAACTAATATTTCAGCGTTGGAAGGGACCCCAAATAAAAGAGTAACCTTGACAGAATGCAGCATTAGTGCTACACAAGGTGGCTCTTTTCGTTAAAACCGCTTGGGGGGCGACAGGTTCCCTTTAAAGTTTTAATAGAACATTATAATTTTATTAAAACTTTATTATACTGTAGTCACACATCAACATTTTTTTCCTGTAATGTACATACCTACAGGAGGCACGCAGGGTGGTACGGGTGCACGCAGCACGCAATACCTTAGATAACATTACACAACATAACATCATCATAACATAGACACATTAATGATAGAACAAGGTGGTATTTAAATCACAACAAGGTCAATTATAACAAGGTTCGCCCCCTCCTAGTAAATTACTGGCACAACTGGTATTTCTACTTGGAGACTTGGAAATGAATTGCAAAGAATGGCATATTTGTATTATAAAATGGTGTGTGGCAGTAAAGGCTCTTTCCATGTGAATTATTACTATTTACAATTATTACAATTTACAATTAATGCTGTAAAAATGAAAAAAAAGGCAAAATTGTGGGAGGTGGGGTTTCACCATTTCACCGCAATTGGATTTTTTTCCCAATTTTCCCATTCACAATAATGGAAAATGAATGATGTCTTTGAAAATTACAACCTGTCCCACAAAAAGACAAGCCCTCATATAGCTATGTCGATGAAATACATATAAATGTAATGGCTCTTTGAAAAAAGGGAGGAAAAACAACAAGAGGGCAAAATACGGTAACCAAAAATTGGCTGCATCCATAATGAGAACGCAGACGATCTTAAATGATATCACAGTCTGGAGTCTAACAGTGGGGCTCATGTAAGTTTGTGAATTTTTGCATTAAAAGAAAAAAAATTTTACTCTATCACTTAGTTGTCAATTTATTCCTAATGTTCTAAATGAAACTTTTTGCTAAGGGAAGAGCCAGCAGGCTGGGGCAGGAATTCTCAGAAGAAGATCTGTACAGATAAGATGTGTTTGCACTTGAATATTTGGCAACTTCAGCTTAAATATTATTATATTCACTTCTCCTATTAGAGGAGGTAAAGCTCCGCTACCCTGTAATTACTACATGGAAATGACTATTAAAGGAAACCAGAAACTGATAGAAAGCCAGAAAGGACAAAAGCCGCAAGAATGCTCGGAGTAATCATCATTTTCCTTGTCTTGGGTATTCTGTTATTTTTGGGGGTCACCTGGTATGAATCCTCGAAAGCGGAGTACCCACCAGGGATTGCAAATCCTAAATTTCTTCGGACAGCTCATACGTTTGTTGTTGGCTCATTCATCTTGGTAAGTCCACAGCCAGAATTTGAAGATGTTTCCTTTGTTTTCCTACTTGTTCTCAGGCCCGGATTTAGGGGTGGGCCCAAGGGGCCCGGGCCCTGGGCCACCCACCAAGCAGGGCCTCCCACCAATATAGGGATAAATATTTCAAAACATGTAAAATACACGTCTCTTCGCTGTGAACCGTTTCTAATGATAAGGAACATTTAACGAAAGAGAAACTATTGAAAGTGTAGGGACCTGGCTATGGTCCTACATCTCAGTGGCTGGCGCAGAGCGGCAGAGTCATGGCACCTGACCTGCGTCAGCATCCACTGACCTGGCTAGCCTAGCCAGACTTTCTTAGTACCCTCCCTGTACCCAATGCTTAGCTTATGGCATGCGACAGCCTTCTGCGATCCCAACAGAAGCTTCTAGGCGCTACCTATTCACCAAGATCAGATGAGAGTTTGTTCAGCTACCTTCGAGAATGTTGGCGCGAGAAGAGGATTCTCCACCGCGGAGCGCGGCAGGACTTCACTCTGGAATGGGTTTTCAGTCACTGAAGATCCAGAGGTGAAGAGGTTCAGTTTTCACAGTGTCGCGGTGGGTGAGTATGATCTCTGCCTATCTGTGTGTCTGACTGTCTGTCTATCTTTCTTGCAGCTCCTGTCCTACACAGTACCATACTGTATATACAGGTCCACACTATATCCTGCAGTACAGTGTGTCTGTGTATACTGTATGTATGTATGTATATAGTGTGGTCCTGTTTACAGTATAGTGCTGTGTATACACTTTATACAGCTCCTCAGCCTCTATTCTATATACAGCCAGCACAGCAACAGCCTCTGATATATACAGCCCTCCTGAAAAAAACAGAACCGAAACTTTCTTGCCTATCATTGATCAGTTTATCGCTTCTCTTGACCAACGCCTTCAAGCATATAAAGGTATATCAAGCAAATTTTGCTTTTTTAGCCATCTGAAAGAACTGTCTTCAGACGAGCTTAAGGCCGCAGAAGAGCAACTCGTCAGGTCTTATTCCGATGACTTGGACATTACATTTATCGAAGAACTGTGTCAGTTTGTAACATTTTGCCAATTTATTCACAGACGAGGAGCCAAAAGATATCAGCAGTGAACTTTTCATGTACAAGCTTATCATGGAAAAGGGTGTGCAGGACACTTTCCCAAATATTGAGATAGCTCTAAGGATATATCTAATTTTGATGGTAACAAACTGCAGTGGTGAGCGTTCCTTCTCAAAACTCAGATTAGTTGAAAACCGATTAAGGACATCCATGAAGCAGGAACGACTTGTAACTTTGGCTATCATGAGCATCGAGTCAGATATACTGCGTGAATTGGCCTTTAGTGACATCATTAGTGATTTTGCAGCACGAAAATCAAGGAAAGTGCCTGGATTGTAAAAAATGAATGATTTTACCTGAATTACTCTGCGTAAATGATTTATGTAAATAAACTTGCGTTCGCTTCATTTTGTGTTTTTGCATTACATATTGCAACACCTTGGAAAAATGGGATAGAACACATGACTTGAAGCATAAAAATCACAAAAAAGGTACTAAACAAAAATGTATATTTTATTTACCATAGAAAATTACCATAAAGTACAATTAAATGACAATCAAAATTCAAGTATCACGAACAGAGCTATTTGAAAATACGGTACAGGTGCACCCATGAAAAAATGTGTTGCACCACAGTAACAGGGTATGGGCACAGAGGTAATAAAGCAGAGGAAGATTTTTTTCAATATTACCAGAAATATTAGGATAATAAAGTGCCAGTGCATAATATCCAGAGTGGCTACAGTCCCCTACTAACACATGGGTATGGGAAAACACATATCCCTCAATTCAAAAACAGTCTTGGACCGCAGAGTAAAAAACTCATCATGTAAAAGAACAAGTGTTCCAATTATATATTCTTACCCATATCCTTTTCCTCGGTGCACACACGCGCCCTGACACGCGTTTTGTATTTGGCTTCCTCGGGGGGCCAGTTAATTCTTGTTCTTTTACATGATGGGTTTCTTACTATGCGGTCCGAGACCGATTTTGAATTGAGGGATATGTGTTTCACCATACCCATGTGTTACTAGGGGACTATAGCCACTCTGGATATTATGCACTGGCACTTTATTATTCTAATATTGCTGGTTATAGTGAAAAAATCGTGCTCTGCTTTATTACCTCTGTACCCATATCCTGTTTCTGTGGTGCAACACATTTTTTCATGGGTGCACTTGAATGGTATAACTTTCAGGGGTTTTCCAATTTATAGGAGTTTTCCCTTATTGGAAATAATACCCCGAAACAGCTGTCTGTGGATGGATACCATGTTTTGGCATAGGTGGTTTTCCTTTTTGGATGCTGCCCTTCCCGTGGTTGTTCCTTCCCGGTGAAAGACCTGGTTATTTATTGCTTGCGTTGAGAAACATGTGATGGCGTCTCCCCGGCTTTTCTTCAAACGTGGATAGGTCCCTAAAAAAATAAATGTTGTAAATTTCCATGAAAAAAATGAAAGATTGCTGCTCCATTTTTAAACCTCCTAAAATGCTAACAAAATAAAATATGAATATTTATGAATATTTTTTCAAAGCTTTGTATATTTTAATTTCTCTTCAATATTAAGAAGATATTAGCTTGTAAAGTTTAGGATATAATTTATCTTAAGTCGAAGGAGGCATTACCATAGATTTAGCTCTGGGGTTGGGTACTTTTTCCTCTGTATGAGGTTGACCAATCATAAGCAAGCAGCAACATACAAGGGAAAAACAGCACTCCTCCAAAATAGCTTCTTTGGTATGAGACATGTAATGACAGATAGTCTATTCTTCTCACTGATCGCACTGTAGAACAATTATAAGTGCTGGGAGTAGAACAGAGATGAGCGTGATTTTAAGCACCATTTATCATTCATCTCAGGGGAGTCAGTTTGGGGGATGAATACATCAGAGCTGACAGTGCTGTGAAAGAAGAGCTGCTGATGCACAGGTGACTGTAATGGGACTAAGCTCTAATGTAATATTCCACCTTCCCATACCGACTGCCATGAGATGACAGTGTATGTAATCACAGTCATCTCTGCTCTATTCCCCGCATTTTATAATTACACACAGCTCTGCAATGTCTGTCATTACATGTTTCAAACAGGTTAAAGTAATTTCTAAACTATTGTGGGGATGTTCTTTTTTCCCTTGATGCTGCTGCCTGCGTATGATAGGTGAACCTTTCACAGAGTGTGAGGCAGTAACCCATGTCACAGGTAGGGGTTGCTGTGTCTTCTCCCCAGGTTGTGCGTGCAGACGGTTGAAGTCCATAGGTGTGCATGGGAGTCACTGATTTCCGATCCGGGTTTTCCATTTGACTGAAGGCCACAGGTTTGTGCATGCTAAAAGCCCTGCAGTAAGAGGTATGGGTGTGTCAGGTGTGTGAGGTGCACGTCAGTGTCAGTCTGGTGTGCAGAGCAGAGGCCTGCAGAGCACTGGCTGAGCGCATGGAGGCACAGGCCAGCGGAGCCAGCACCCAGGGCAGCTGAATAGCCTGGAACCCGCAGCTTATATAGCGATGCAAGTCGTCCATGGTACTGGTCTCGGATATGGACAGTCCTGTGCCCGGAGGTGGATGTCCGGTGCTCGAAGAAGTCGGATGTGGAAAGTCCTATGCCCGGAGGTGGATGTCCTGTGCCCGAAGGAGACGAAGGTGGACAGTCCTTGTTCCGGAGGTGGATATCCTGTGCCCAAAAGAGGACTAGCATGTGTAACGATTGCAAACAGGTGGATATGGTGCCCGGCTGCTATCCAGAGGCTGTGTGAGTAAAGAGACTGTAAGAGACTGTAATACAGTGATGCAGGACACCCACGGGAACTAGTCGGAGGGGGCTGGTGTGTGTAGTGTCTGCAACATATAAGGCTGCCATTACACTAGCAGTATTTGGTCAGGGTCAATATTTTACATCAGTATTTGTAAGCTAAAACCAGGAGTGGGTGATAAATACAGAAGTGGTGCATATGTTTCTATTATACTTTTCCTCTAATTGTTCCACTCCTGGTTTTGGCTTACAAATACTGAGGTAAAATACTGACCAAATACTGCCAATGTGACGGCAGCCTTAGGCTGTGTATATGGAGACTGTAATATGGCATGCGGTCGCCCAGGGAAACTGCGCACGGGAAGTCTGGCCTGTTTAGGGACTGTAAATCTAAAGCCATAAGATATGTTTTGCTATGAACTGGTGTGAATTGAACACTGATAATATACACTGAAGTTATATGCATTTGTGAATTGGACTTTTATGCTGAGAAAACACATTAAAGAGACTTTTGTGTTGGAACTTTGTGGGTCACTGCCTCTTCACTACGTACGATGCTACTACAATCTTACAAGAGGAAGAAGTACATGTTTTTGATGGCTATCACTCCTACTTCTTATAGTGTGAAGCTGTCCACATGTAAGTGTATTTTTTCAGACCAAATTTTGGTCCATATAAAATCAAGGAGACATGTCCGATTTTAACCCGAGTCTCAGATAAAACTCACAAGTGCAAGTCTATTCTTCAGACCATGTTCACACATTCAGTATTTGGTCAGTATTTTACATCAGTATTTGTAAGCCAAAACCAGGAGTGGGTGATAAATACAGAAGTGGTGACGTGTTTCTATGATACTTTTCCTCTGACTGTTCCACTCCTGGTTTTAGTTTACAAATACTGAACGTGTGAATGTGGTCTTTATATGGCCTAAAAACTGACCAAATTTCATCATAGCATGTCATCCAAGTTATTATCGTATGTGAAAAAAAGATTCTCCTTCTTCTATTAGTAACAGTTTGTGAAAATCTGTGCACTGGGATGGCATTTGAATATTGTCTGATTTTCCACGGACCCATAGACTTGCATTGTTTATTTTAATCCGACACTTGGATCAACATCATATATGTCTCTGTGATTTTTCACTTTTTCTTTTCTTTACAGGGGAAATTTCTTGATAAACTTGGAGTATGGAATGTTGCAGGACCTAATAATTTTCTACAAAAAATATTAATGCCTAAACTGAAGGAAGATCAAGAGATCTTCACAAAAGACCTACAATTTGGAGGAGTGCCGGTGAGGGTCTACCAGCCCCGATCTCCTTCAGCTGGTGGCAGAAAAGGAGTCATGTTCTTTCATGGAGGAGGATTCATGTTGGGGAGTATCGGTAAGCAAGTAAAACTGTGTGGTTTAAAGATTGATCTTCTGTATGAAGGGATGTACTTACTTATTCAATTGTCTGATGGCTCATCCATTCAGCTGTATAGGAGTATATGCACATGAAGTCTTTTTGAGGTGTGATTGGAACAAGTTTGTTCTGAAACTCGCCTAAAAAAATCACCTAGAAACACAAACAAGAATGTACATATGTATTTTGATAAAAACGACTTTCTATTCATATGTTGAAGCTTTTGAGCGTCTTTTAACCAATTCAGGTTTCCTAAGATACCAAGCGGTTAAAAAAAGTGACCCGACCATTCTTTGTCATTTTCCTCTTTCAAAATGCTCCAATACGAGTCAGTGGGAAAACTCAAATGATTCCGGGCGTATTCGTAAAAGTTGTGTGTTTTTGCTTGAGTGACCACTAGCAGATTTTTCTTTGTTGAATTAAAAAAAAAAGTGTATTAAAATCGTTGGGAAAACGCTGAAAAAAATGTTGCAAAAGACATTTCAGGAGAGAAAAATGCCTTCATTTCTGAAACAATTTCCTGGCATCTGGATTTTGAATCTTAAGCACTAGTGATGAGTGTTCTCAACAATGTTCGATACTCGATAGAGCATCAGAGTGCTCGAGAATGCTCGATACTCGATCAAATATTGACGGTGCTCAAGCGCCATGCTCGAGTACTCAGCCTGAGTGTTTCATGGTTGTTAGTAAGGCAATGAACATGCAATGATTGTCCGCCATACACGGTAATGACGTAGCCATGTTGGGTACTGGCATTACTGTGATTGGTCGGTCGCATCGCGTCATTTCTTATATAAAACCCGGTGACGCGATGCTCGGCACACTCTCCCCTGGAAGCAGTTCAGGGAGAGTTGTTAGAAGGGAGACCTGAGATTATTTGTGTGTCCCCCCCTACATATCATAAAGTTGCTCCCTTTAGTGCTTTTCATGTGGTGCTAAATGGTGTTTTTAACCTTTTTTTTAAACCTATTAAATAAACATATATATTTTTTAAATGATGTGGGGTCCCCCTATTTTTGATAACCAGCCAAGCAAAAATAGACAGATGGGGGCTGATGATATCAGGCTGGTAAGGTTCATGTATATTGGGCTTTCCTAGCCTAAAAATAACAACGCACAACTGTCCCAGAATTGGCACATCACATTAGATTTGCCAATTCTGGCGCTTTGCTCAGCTTTTCCCTATTGCCCTGTTGCTGTGGCAATTGGGGTAATATTTTGGGGGGTTACTGTCAGCTGTGTAATGTCAGCCGGCATCAAGCCCAGAGGTTAGTAATGGAGAGGTGTCTACCAGACACCCCCATTACTAATCCAGTAATAAAAAAAAACACATACACAAAAGACTCCCCCACAAAAATCCCTCGTTCACCAATTTATTAAAAAAATGTTCCCACAAAGCTTCTCCGTCATAGTCGATATTCTCTGTATCTGACTTCGGCATCTATGAATAGGAGTAAAGTTACCATTATTCACAGGCGCCAGGTAGTGATGACAATGCTCATCAGTGCCGCTGGCTCAATGCTGCGCTCAGAGAGAAAAATTCTCAAGTTCCGTTGTACTTATTACTCGAATTGAGCCCGTCTGTGCCTCCAACCTGCTCTATTCGAGTACCGAGCACTCGAGCATTTTAGCGCTCGATCACCACTACTAAGCACTGGTCAGTTTATGTTGTGTAATTTCTGCAGCACATGGATGAGATTTCCTAAAATCTTATCCGTAATGTTCTCACTGTAGCACAACGTAGATTTAAAAATGTTTTGCTTTTTGATTCTAACATAAAACAAATCATAACAAATCCCATCAGAAGATGTGTGTGTAGAGATGCTGCTTCTAGATGACAATATCAGTTTTAACATTTCGTCTGTCGGACACTATGTGCACAACTGTACAAGCACTATGCATGAACTCTAAAAGTGTTAAATTCATCCATGTATATATTTATAGCTGTTGGTTGATGACTTTTTTAATCAATAGATGTTTTTCCTAAAGACTCCATAAACATGCACGCTCTTACGTACTGGTCTCGTCTTGAAGGAAGCGCTTCACTACTGTCTCCTATGGCCACCACCATTTGTTGTGCGCCACGTCAGGTCTTACAAGTGCTCCGAAATTCCTCAGTGACATCATCTCACAAGGCCTTCCAAGTCTTTCTTGGACACACTCTATCTCTAGAATTGAGACAGCAAAATGTCCAGTTATTTGTTTGGAGTTTGCCACCATCCATTGTCATCTGTAGCTTTCATCCATGCAAACTACTGTGATTTCTTCAAACCTTCTAACATGCTGCTTAACTCTTCACTTGTTTACTGATGATTAACCCATCGTTTGCCATAAGCATCACCCTTTTTTATGAGAATCTGTTCACATTATGTTGGATCCTGCAGTGGATTCTGCTACCTACAGTATCTCTCACAAAAGTGAGTACACCCCTGACATTTTTGTAAATAGTTTATTATATCTTTTCATGGGACAACACTGAAGATATGACACTTTGATACAATGTAAAGTAGTCAGTGTACAGCTTGTATAACAGTGTAAATTTGGTGTGCCCTCTAAATAACTCACACACAGCCATTAATGTCTTAACCACTGACAAAAAAGATGGACACTAATAACTAATCTCTTGTTTATGTGGTTTAGACACCCATGAAAGTTTATGCCGATACGTAACC